>NC_092723.1:170486397-170791519 GCF_047496885.1 Scyliorhinus torazame
AAGAATCAACTCTGAGCCCCAGACACTGCCACTAAAGCCATCGCAGATTGGCATGGTGCCCTTTTCCATCTTGGATGGATTGGGTGGCTGTACTTCAATTGGATTTTTTAAGAACTTGCCATTACAAAATTGGTGGCAAAATATGAGACATCCGGTGCTTTTCCCGGCCAGCAATATTTTCAGTATCCTTGGGAAAAGCCTAAACAAATGGGCAGAGTGCATTTTACCGATCATTTCATTTTGACAAGAAGGAGTATGATTCCTTTGTGTAATGCAGGGAGCCTGGGAACAAGAAATATTTTGGGCCCATGTGCTGGCTGGGAGGGGAAGGGTGCTACAACACAAATCAACATTTCCACATGACATACAGGGCTAAGAATTTATCACAGGCTCCAACAGGAGGTAGGCAATCATGGTTAACACTGGAGTTATCTCAGCCGGGGAGCCTAGCTTCTGAACAATCAACAGAAACCAAATAGAAAGTACATTGGTATCCGATCTATGATGAGGGAAGCTCAGCTGGAAGGGAGAAGTGACGAGCAGTTCATTGACGTAGTTCATTGACTGTCCCCGCACTCAACACACAGATAGGGACCTCATACTGTAGTCATTGCCTTAAGGAAATCCAATCACATTTGCTCAATTGGTCAGTGAACTGAACGTGTTCAATTCAATTGGGAAAGAGTCAGTGAAATAGCATGCACAGTTTCCGTTAATAGCATTAGAAAAATCTATTTATTTTTAGATCTTTCCGTCAGAAACACCTGTGTGCCCTTTCTCGTTCCTGCAGCAGCTTCAAGGGTAAAGCTCTCCAGGAGTTCGCTCGGGAAGCTCTGCAGCCCATGGTAACAAGTGGCAGCCTCACAGTATCTTCAGTTGGTCAAGTACATCTTTACACTGAAAACCGCCACAGAACAAATGTTCACGGCAGAGAAACGACAGAACAATGGGCACAGCAGATTAATCAGGGAAAATTGCATGGCTCCAGCCCCCTCAGGTATAACCATGACTTTCATTTGGGTTTATTTGCCCAGGTAGTCTGGCCGGGTGATACCAGGAGACAGTGGGCCGATCGTAACAAAAAACGGCAAAGTGTCAGTTTGCAGGTGGGAAAAACGGTGCGGGTCCCACCAAGACCGGAAGTTTGAGCCTCTTACAATCGAAAGTTTTTTTTCTCCACCTGAATCACGCCACACTCTCAGCAGCCTCCCGGTGATTCGCTCGTCAGGGGAAACTTAATCACTGCAATCAATGGGGAGCTCCATATAACACGTCCCCAACACTTCTTCCAGATCCATTGCAGGTGAGACGGCAGCAGGAAAGCCTGCACCAAGATTCTCAGAGGGAGCCCTCACCAGACTTTTGGATGGAGTGCAACAGAGCCGCGACGTCCACACTCCAGGAAGGGGCCCACCAACAAGGTAGCCACACCCGCACCTGGGAGGCTACAGCAGCATTAGGCAGTGCCAGCTCACTGCAGAAGCAGGCGGGCCAGCAGTGCCGGAAGAAAATGAATGACCTTCTTCGTGCGGCCATGGTAAGTCTTCCACCTCTAGTCTCTCAATGTGCCCCCTCACCACCCCTCGCACCTCCAAGGTCATCTGCCACCCAGCCACCTCGCAGGTTGCCCACCTCTCACGAGCCCCCCTCCCCATCGCCTTGACGCCCCCCCCTAGTATCATCTCTGCTCCTCACATCCCTACTCCCAACCCAGTCCCACACACGCCACTCCTCAACCACCTGAACTGGCAGGACTCCCACCTACACTCTCCCCACCTGTATCCCCGCAGGACAAAATCGAGGACAACCAGCGTGACGGGGTCCGTAGTCATGTTGAAGCTCTCTAACCTCCCCTCATATCGGGGGGGCGGCGAGCAAAAGTGAGAACTCTAAGGACACAAAGTCATTCCTCCATTCTCATGTGAGCAAATATCTCACATCATTTATCCCCCATGATGTACTAATGCCATCTCCCTTCCCTTACAGAGCAATCAGACGGGCAGCCTGGACCATCCGCGTGCTCCTGAAAACCACAGATCCCGAGCGGCTCAGAAGGAAATTGTTGGACATCACCATAGAAGAGGTGTCACGTCTATCACCCGCACCCTCCACCAGTGCAGATTAAGTAGTTCTGGGTCACTCACTGGTCAGCACCTCACAGTTGATGACCCACAGCAGGTGAAGGCAGGGACGTCCCTGGGAACCGGCACTCGAAGGAGTGCCAGAGCCAGGACTCTGCTGAGCCCCGGCCGATGGCATGCCCCTAGGTCCAGTCCTGGCCGATGATGTGCCCCTGGGTCCAGTCGTCCCAGAGCTGTTGGAACTTGGGCAGAGTCGCGCAAATCAGGAAGAGATGACCGTATCCTTCCTCAGACTTCAATGCCAACAGGAGGAGTCCAGCCACTTTCTGACCAAGGAGGTGGTGCTGTCAATGAAGTGTAATGGAGCCAACACTGAGGGTGGCATCCACTGTGTGACCTTGGTGCAGGATGGGCTCACCATGGCAGGGGATGTTCGCTCCATGGCTGAGGGCATGGCCTTCATAGTTGAGGGCATAAGCTCCATGGTGTAGGGCTTCAACATCATGGTGCAGGCAATGGTGGGAAACCACGAGTATCAGAGAAAGGCAAGGCTTCTGGATCTCACTCCAGCTGCCCCTCTATCAAATGGAGGAGCCCCGGGGCCCCTGGGCATCCAAAGGGGAGAGGATTGTCAGAATTGCAGCTCAGGGCCCCTCCACCCAGGGGACTCCAGGAGTGTCCCACCCATCTGACAGCCCCTTCCTGTTCCACACACCTCCAGCCCGAACATTGAGGAGGGTCGCACTTCTAATTCCTTGCTGCCTGAATCTAAGCCTGGACCCTCAAGGTCCAGGCCCCTCAGGGAATTCCCACACCGTAATGTCAGATAACAGGGCATGGAAGACAGCAGACCGCCTCAACCTTGCTGTGGCTCCTGAGGGACGGTTAGGAATAGTAAGAAACTGTCGGCACCTAGTGGGCATAGCCACTAGTTAAGATAGATCACCAATGTAAAAAAGCACATGTGAATAAACGTCACTTTGTTCACCAGCCTCCTCTCTGTAATTTCATGGCACAATGCTCTCCAAACCCCAGTGTAACTCGGCGCTTCATCCCCGTGCAGTGTGTGAGGGGCAGGGCTATGTCTCAGTAAAGACACTCTCTTTACTGGCAGCAACCCCCCCCCCCCCCTGCTCAGGCCCCTCAAAGCAGCCACTCTTCTCCAGTGATGAGGAGGCCACGGGCTGACAAAGTGTAGAGAGGCTGACCCACCCCAGAGATTAGTTGGGGAAACACAACAGGACCCCTGACCTCAAAGGAAGTTGTTGCAGATGAGAGCTCATCCTGCACCTCAGAACTCCATGATAAACCCGTTCATTGGCAGGATGTGTTGAGCACTGAAAATGAAAATCGCTTATTGTCACAAGTAGGCTTCAATGAAGTTACTGTGAAAAGCCCCTAGTCGCCACATTCCGGCGCCTGTTCGGGGAGGCTGGTACGGGAATTGAACCGTGCTGCTGGCCTGCTTGGTCTGCTTTAAAAGCCAGCGATTTAGCCCTGTGCTAAACCAGCCCCTGTGAGGCAGGAGTCCAATATATTGCTCAGGAAGTGAAGAGCATCACTCGGTCCTGAATGCAAATCATCATCATTCTCCCACAGACTCTGCCAATGGCGTCCTGCCCATGGAATCGTCACCATCACAAAAACCTACCACTGGCACCGCACTAATGCTGAGATCACAGTGCCCACGGTAGGTGATCTCCTCACTCCTAGTCTTGCTCGTCCACAAACTGAGAGGCTTTGAGGGCGGCTCTAGCTCAATGGCTTATGTGGGCCTTGGCTATGGCCCAAGGGCCTTCCTCCTCCTCCTCCATGGGTTGCCTCTTGCCTCCCTCCTCGACCTCCTCTTCATCCAAGGCGATGTGGCGTTCCTCCATCTCCTGCTGGTCCATCCATGTGGTCTTCCCTCTGTAGTGCCAAGTTGTGGAGAGCACAGCATTCCAAAATCGGGACACCCTCTGGGGGCTGTATTGGAGGGCATCCTCCAACTGGTCCAGGCACCGGAACACCTTCAGTTCTCCAATTGCCTGCTCCACCAGCACACACATTGAAGCATGAGACTCGCAGCAAATCTCCGCGTCCGTTTGTGGCCTTCACACTGGTTGTCCTCAGCCACCTCCTTATCGGGTACCACTTGTTCCCGAGGAGCCATCCCTCCAGCTGCTGCTCTCCCTCTAATATGTCTGGCGAACACCAGGATGTAACTGTCATGGATGTTCGCCAGGAAACGGGCACACACCTGCATAATTTTCAGCGTGTGGTCACAGATGACCTAGACATTGAGGGAGCGGAATCCCTTGCGGTTCATGAATGAAGCCACATGATGTCATGGAGACAGCAGAGCCACATTGGTGCAGTTGATCACAACCTGCACCTGGGCAAACCTGCTAAATGAGCGAATCCCTTGCGCCTGCTGTCCTGGCTTGCCTGGTCCCAGTCCGAGTTCATATACATGTGGGCCCTCACATCTGTGTGCAGTGAGATGCCACATCAATCACTGGTGCTGCCCTGCAACGAGCTGCTCCCATGGAAGTTCAGAGTTTAATGGCCACAGGCAGTGGGTGCCCACCCATTCCATGTGGTGCCACCTCTTGCAAATTCAAATCATGTCAGAAAGAAACATGTTTTTCCATTCTCTCCAGATATTGAGCCGCTTTCCTCATCGACAGAGAGTGCAGGCTCAAATCGCCCCATTGTAATCTGCAAGAGAAACTTAACAGGCCGCACTTTCATCACTTCAGCCTGGTGTGAATAGGCACAATGATCCACTGCCAGCACTGTGGCTGTCAATGCTCCCCAGATATTTGTAAAATCTGTAAAATGTCTTCATACTCTGGGTGCTTGAAGGAACCACAGAAGGGACACTCGAACCTGAAGGCGGGAGGCTCCTTTAGGCCCGAGAGGGAGACTGCACGGCTGCAGCCTGCCCACACCTCACCCCAAAATCATACACTTGCCTCACTTTTCAAACCAGGCACAGCGGCTGTTGCCGAAAACAAGTGGCAACAAATTTCTGGACAGAAATAGTTTCTGGTGACAGAATCATATCATTGGTATCACCGCACTCCAGAGGGCAAGGTTCAAAAACTAGAGTTGTGATGAGGAGATTGTATTTCCCTTCAGTGGATTGCAGTGACCTGGAATGCTCTGCCTGAAAGGCTGGCGGAGGCAGATTCAATTATCTTATTCCAAAGGGACTTGCTTATCTGTACACCTGCAAGAAAAAGTGATATTTACTGGGCTGTACATACGAACACAGGAAATAGAAGCAGAAGTAGGCCGCTCGGCCCCTCGAGCCTGCTGTACCATTCACTAAAGTCATGGCTGATCTTTTTGTTCCTCCTCATCTCTGTCCTAAAAGGGCAAACCCCTTAACTCTGGGGACCCGGTTCGCGAAACAATCCACCCCCCCCCCCCTTGACCGGCTCGCTCTCCCCGGACCACACCCCTCCCCACAGTACCCCCAGCCCCTGATAAAGTCCCCCCTGCCCGCAGATCGGCCCTTCCCCGACTCTGGCGGTGCTGGACTGAGTCCGCAGCTGCCACACCGAGTTCCCGACAGATGAGACCACACGCGACCGACGCCGTCGGGAACTCGGCCGGTCGGGGGCGGCGCATCGGGAGCAGGCCTCAGGCAATATGTCGTGCAGCGTACTCTCCGAGTACGCTCCTTTGGAGGGGGCGGAGCATCGCGAAAGCGGCGGTGCCCCTGATTTGGTCGGGCACCGTGATTCTCCGGCCAATAATCGAACGCGATTTTGGCGTCGGCGACCGGAGAATCCAGCCCGTTGTCTTTAGCATGATAAAGAGTTAGACGCAACCCAACTCCACGGTTGAACTGTTTTTGTATTGACACCCATTGAAGACTGTGGTAGTCTGTGTTAGGAGGATTACGGTACCTAATAATGCCGGAATACCATTGGTGGAGAATGTACTTGTTCCCATTGGTTAAGCTTGTATGTTAGCTCCGCCCTGCAAGGCGGGGTATAAGAGCCCGTGCCGCCCCAGCAGCTTTCTTCTGTACCTGCGCTGCTGGGGGAAACATCTAGGGTATTAAAGCCTTCAATTGTCTCCAATCCCGCTTCTGAGGTTATTGATCGTGCATCAAAGACCACTTCTGATCTACACTGAAGTGTCACGAAAACTGGACTCTGGACTCCCTGAACAGAGGGATCCACATTTAATGTAGTATCTGAGGAGATTTGCAATCTGTCACCAAGAATCAATTAACATTTAGCCAATTCATGCCTGTGCTGGTACTTTGAAAGGACTATACAATGCGTTTTACTCCCTCATTCTTTCCGCATAGCCTCAAGTCTCCTATGGTGATGAAATGGGAATGAAAGTTCTGAAGAAAGCAACACTGAACAAGTTCCCTGGGGTTCCTGCGAATATTCACTAACATCATCAATTATTGCCCTTTATGCAATAGACTTTGTGAATCAGATCCATGCTTCACAAGTGGGTGTTAATCTGCTCCATACATACATTAGTTCTTATTGAGGCAATTATTTAAATGATACAGATTCAAGCTGCCAATCTCCCCACTGGCAGTGCCATTGATCCACTATAAACACGCAAGATACTATAATTAAGTTTTTTGTTGACTTTAAAATGCATGAGATTTTCCAGACATTCATATGTGGAATTACAGCACAGAGGGTGGCCATTCAAACTGCCAGGTAGATATAAATGCCCTCCCCGTGCCAGGTTTGGTGGCACTGGGGCATTTAATCAAGCGGGAGGGTGGCAGGAAGGGACCCCGCCACTTTGCCACCGCTACCCAGGGCAGGAAGGCTCATTGCCATCAATGCCCACTTCAGGGCTTCTTTCCACTACTCCTGATATTCACCCAGAGGAGAGCAGCAGGCCTTCCTGAAAAGAGGCAACATGGAGCACCCACTAGCTGGCAGACCAAGACTCCCATAGTCCCCATTGGGCCTCTGCAAGCCTTTGAAAAGGCAAATTCGGATCCCATTGCTCAATTGAATTCAGTGAGGCGATTGATTTCAATAATGACATGATTCACTATTCCACAGCCATCATCATTCTGGGTTCTGTCATTCCACCTGTTTCTTTTTCAAGGTAGAATACCTTACTTTCAGCCTGCCAAGCAGTGATATAAATCAAAGCTGTCAGGATCCTTGGTCACCCGATGTAGGACTTAAGTTTCATGGTTTTCTTCAGGAGTCAACTGTATTTGAGATAACTGGTTTCATTAAATGTACAGCCATTTACGAGATATAACACTTTTTAGGACATCCGAAAATGCTTTAACAGCTGATGTTGGAGCTTGCTGCTGGGGGAATCATCCCTTGGAACATTGGGTTGAAGCATATGCCCTTAAATCTTTTAGTGGTAGACACTCATTGAAAAGGTCATAATGATTTAACATGCTGAAAATGTTATTGGGCAAGGTCCCCCCCCCCCCCCCCCCGCACCCCACCGTGATCTGCCCTTTAATAATCATGTGTTTAGATCAAACGTCGCTCAGTGGAATTCTTCATAAAACGCCAACTACCAACTTGTATTCCAATTACCATTAATGAATTCACAAGAGCTTTACTGGGATTTGTGTGCAATAACAATGATCATCCTCACATCCTGCGAAACTGACTGCACAAAAATACACTCCTTGACATCAGCGATCTCGGGAGATATTTGGTGGCTTGTCAGATTGTGTGATTTGATTTGCTCGCTCCTGTCGTCCTGCTTTCTCTGTGAATGCTAGGTTTCCACACAAGCCACAGACTTATGCAGGATCAGAGCATGTGGAAAATCTCTAGTGCAAAAAAAAAGACAAGAGTGCATTGTGCAATTAATCATCAAGCTGTCATCACCTGGGGGAATTTCAAAACTGTCATCTCAATTACTGGGACCAGCAGCAAAGAGCAAGGTAATGACACAGGGTTTGGCAATGAGATCAGAGGCGGCATATTGCACAAGGGGTAGGTGTTCCTTGATAAACTAATGGTGGATGAGATCATTAAACAAGCAAAGACCAACAGAACAGATCTTTGGAGACTTAGGTCCAATTAACACGATTTTAAAAGCATTTGCAAATTACTCCTGCACTGCTGTTTATCTTTCCGATACCTTTTAGTGTTTTTGAGACCTGTCACTGGTTCAGTTGAGTGGTTTTATGCTGTCTCCAAGCTGTCACGCTAATAAACCCCATTTCTACAGTAATAACATTTTCAGAAAGTTAAATTGGTCTGACCTTCCTCAGTTTCTGTCAACAGCAGACTTAGTGAGTTGAAACCCCACAGATTCTCTGGGTGCCATGGCAACGCCACAGGGCAACACCCACCCTGATAGCAAGGCCCCAATAATATCATTTACGTTTGATAACAGATACAAGTTCTGTAAGTTGCCTTGCAAAAGTGTACCACGAAAGATTCTGCGGTGTGGTATTTGGACTTTGACTACAGGCATAAAATGGATGATAGCGTGCGGGAATCCATATTGCATTTTTTCCAACTTTAATTTTGACTGACTTCAATTAAATAAAAAATGGGGAGAGTTGTATCACAAGTTGCTGCACCAATATCACCCCAAATTACACCATTGGCCAAAGTCAAAATGACCTTTATTGCATGTAAAACAGGAAAATGTTTCTCTGCTCAATTTGAGTAGCATGATCGTCAATACATCCTTTATAAATAGGTTTCTCACCCAAAGTCCAATTTTTCCAAAGTAATTAGAAATGCAAAAGATTTATCCCAACTTGGACTTTTGGAGAGAAAGAAAATGGGGAAGATTTCCTTTGTCTAGACTGCCCAAATCATCAAACAATTTACAAAGAATGTATTCTCATTGTTGAAGTGTTGGGTGCTCTGCTACACAGACAAACCAACATGGTTGCGAATGGTACAACGCAGTTTTATTTCAAACATCTATTTACACTGGTAAACTGTTTACTGAGGTTTGATCATGACCCTTGATTCTGTGGACCTATTCCTAATTCTATCATGTAGTGGCACTCAGCACATGGTGGATGTCTGAGTGGCTTGTAATGAGCTCTGTGCCCTGAGCCGTCTCCTGCTCGAGTGCCCAGGAAGTGTTGTGTTCCCTGTTTTGTACTGTGTATGCTCTTGCCTGTGATTGGTTGTCGTGTTGTGTGTGTTGATTGGTCCGTTGATCTGTCCATCAGTATGTATGTATGTATGTGCTATGATGTTTACCTGAATATCATGACAATTGTCACATCTACAACACACAGGAACCTCTCCTCCAGTATGTTCCTGCAAAAAGAAATGTCCAATTCGTCATCCATCCCCAAAAATCCACACATCCCTCTTTCCCGGGACTCACCTCACAAGGCAGTGCCCAGTAATACTGTCAACACTGTTTTGTCACGGGGACTTACGGTGACGGCGGGCGGGAGGCGGCCGCACAATGGAGGGCTCCCGTTCGGGAACGGCATTTTCGGGGCTTTAAGCCCGGTCCCAGGGTCCACGGAGGTGGCAAAAGCAGGGAGGAGGCACAGAGGCGGCACAGTGAAGGCATAGTGAAGAAAAATGTCGAGGGTGAGCAAAAGAACGTCCGTAAGGAAAACAGCTGAAGGTCCGTCGGGGAGTGGAAAGGTCACCGTGGGGTCACCAAGGAAAATGGAGGCTGGAGCACCAGGGGCGGCCACATTGCTTACGGCTGAAGAAATAACTAAGGTGATGGCTGCGGAATTCGAAAGGCAGTTTACAAAATACATGGAGACAATGAGGAAGGAGATGAGAGATGTTTTGAGTGTGCTGGTGGAGGAGGCGATTTCCCCGGTCGCGAATGCTGCCCTATTCTTTTGCAGAACTGCCCTAACTTGCTTGTCCGTACTAAGCGTGGTCGGGTTGAACCAAAATTCGCCTACTGCCCTAATTTTGTTCGCGTATTCTCCTATGTTGAGCGTTGCGGGGGCTCTTGCGGATTTTGCCATCTTCCAGACACACTGGTTGACTGGATCGAATGAAAGATTGTGCGAATTCATGAAATCGATTCCCAGAATGTGCTCTGCTGTGTGGGGCAGGTCAACTAAAACTACGGGGTGCTTGGTGGTGATGTTACCGATTCGAATGGGTACAGGAGCTGTGATGTGTCCCTGCTGTGACTGGCCTGTAAAGCCGCTGAGGGTGATGGTGGCTGTAGTGGGCCACGTGTCCTTTTGAGAAAGGGTGGAGGAATTTATCGTGGTGCAGGACCCTCCTGTGTCCCAGAGAAATTCGATGGGCTGTCCCCGAATTTTCGCTGCAACTACCGGTCGTCCGGACCTATCCCAAAGGGTGTCGCAGACCCAACTGGGGGAGCCCGTACACCGTCAGTCCGTTCCGGTCAAGTCCATCTGATCTGAACGGGCGCTAACGCTTGAATGGGCTCTGTCTTTTTCTTACTCAGAGTGCCCGTCGGCTGGGCTCTCTGTGGCTTTTTAGGGGCATTGCACTCCCTTGCGAAGTGTCCCAACTGTCCGCAGTTGTAACACTCCTGTGACTTGGGTGGGGGGCTGTTCTTTCCCTCATTCACCCATGCGGCGTTCTGGTGTGTTTTTACTGCCTGCAGATCTGCGGCAGACTGCTTTTCCTCGGGATTCTTGACTGCGGGTTACTTTGTATAGATTGCTCCCAAGTGCGGGACAATTTTTTCACTACCCACTTCTCGTTATGGGCCTCCTCTGAGGGATCATAACTCGTGCAGGCTTTCTGTCCTATTTCTGTGGCATGGGAGATAAGGGTGCGGGTCCATTTGGCCATGTTGTCTGAGGACAAATGGGCACGGTCTAAGTCTCCAAAGACTGCTGCAAAGTGGATCCACAGGCGTCCAGCAAACGCTGTGGGGAGCTCGGATTTCTTTTGCCTACATTTGTTGAGGCCGTCTACGGGGTCACCCCGGTTATACCCGATCGCATCCAGGATCGCGGTATGCATTTCTGCAAGGGTGTCTCCTCCTACATTCTGGGTCGGGAAGGGCTGCTTAACTTAAAACTGTGAGCTTTACATGCTCTCGCTCATCCAGGCCGTACATGGTTGCCTGATGCTTAACTGTGGCAAAGAAATGGTGGGGGTCTAAGGTGGGGAGGAACGGTGTGATCTTATCGCATGCGTCCCGTAATTGGGTCACTGTTAAGGGGGTGGAGTATAGAAATTCCGCATCGTCCGATGTGGCTGTGCGGTGGGTGGTTACTGGGTTAATTGGAGCGTGAACTATCTGCTCTGTGGGGGGTTGGGGCGTTTCCTCTTTTGTGGCTTTCCCTGCGCACATGTTCCCTGAACATATCTCTGTGCTGTTTCGTTCAATTCTTCCCAATCAGGGCCGTCTTCCTGATCTAATTTTTCTCCAAAGGTTTCCTGGAAGCCTTTCTGAACTGAAAGCAGCGATTGCAGCTCTGCAATCTGCTTCCGGCACTTTGCGTGATCTAGCGTGCTTTGTCTTTGTTCTGTGGTGGCAGCATGGAGTGCTCTTAACGCTGCCTTTAAGTCGCTGCACTGTCTCTGCAATGCTTCTACCTGCTTTTCTGGTTCTTCACGTACCAGGACTGCACGTTGCATGTCCTGATAGGCCTTTTCATATTGGGACTGGAAGCTGCATAAGTGCGCTAGACAAGACTGGTGTGCCCTTTTTGGCATCCTCCACCTCTCCGTCTTTTGCTGCCAACTTCCTTCTCAATTCCAAATTCTCCTTTTCTACCTCGCTTACATCGACCTTACTCATTCGATGTAAGCCCTCAACTTCTTTCCGGAGCGTCCTAACGACCTCCTCTGTGCCTCGCAATTGTGCCAAGCAGGACACGATTGCCATCGGCTTGCGAGCTTTCCCGAAGCTCTTTTTGTGGATCTCGCTCAGGGTCCCCCACCAAGTATGTCCTATACTCCCGGGACCTGATTCCTCGTTGTCACAGAATTCATTCCAAAGGAGCCATCCTTTCCCTTTGAGATATTTCCTGATCTCTTCCTCCCAAATGGGACATTGTCCCACTCTACTGCTGCTGGTCGCTGCGACCGCAAATTCCTCTGGGTTCATTAGGCGCTGCATTGCCTGCATTGCCATCTTTCCTATCCAAATGCTGCTCTTCAAATTTGGGACAGGGGTATTAATCCAAATGCTGCTCTTCAAATTTGGGACAGGGGTATTAAGGCGGTGCTGTAAATACGGGTACGGCTTTCGCTACTTTCCGAAATACAAACTTCCGACAGCTTTGTCGCAACAAAAAATCTATCAGTTTTACCTTATCGCCCTGTTAGTTACGCATGCATACACACACTTCCGAATTATGAGTACTGATCAGAACTGCTTGAACACTTGTGGTTTTCTGTTTCCAATTGGATCTCTAATTCAAATTCTGGGTTCTCCCGGAGTGGCTTTCCACTTCTAGATCGGCTCCCACCAGAGTCGCCAAATAATGTTGCTAACTTTGCCTTAGTTCAATTGCTCTGTTTTATTACCTTTGCTCTTGAGTATCATGTACGGTACTCTTTCAGAGGTTGGATGGCGTTGAGTGTAAAAGGGGGGGGGGGGGGAGTCGACTCTATAGGTTAATGGTGACCATGGGCGGTCCCGGACTCCTTTTTCATTTTCTCCTTTGTTTTTTGTTTCCACCGTGGGAGGGTTTGTTTTATTGGATGCATATATTGACAGGTGGGCTGTTGTTTGGGGTGGTGGGAGGATAGGATCGTTGGTATTGTTATGGGGATTGATTTTGTATTTGCTACCGTTTACTGTTTGTGGGTGGGGTGTACATTTTGAAGGAAAATGTGAAAATGGAGAATAAAAACATTTAAAAAAAAACACAGTTTTGTCACTTGTTTGCCAAAACAATATTTAGATTGGTTATTTGATCTGAAAGAAATGCCTTCTAGTTTTATGAATAGTTTACATACATGCGCATTTTTAAATATTTATTAAATATGCTAAACGTCTTAGGTTTTAAATTTATTCAAGAAAACTGCAAGAAATAACAGAAAATATTAAAGAGCTGTGAATCAGTGTTTCCAAAGTAATTGAGACTTCATGCTAGGTCATGGGGTCAATCTTTGGAATTTGATATGAAGAAGTGGATTGTTTATCATCAGTACCTGTCAGGAAAAAGGGAGCCCAAGAAAACCAAAAAGATAATTTGATGATTCAATGCTGAGGAGCTGAACACAACTACAACTTTAACTGAAATCCATGTCGGATGTGCTTCAATCCATGCACTATCTTCTTCGGAATAGCTATTTAGCAAGGATTTGCAATCCAAACAGGTTTGATGGATAGTACACCCATTTGCACTGTGATTTATTATCCACGTGCTATATAAGTATTACTTTTACTGGTGTCCGGGGAAATATATAGTGGCAGGCCAGCAATCAGAACGCAGTACCAGAGGGCAAGTTAATATCATAACAATTTAGAATTTCCATTGAGATTTTCATTGAAATGGACATATCCAAACTTTCCATCAGTCACTAAAGATACTGGGTGGGATTCTCCGCACCGCCGGACCACATTTCTGCCCCGACCGGCCGGCGGGATTCTCCAGCCGGTCAATGGGGTTTCCCATTGTGGGGCAGCCATACGCCGTCAGGAATAATGGAGAATCACCCCGGCGGAGAATCCCGGCCACTAAGTAACAAACTTCCAAAATGTATCTGAGATAAAAGAGAGTATGAGAAGAGAGTGGGAGCTAAAATAAAGGGCAATACAAAAGTCTTCTTTATGCATGACAATAGTAAAAGGCTAACAAGAGGAAGAGTACGCCCAATTAGGGACCAAGAGGGGACATATGCATGGAGGCAAAGGGCATGGCTGAGGTGCTCAATGAATATTGTCCATTTCCACAAACATCCAATCCCTCTACCGTTGACGAACAGTGAGACTTATGTGTACCGTCTACAAGATGCACTGCAAGAACTCGCCAAAGTTCCTTCGGCAGCACCTTCCAAACCCACTGCCACTACCATCTACAAGGATAAAAGCAGCAGATACCTGGGAACAGCATCACCTAGAGGTTCCCCTCCAAGTCACTCACCCCCGACTTGGAAATGCAAATCCTCCCTTTAGTGTCTCTGGGTTGAAAGCCTGGAATTTTCTTCCTAACAGCCCTGTGGATGTACCTAGGAGGTGCCAGAGGATTGGAGGACTGTCAATGTAGTTTCCAGAGGGTGGTAGAGATAACCGTGGGAATTGCAGACCAGTGAGTATCACATCAGTGGTAGGGAAATTATTGGAGAAAATTCTGAAGGAGAGAATTAATCTCAATTTGGAGAGGCAAGATTTAATCAGGGATAGTCAGCATGGCTTTGTCTCAGAGGGTAGTCATGCCTAACAAATTTAAGTGAATATTCCGAGGAGGTGATCAGGTGTAGATGAGGATAGTGAAAGTGATGTAGTTAACATGGATTTTAGCAAAGCCTTTGACAAGGTCGCACATGGGAGACTGATAATGAAGGTAAAAGCACATGGCATCCAGGGTAGCTTGACAAGTTGGATCCAAAACTGTCTCAGTGATAGGAGACAGAGAGCAGTGGTAGAAGGCTGTTTGTGTGACTGGAAACCAGTGTCCAGTGGTGTACCACAGGAATGATCAGATGGGCAAATCAGTGGCAGATGGAATTTAACCCCGTATCTAAGGAAGGATGTGCTGGCCTTGGAAAGGGTCCACAGGAGGTTCACAAGAATGATCCCTGGAATGAACAGCTTGTCGAATGAGGAACAGTTCAGGACTCGGAGTCTGTACTCGGAGTCTAGAAGGATGAAGGGGGATCTTATTGAAACTTACAGGATACTGCGAGGCCTGGATAGAGTGGCTGTGGAGAGGATGGTTCCACTTGTAGGAAAAACTAGAACCAGAGGATACAATCTCAGACTAAAAGGACGATCCTTTAAAACAGAGATGAGGAGGAATTTCTTCAGCCAGAGGGTGGTGAATCTGTGGGACTCTTTGCGCAGAAGACTGTGGAGGCCAAATCACCGAGTGTCTTTAAGACAGAGATAGATAGGTTCTTGATTAATAAGGGGATCAGGGGTTATGGGGAGAAGGCAGGAGAATGGGGATGAGAAAAATATCAGCCATGATTGAATGGCAGAGCAGACTCGATGGGCCGAGTGGCCTAATTCTGCTCCTATGTCTTATGGTCTTCTAATCCTTAAATTTGCTAGGTGATGCACTTTGGAAGGAAGAGCAAGGCAAGGAGTACTCAATGAATGACAGGACACTAGGCATCCCAGAGGAACAGAGAGATCTTTGGGTGCTTGTCCACAGATCCCTGAAGGTAGCATGACAGGTTAATAGGATAGTTAAGAAGGCATACGCTTGTCTTTACCAGGTGTAGTATAATTATAAGGCCAGGGAGGCTATGTTGGAGCTGTACAAAACTTTGGTTAGGCCAGAGCTAGAGTACTGTGTGCAGTTCTCGTCGCCACACTATAGGAAGGATGTGATTACACTGGAGAGGGTGCAGAGGAGATTCACTAGGACGTTGCCTGGGATGGAGCATTTGAGAGATGAAGAGAGACTGGATAGGCTCAGGTTGTTTTCCTTAGAACAGAGAAGGCTGAGGAGGGACCTGATTGAGGGGTAAAATTGAGAGGTATGGACAAAGTGGATAGGAAGCAGCTTTTCCCTTTAGTTGAAGGTCAATAACGAGGGGCCTAATCTTAAGGTGACAATTTTTCACCCTGAGGGTAAGTCCAGAATGCACTGTTTGGGAGGGTACAAAACCTCACAACCTTTAAAAAGCATGTTGATGGGCACTTAAAATGTCATAACATTGGCTGTGGGCCAAGGGCTGGAAAGTGGGATCAATGTATATTTAGTATAGTTTTTTCAGTGCAGACTGTTTGAACTGAAGGGCCTCTCCTATATTGTATGGCTCTATGGGCTTACAACAGTTCAAGAAGGCAGCTCATCACCAACTTCTGAAGGGTAGTTAGGGACGGGCAATAAATGCCTGCCGAGCCACCAACACCCACATCCCTGTTGACAAATTTTTTTTTACATTGACGTCTGTCTTCACAAAGGAAGAGCCAATGCTGACAAAAACGTTCTTTTCCGAATTTCAAAGATCCAATAAGGTGCCTGGAATTTTTTTTTAAAATATTTATCAAGCGCTTTTCACAACCACCAAATGTCTCAAAAGCGTTTTACACCCAATGGAGGACTTTTGAAGCATAGTCACTCATGGAGTGTAGAAAGCTTGATAATCAATTTACACACAGCAAACACCCTAGACCGCAATGTGGTAATCACAAGGTAACCTGTTTTCATGATGTTACCTGAGGGATAAATATTGGTCAGGACACCCAGGATAATTCCACTTCGAAATAGTGCCTTGGGATCCGTCACATACGCCTGCAAACGGGTCCTCCGTTCAATCACTCGCATGGAAGGCAGTACCTCCTGACAATGCAGCACTCCCTCAGTACTCCAGTGAAAAGTCCACCTTGATTTGTGTGCTGGAGTGTGCGTAATCTGAACCCAGTGCTTTGTTACTCAGTGACGAGGGTACGAGCGACTGAGCGATGATTATGGCATGGCTTTAAATGTTATTCAAAAGGACCATTCAAGCGTTAAACACAGTGCTGGAATCATGAACAAGTTTTTGTTTTTCACACTCAAGCTCTTCAGTGCAGTTTTCCAAAATGGAAGTGATTTTTTAAAAATTAAGTCAGCCGCAACCTTGATATCAGAAGAATCAAATGAGGCAGTGGGGTTGCTGCATGGAAATAATGGAACTCACCAGCCTCGGTATCTTGATGATGTGTGGCTCATTGCAAGACACAGCTTTGCAACAGAATCAAATCCATTAATCCTCAGTGGGAATCCGCCTTTCCGAGAGGGAAAGATGACAGTAAACAACACACGACAAATTGGAAACGTCAGATTAATTAAATTAGATGTTGCAAAATCTCTGGCAGAACTGGTCAAAGATGTAAATGTCTGAGTTGCACTTTGATTATGAAACATTGAACCAATGTTGCGCATCTCTGCGTAAATATTGAATTGTGCCATCTGGACAATCTTTCAAATTGACCTAATTGTGAAAACCGAGAGATGAAGAATACAAGGTAAATCAAACAGAGCTCATAATAGACCCTACAGCAAGTTATCTTAATGAAAGCAGGACTATTTCTATAGCAAAATGCAACGGCTGGCGGATAGTTACGTTAGCACAAATTCTGTGCTTAAAGGCAATCTTAGTCACTTGTGACGGTGAGGTTTTGGGACAAACTGCCCCCAGGAGACCTGGTAAAAACACTCAAAAGTTTAACTACTTTACACCAACTCTTCCTGTATTGGTGCCAAAACTTTTACAGGTCTACAGTGATGAATGTAAGAAATTGGTGTATATATTTTATTATATGTATCTGATGCAGTAATGCATGTTTTAAAAGCCTCAGTGGTTATATATCTGCTGCAGTAATATTTTTTGAAAATCCTGGTATTAAAAAAAAAGACTGGCTGCAGAAGGAGCAATTAAGATGTCGTAAAAGCGAGTCATCGTTATTTCACGCCATGCTTATGTTTGCAAAGAAAACCCAAATAGGTGCTTGTTATGATTTCTGGGTAGTAGATCATTAGAGACATTGGAGTGAATTCTCTGCCGGCATGATTCTCCGTTCTGCTGGCTGCGCACCCCCTCCCATGGGTTTCCCAGCGGCGTAGGGTGGCTACAATGGGAAATCCCATTGGGCGGTGGCAGGAACAGAGAATGTCGCTGCCAGCAATGGCATGCTGCCAAGAAACACATGACTGAAAGGTGGAGATTCCACCCTATTCTGTTAAATTTAAGCCGGTGAGTCATGAGATTTGAGTGGTATGGGGATGATGTAATTAATGGGAGAAGCCAGGTCTCTACCAGGTCTCTAGCAGGCAGTTGAGTGAGGGTTTCTTTTGGCCTCGGGGAGTTTCTCTCCACCCAGCAGGAAAGGCTCCTCGCAGTCAGGATGCCCCGATCTTTTCCAACCACCTATCACCATGGCAGTTCCCTTCAAGCTTGGCAGTGCCACTCTGGCAACTTGGCAGTATCAGAGTGGCACTGCCAGGGTGCCAGAGTAGAAGTGCCAGGGTGCCAGACTGGCAGTCCCAAGGTGCCTGGGTGCCAGAGGGTCGCTCCCTTTATAATTGGTGTAGAGAAGACAAGACGTTTTGACAGCTTGTCTCTTTTCTCTACAATACTCAAGTTCTGGACTACCAAATGACTAGAAGCCATTTTTGTTTAATTTAATATTGCTCTGTCATATTTGTTGAAGGAGACGGACCCCTAAAATCTATAAACTTGCAAAATGACTTAAGAGTGCTTGTAGAAATGATAATTTTTCCACCCTGCCCTATCCCTGACCACCTGGGGGTCTCTAATGGTCTAGAAAACCCCTACCGGCATCAATACACGTTTGGTAGACCAGTAATAAATGGCGCACTGGTGAGGTCTACCAGGCATGGCCGTTAGGTCCCGGGACAGGGAGAATCCAATGAACATGTACTTTAATGAGCTCAGTGGCTCATTTAAATTTGCTGATCTGGGCCATGCCCAGTGAGGGCAAGATCCAGACTGCAAAGTCTCGCCAGATTTTGTTAAATCTTGCAAGATATTTTTTGAGGCTTCTCGCGAGATTCAACCGCCATTTCCTGATACCAAGTTGGGCATGATGAGGCCGCTGAATTGTGCCATAAAAGTGGGTTTTGACCTGTGAAGGGTTTTGCTTGATTGGAGATAAAGGTGGCAGCAGTTAGGAGTTAAACTGTTTCATTTTATTGGTAAGCGGTGTTTAACTGGTAATTGCAAGCTATATTTCTGTGCTGTTAAGGGTAGTTAAATACTGTGTGAATAATAAAGTCTGTTTTAATATGCCATATCCACATTTGTGCGTAGAATCACTCAAGGGGCAAAGTATCCTTTCCTCACAGTTTACAAAAAAGTGATTGGGTTTCCTGTGTGGTATCCTAGCAATAGTTAGGGTCTGGTCCAAGATTGTAATACTACATAGCTGTGAATGTTACTGTATATCCAGAATATTGGTCAGCAATTGGTCTCCTGACCAAAATAAAAACAAGAGTTGGCAAGACCAGGTCACGTGGATAACCTGGCACTGCATGGACTTCACGCAGAAGTTGTTATAAATCCACCTTGATTCTATAGCCTTACATTTATTGCTTTTCAACGTACAAGAAAAGTACTGATCTTGGCCAAGCATTCTGAGACTAAAATGAGCTGTCAAATGAGTACGTTACGCAAGAGTTATGTTGGTGCTGTGTTCAGCATAGACAACATTGTAACATACGTCTGCTGGTGTTGCATTCTACTTCACCTGATATCAGTTTATGAACAATATAAATATCCCATAAATTATCATTTCTACAAGCACTCTTAAGTCATTTTGCAAGTTTATAGATTTTAGGGGTCCGTCTCCTTCAACAAATATGACAGAGCAATATTAAATTGAACAAAAATGGCTTCTCGTCATTTGGTAGCCTCAGAACTTGAGTGGGGGCACTCTTTTTCTTCCGCCTTCGCCGTGGTCTTCACTATGGTGGAGGCAGAAGAGACCCCCTCCCCTGTAGCGTGTGCGGGGATGACGTCAGCAGCCGCTGACGCTCCTGCGCATGCGCGGACCCGCGTCGCACGGCGAAGACCTTTCTGCCCCGGCTGGCGTGGCGCCAAAGGCCTTTCCCGCCAGCCGGTGAAGCGGAAACCGCTCCGGCGCAGGCCTAGCCCCTCAAGGTGAGGGTTTGGCCCCTGAAGGTGCGGAAGTCTCACCACTCCATCCCGCCGGGACCCCCCGCCCCGCCGGGTTGGGGAGAATCCCGCCCAAGCTGTCAAAACGTCCTGGCCGCAATTCTCCCATCGGGAGACTAAGTCCCGACGCCGGAGTGAAAAGCGGAGTGTTTCACTCCGGCGTCGGAGGCCGTTCCCAGCCCCTATTCTCCCGCCCCCGGGGGGCTAGGAGCGGCGCCACGTCATTTACGCGTGCCGGGCCTTGGCGCCGCGTAAAAGCGGCACCGCGTAAATGACGCGACCGGCGCCGTGTAAATGACATCACCCGTGCGTGCGCGGTTGCCGTCTTCCCCGCGGCCGCCCCGCAATAAGATGGCGGATCGATCTTGCGGGCCAGCGGACGAAAGGAGGTCCTCCTTCAGAGAGGCCGGACCGCCGATCGGTGGGCACCGGTCGCAGGCCAGACCCCTTTTGAGCCCCCCCCGGTGCAGAAACCCCCCTCGCATCCCCCCCCCCCCCCCCCCCCCCAGCGTTCCCACGCTGTTCCCAGCCGGCAGCGACCAGGTGTTGATCGCGTCGGCAGGAACCTGTCGTGTTGGGCAGGCCGCTCGGCCCATCCAGGCCACAGAATCGTCGCTCGCCCATTACCAACGGCAAGCGGCGATTCTCCCAGCGGCCAGCCGTGATTCGCACCGCGCTGGTTTTGGAGGGGGGGGGGGGAGAGAATCGCCCGGGCGCCACGCGGGTCCCGACGCCCGCACCATGGGACGGCTGTCAACCACGGACATGTGCTTTCATTCTGCAAAGGATTGGGCCCTGTTTGTGAACATAAGTAGTTTCCAGCACATGTTAGTGAGCCACACTGTGAGCTTCTCTGATAATCTTAAATTGGTTGTCAGTGCAATTCTTAGCACAAACAAGATTGTTTAGCAAGAGGGCAGCACGATGGCACAGTGGGTAGCACTGCCGCCTCACGGCGCCGAGGTCCCAGGTTCGATCCCGGCTCTGGGTCACTGTCCATGTAGAGTTTGCGCATTCACCCCCGTGTTTGCGTGGGTTACGCCCCCACAACCCAAAGATGTGCAGGGTAGGTGAATTGGCCACGCTAAATTGCCCATTAATTGGAAAAAAATGAATTGGGTACTCTAAATTTATTTCAAGAAAAGATTGATTAGCAAGTGATGTCCAATAATAGAATCACATCTAATGTTGGACAATATGCGAACGATCTAATGGAAATGAAACAGAGCCCTGTGTCGAGCGTGTTTAGCCAGGTGCTTCCCAACGCTCACAGCACCAAGAAAGACCCTGCTATATAACAGGACTCTGTTTTATTTTGGGGTCTCAGCAGGGAACACCCCGCCTAGGCCATGCTTAGTCTCATTTCCTGCACTGAGGAGCTCTGCTCACCAGTGCAGAAAGAGATCGGGGCGCCATTTTTAAATGGCATCCAATCTCGAGATTCCCCCCAACCCGATTTCCAGGCCTCCCCCAATGCGCCAACTCACTTATAAGGCGGTCATTGAGCCCCCACGCTCACTTAATAAGGTCAGGGCACCGCAGGCCTGATCCCAGCGTGGGCAAAATGCCGCCCAGGCACCGCCAGCCTAGCACACTGACAGGTGGCACTGCCAGAGTGCTAGACTGGCTGCGCCAGTGTGCCTAGGTGGCACCAGGGGTGCTAAGGTACCACCCTGCCCAGAGCCCAGCCACCCATGTAGAGGCCCCAGCCACCCATGTATTACAGGCCTGCGCCACGCTGTGACCCGCTCACCATGGGGGCAAACCGTGCTACTTCTGCGGACAGGGCCAGCATCCACGCCCACGCTGCCCAGCCCGCTCCGCGATCTGCAGCGACTGCGGGGAAGAAGGGGCATTTTGCGAGGGTCTGCCTGGCCAGACCCAGGGGCCAGAAAAACAAAGAACAGCCGGCCCGAAAATCAGGCTCTCAGGCCCGCAGGCTTTGCAATGCGGCTGCGCACCGACCCGACACGCCCCCTTCTGACGCATCATCAGCCTCGTGCGAATCATGGGAGCGGCCATCTTGTCGGCAGCCATCTTCTCGGCCCGACACGTGCGACCGATGGCGGTGGCCATTTTACGAATCTGACTCGGCTGAGGACTCGGACTACACGCGAATGGGTGCAATCACCCTCGACCAAACTCAGCCAAAAGACCTGCAGAACTCTATGTTGCAGGTTCAGGTCAACGGGCACGACACTGCATGCCTCTTCGACTCCGGGAGCACGGAGAGCTTTATCCACCCTGAAACGGTAAGGCGCTGCTCCCTACGGACCCATCCCACATCCCAAACCATAGCCTTCACATCTGGGTCCCACTCGATACAAATCAAGGGGTACTGTATTGCGGATCTCTCGATCCAGGGCGCCAAATACACCCGTTTCAAATTTTATATCCTCCCTCACCTCTGTGCCCCTCTGCTGCTCGGACTGGATTTCCAGTGCAGCCACCAAAGCCTGACACTGAAGTTCGGCGGACCCTTGTCCCCCCTCACGGTATGCTGCCTTGCGACACTGAATGTCGCACCCCCCCTCGCTATTCGCGAACCTCACTCCCGACTGTAAGCCAGTCCCCACCAGGAGTCGGCGCTAGAGTGCCCAAGATATGACTTTTATCAATTCAGAGGTCCAGCGTTTACTGGGAAAGGGGGTCATCGAGGCTAGCAACAGCCCTTGGAGAGCGCAAGTGGTGGTAGTCCGATCCGGGGAGAAGAAACGGATGGTCGTGGGTTATAGCCAGACCATGAACCGATTCACGCAGCTTGATGCGTACCCCCTTCCTCGCATCGCGGAAATGGTAAATCGGATCGCCCAATACCGAGTCTTTTCCACGGTCGACCTCAAATCTGCCTACCACCAGCTCCCCATCCGACCAAAAGACCGCCTCTATACTGCCTTCGAAGCAGCCGGCCGGCTCTTCCACTTCCTCAGGGTCCCCTTCGGTGTCACAAATGGGGTCTCCGTCTTTCAAAGGGCGATGGACCAAATGGTGGACCAGTACGGTTTGCGGGCTACATACCCGTACTTGGACAATGTCACCATCTGCGGCCATGACCAGCAGGACCATGACGCTAACTTCGAAAAGTTCCTCCAGACCGCCCGAGCCCTTAACCTGACCTATAATGAGGAAAAATGAGTTTTCCACACCACCCGGCTAGCCATCCTCGGCTATGTCGTGGAAGACGGGGTCCTAGGTCCCGACCCCGACCACATGCGCCCCCTTAAGGAACTCCCTCTCCCCCGCAGTCTCAAGGCCCTCAAATGGTGCTTGGGGCTCTTCTCCTATTACGTCCAGTGGGTCCCCAAGTATGCGGACAAAGCCCGCCCATTCATAAAGACCACCATTTTTCCCCTCTCGGCTGAGGCTCAATTGGCCTTCAACTGCATCAAGGCCGACATCATCAAGGCCGCTATGCAAGCGGTGGGTGAAACCATTCCTTTCCAGGCAGAGAGCGATGCATCAGACATCGCCCTGGCTGCTACCCTCAATCAGGCAGGCAGACCAGTAGCGTTCTTCTCCCGAACCCTCACCGCCTCCGAGATTCGACACTCTGCAGTCGAAAAGGAGGCACAAGCCATTGTGGAGGCTGTGCGGCGCTGGAGACACTACCTCGCCGGTAGGAGGTTTACCCTCGTCACCGACCAACGGTCAGTCACATATAATGTTCGATAACACGCAACGGGGCAAAATAAAAAATGATAAAATTTTGAGGTGGAGGTTCGAACTCTCCACCTACACGTACGATATCAAGTATCGTCCAGGGGAGCTCAACGAGCCCCCAGATGCCCTGTTCTGCGGCACATGTGCCAATGTGCAGGACGACCGCCTGCATGCCATCCACAATGACCTCTGCCACCCGGGGGTTACCTGGCTCGTCCATTTTATCAAGTCCCGCAACCTACCTTACTCAACCAAGGAGGTCAAGGCCATGGTCAGGGCCTGCCAGATCTGTGCGGAGTGCAAACCGCACTTCTACCGGCCAGACAAGGTTCGGCTCGTGAAGGCCTTGGGTCCCTTTGAGCGACTGAGCGTGGACTTCAAGGGGCCCCTCCCGTCCACCAATCGTTATGCCTATTTCCTCACCGTTATCGATGAGTTCTCCTGTTTCCCATTGGCCATTCCCTGCCCCGACATGACGTCAGCCACCGTGATTAAGGCACTGCACAGCATCTGCACTCTGTTCGGTTTCCCCGCTTATATCCACAGCGACCGGAGTACATCGTTCATGAGCGATGATCTGCGTCAGTATCTGCTCAGCAAAGGCATCGCCTCGAGCAGAACAACCAGTTATAACCCGCGGCAAAACGGGCAAGTGGAGAGGGAGAACGCAACAGTGTGGAAGGCTGTCTTTCTGGCCCTGCGGTCGAGAAGTCTCCCAACCACCCGTTAGCAGGAGGTCCTACCCGATGCCCTACACTCCATTAGGTCGCTCCTCTGCACGCCACGAATGAGACCCCTCACGACCGATTGTTTGTCTTCCCCAGGAAGTGTACATCCGGGGTCTCGCTTCCACCTTGGCTGATGGCTCCGGGACCTGTTCTTCTCCGGAGGCCCATGAGGAGCCATCAAACGGACCCCCTGGTTGAAAAGGTCCGACTGCTCCACGCCAACCCCAGTTATGCCTACGTTGAGTACCCTGACGGCAGGCAAGATACGGTTTCCCTCCGGGATCTGGCACCCGCTGGATCCCCCATTACAGACGCCCCTTCCCGCGCCACTCCCCTGCAGGACCCGGCGCCCCCTACAACACACCCCCTTCCGGCCCTACTTTACACACCCCGCCGGTGCCGGCACCGCTACCCCCGGCCCTGCCTAGTCCCCCTGCCCTGACCCGGACCGAAGCTCCGACCGCTGTGCTCCCGGATGTACCCTCAACCGGGACGTCCGTGCCCGCCGCACCACCGCCCGAACTGAGGAGGTCGATGAGGACGATCCGGCCACCGAGACGGATGGACCTATGATGGCACTTCACCCCCGCCGGACTCTTTTTTAAACAGGGGGTGAATGTGATGAACGGTTACTGCCTTGTCATCATGTAAGGTGATGTCCCCTTTAAGACCGGGCTTGGAACCCTGGGGACTCCGCCTCTGGCTCCGCCCATCTGTGAGCCATATATAAGGAGCTGCCTTGTGGGCTGTGCAGCAGTTAGCACATGTCTCAGCTCTAGCATAGTTCTTAGTCTATTAAAGCCTTCTTTACCATTTACACTCTAAGCGTCATTATTGAGGGTACCTCATGCACCCTATTTCAACGTCACGTTTTCAGGGTGAGCAAATGGCTCAGACCCCATTTGTAAGTTTGCTGATAAGGCCAATCCTATAGTACGCGGAACAGTAGGAATCCCAACTTGCATATTGACCAGGGAAGATAGGGCTGTGGTAGGCGATGGTCGAGAATCCATTGGCAGATTTCTCAACAAGCACCTTGTAAGGTTTTCGGGCAATTCGGCCTTTTTGGAACTGCCCAAGAATAAAAACTCAGAGACTGTAAACTGACTTTTCAGCCAAGAGAACGGAACCAGTTTTCCCAGCAGGCCTGGTCCGCTGAGCTGAGTAGGGAACATAAGTATTTACAAACCCCCCCCTAGGAGCTACAAGGAAGAAGGAGCCAGACAACGAGATAAGATCAAAACACAGACCAAGGGGCACGGGAATACACAGGGGGCCTGCCTGCAAGCAGGACAATGGGATGGTCATAGCCCCATGCAGATGTAAATGACCTGGCCTCCACCAGAGCAGAATCCAATCAACACCCCATCAACATAGCAGCTATCTCCGGAGCAGATGGAAGTCTTTGAAAATCTTCAAGGGAGCTCAACCTCGTTATCTCAAAAAAAACAGACTGGAGGCGGACCTAGGGGAGGTACTCCCATCTCGACAGGTCTGACCGGCTCAAAGGGGGCGGGACCAGCGGGAACTTTAAATCTTACCTTTTTCAATGCAAAAGGGGCTGGCCGATCACAGGACAAAGCCAGGTAAAACAATATAAAAGGGGCTGTGTTTTCGATTGGGGGTCTCTTCGTTCGTGGCTCGACCTCTGCACCCCTGACTTGACCTCTGTAGCCTGTGACCGTAAGTACCCCGCAGCAGCTTGCGAAACTCCCTTGACTTTAATAGTGGTTGAGGCTTTGGGGAAGGGAACTTGTTTTTGTGCCTTGTGATATTGCTAAAACCTGTGTAATCATAAGAATTTTCGTTGTGTCCGCTATATTACTTTTGAATAGACTTAGTTTGTATTAGAGCATAAGATTTTATTGTGTTTCTTCTGTTGATGATTTTGACCTGGGTTTTACAATAAACCTTGATTTGATGCTAATTGGAGTCGTTTAAATTCTTCAATCCTTCACCAGCGATCTCTGACCAAGTCATTGTTAAAAATACTCCTCACCTTAATTCCGGGTTCAAGAATCGAGGGTCATCTTGAGCGATTCACTCAGGACAGACTGCTGGTTAGGAAATAAACAGCAGTGTCCTATTCTCTCTCTTGGGAAAGCTACTCTAGTGGAGTAGGAACCGGGTGGGTGTTGTACCACCGGCAAGAGAGAGAGTCACCTGGGTATTGGTAGGGGTCTGGAGATCTGTGTGATATAAGTCTCAGGCTGTCGGTTAGGAATAAACGGCAGGCTTGAATCAGTGCTCTCTTCAGTGGAAGTGTCCCAGTGCGACATCCCCTGGCCTCTGAAGTTTCAGTGCCAGCTGGAGAGAGACACACACAGATATTCAAACCCCAGATATCGGCCCAGTAGTGGAGTAGCGGAGATGGCACCCTCTACAACCTAGAGGAAAGGGCACTGATTTGATTGCTCCATTTCAAAGGTGAATTTGAGGCAGGATGGATACCATTAAGGTGTGTAAATATAGCAAACATATCATCTACATATCAGAACATGAAAGGCGTAAGAGGTTAGGTATCATTTCATCAAAGATGCATTTCTCTTGGAAATCAACAAAGATGTTTGTGAGAACTGGCCTAGAGGGGATCCCATGGGCTACACCATCTATTTGGGCATAAAACAGCACTCAACTGCATGAGTTGCTGAGTTCATAAATTCAATGAATACATTAAACCATGATATTGTTACATGGTGCAAATGTCTATCGCTTTCTTGAGCAGTACATTGATGAATTGGTTAGTAATGTTGAATAAGCACATGGACATGACATTACTTTTAGTTAAGAATTATACTGACAACCAATGTTAGATTAACATCAGGATCACAGTGTGCCTCACTGACCTGTGTTGGAAACTACATGTATGTAGGGACTCTTATTTTATCTTTTAATAAGAATTGGTAGTCCTGTTGGTGGGAGGCGCCAAACATACAACTTTATTATTGCTAATTACTCACTTGAATACATTTGAATAAGAACTGAATAAAAACATAGAAACAAAATATCAAACAATGCATAAAAAAGTCAAATACATGGCAAAAAGCATAAAGCACAAAGAAATCCCTTTAACACAAACAAACAGATAGATGATTCAAGAATTCAGGAACAAAGACCTCGACCATGAGGTCCTACTTTTAAGGGAATTCTTATATCTGGTTTAACCCCTCATTTACTTTCATTGGCTTCTAATTCTCAGCTGAGACCGCTTGGTTTGTTCAACTGAATGTCTGTTTCTTAGAGGATGATTTGTTAATCAAAGATTGGACATTACTTAAGATTTAACTGATGCCTATCAAATCTAGTGTAATGTTTGCGTGTGCAGTCTTAGGAAAGGTACTGCATATGTTTTCCCACATTTTGCTGTGTCTCATAGCTTGGCAGAGACCTTAAGAATTGATGAGTTGATTAGACAGCGAACAAAACGTTCTCAGTGCTGAATACACTGGAATACAATGGTTAATTCATTATATGAGACACTGACTGAGTTCCCACAGTCAAGATACTTTTACTATTTAGCACACTAGCTATATGCGTTCAACTAGCCCCTATATGAATAAAACTATAAATAAAACTAGACTCTATCAAACTATTCACACACACACCCTGTCCTTTGCAGTCAGAAGAATGAAAGTTTGAGGGACAGCCATTTCCTGATTCATTCCCCATGGCAATGTATTGACCAATCAGAGTCAACCTGCTTGGTTTGAATTCAAAAAATACTTGGCAGTCAACTGTTCACTAGTGCATTATCCATGGCAATGGCTCTATCAATTCACTTGCCAACAGGGCAGCACAGTAGCATAGTGGTCAACACAATTGCTTCACAGCTCCAGGGTCCCAGGTTTGATTCTCGACTTGGGTCACTGTGCGGAGTCTGCACGTTCTCCCTGTGTGTGCATGGGTTTCCTCCGGGTGCTCACGTTTCCTCTTGCAGTCCAAATATGTGCAGGTTAGGTGGATTGGCCATGCTAAATTGCCCTTTGTGTCCAAAATTGCCCTTAGTGTTGGGTGGGGTTACTGGGTTATGGGGATAGGGTGGAGGTGTGGGCTTGGGTAGGGTGCTCTTTCTAAGAGCTGGTGCAGACCCGATGGGCCGAATGGCCTCCTTCTACACTGTAAGTTCTATGAATTCTATGAACCAATCAGCACTCTCTTCTCCTGCAATGCAAATAGCTTCTTCCTTTACAATTGGCATTCTGGCAAATCTGGCCTGATGATACAAGATGAGAAGCTCCGACAGCGTGTTTCTTTTTCAGCAGTACTCAAAAGCAGTTTAGCCATTTAAAATGAGTCCTCCGAGGGCTCAGTGAGTAGATTTTCTTTTGTCACATTATTATTTCTGATCAGAATGGAGATAATTTGTTAAGTTCCCCGATCAATCACCCTAGAGACCTCACTGGTGTAAATGACTGGGATTGATTTTAAGCACAGAATTAGTGTTCATGTAACTAACCTCCAGTCACTGCATTTTTTTGGAGAAATAATCCTGCCTTTATGGGGAGACTTTGCTGTAGTTTCTGTCATGAATTCTGTTTGCTGAAGTTCGTAGAGACTCTGTTTAAATAGAGCCTGTTTGCTGTAAAGTGGACTATTTGCTCTAAGCCCTACTATAACTGCACTCCTACTGCCCTCTCATGAGCTGATACAGTGGGGTCAATATTTGCTTTTTTAAAGGTTCTATGTTAAGTTCAGTTATGTCATACACTACAACATTAATTCAGACGGCAATATCCCCATCATCTCAACTCCAGTTTCCGATTCATCCTTTATCTTTCCTCAGGCACTAGCCATCACATTATTCTCTTAGCCACAATGCAAAAAATTAAAGCCAGCACAAAATAAACATATCAAACCAAATGTATAAGTTAAATCAATCCATATTGTACACATGTGTAGGATCTCTCATTTATCTTCAAAATAAGAGTCAGCAGTCCGGTTGATTGGAGGTGTCCAAAAATATGAATTTATTGCAAAATATTCAATTTGGTGCACTTGCATAAGAAATTAATCAAAACTTTGATCAAATAATACATAAATTGGTTAGAACACTGCGAAAAGCATTGAACATAAAAGCATAAAGGAATCACTTCAAACACAAACAGATGATTCTCGAAGAGCTCCGGCTCAGAGTTGATGAGCTGGAGTAGTTTAAATCCTGCCAGTGGCCAGGGACAGCAGGGTGTGACTGCAAGTCAGGCAGGTAAAGGGAACCAGCAGTCAGGAACTCAGGAGCCTCAGCCCTTGACTCTGTCCAACAGGTATGAGGCACTTGCTCCCTGTGTGGATGGCGAACAGGGTTGCAGGAAGGATGAGTCAGCTGACCAAGGCACCATGGTTCAGCAGGCCATTCAAGGGGAGGGAGTAAATAGGCAAGTTGTAGTTGTAGGGGTTCTATTATCAGGGGGATAGATAGTATCCTTTGTGAGCAGGATAAAGAGTCCCGCATGGTATGTTGCCTGCCCGGTGCTAGGGTGCAGGACATCTCTGACCGGCTTGAAAGGATACTGGAGAGGGAGGGGGAGGATCCAGTTATTGTGGTCCATGTCGGTACCAACAACATAGGCAAGTCTAGGAAAGAGGACCTATTTGGAGATTATAAAGAGCTAGGATTCAAATGAAAAAACAGGTCCTCAAGGGTCATAATCTCCGGATAACTGCCCGATCCACGTGCAAATTGGCATAGGGAGGCAAGAATAAGGGAAGTTAACACGTGGCTGAAAGAGTGGTGTGGGAATGAGGGGTTCCTTTTCATGGGACACTGGCATCAGTTTTGGGACAGGGGGGACCTATCTGGTTGGGATGGTCTCCACCTGAACCGAGCTGGGACCAGTGTTCTAGCGAAAAGAGTAAATAGGGTGGTCAATAGGACTTTAAACTAAAGATTGGGGGGGAAGGGAAAGTCAGGGAACCAAGAGGTGAAGTAATCAGCGGGGAGTGTGGCTGCTTAGGAATACAAAAAAACACGAACAGACAAAACTCAAGAGTGGTTACGATTGTCCCCATCCCACAAAATATGACACAGTGTATGGAAAGGCTCAGTAAACCAAGGTCCACCACACTAAGAAAACAAAAAGGGAAGGTCAATAGAGAATTAAAGGTGCTATATTTAAATGCGCGCAGTGTACGGAACAAGGTAGATGAGCATGTGGCCCAGATTGTGACTGGCAGGTATGATGTGGTAGGCATCACAGAGACATGGTTGCAGGTGGTTCAGGACTGGCATTTAAACATCCAGGGATTCACAACCTATCGAAAAGACAGAGGTGGGCAGAGGGGGCGGGGTTGCCTTGTTAATTAGGAATGAAATTAAATCAATAGCACTAAACGACATAGGGTCAGATGATGTGGAGTCTGTGTGGGTAGAGTTGAGGAACCACAAAGGCAAAAAAACCATAATGGGAGTTATGTACAGGCCTCCTAACAGTGGTCAGGACCGGGGGCACAAAATGCACCACGAAATAGAAAGTTCATGTCAGAAAGGCAAGGTCACAGTGATCATGGGGGACTTCAATATGCAGGTGGACTGGGTAAATAATGCTGCCAGTGGACCCAAGGAAAGGGAATTCGTTGAATGCTTACAGGAGGGCTTTTTGGAACAGCTTGTGATGGGGCCCACGAGGGAACAGGCCATTCTGGACTTAGTGTTATGTAATGAGCCAGACTTGATTAAAGATCTTAAAGCAAGGGAGCACTTAGGAGGCAGTGATCATAATATGGTAGAATTCAATCTCCAATTTGAAAGAAAGAAGGTAGAATCAGATGTAAAGGTGTTACAGTTAAATAAAGGTAACTACAGGGGCATGAGGGAGGAACTGACAAAAATCAACTGGGAGCAGAGCCTAGTGGGAAAGACAGTAGAACAGCAATGGCAGGAGTTTCTGGGAGTAATTGAGGACACAGTACAGAGGTTCATCCCAAAGAAAAGAAAGGTTATCAGAGGGGGGATTAGGCAGCCATGGCTGACAAAGGAAGTTAGGGAATGCATCAAAGCAAAAGAGAAAGCCTATAATGTGGCAAAGAGTAGTGGGAAGTCAGAAGATTGGGAAGACTACAAAAACAAACAGAGGATAACAAAGAGAGAAATAAGGAAAGAGAGGATCAAATTTGAAGGTAGGCTAGCCAGTAACATTAGGAATGATAGTAAAAGTTTCTTTAAATACATTAAAAACAAACGGGAGGCAAAAGGTGACATTGGGCCGCACCAAAATGACGCTGGTAATTTTGTGATGAGAGACAAGGAAATAGCTGAGGAACTGAATAAGTACTTTGCATCAGTCTTCACAGTAGAAGACATGAGTATTATCCCAACAATTCCGGAGAGTCAGGGGGCAGAGTTGAATATGGTAGCCATCACAAATGAGAAAGTGCTAGAGAAACTAAGAGGTCTAAAAATTGATAAATCCCTGGGCCCAGATGGGCTACATCCTAGAGTTCTAAAGGAGATAGCTGAAGAAATAGTGGAGGCGTTAGTTATGATCTTTCAAAAGTCACTGGAGTCAGGGAAAGTCCCAGAGGATTGGAAAATCACTGTTGTAACCCCCCTGTTCAAGAATGGAACAAGGAAAAAGATGGAAAATTATAGGCCAATTAGCCTAACCTCGGTTGTTGGCAAGATTCTAGAATCCATTGTTAAGGATGAGATTTCTAAATTCTTGGAAGTGCAGGGTCGGATTAGGACAAGTCAGCATGGATTTAGTAAGGGGAGGTCATGCTTGACAAACCTGTTAGAGTTCTTTGAAGAGATAACAAATAGGTTAGACCAAGGAGAGCCAATGGATGTTATCTATCTTGACTTCCAAAAGGCCTTTGATAAGGTGCCTCACGGGAGACTGCTGAGTAACATAAGGGCCCATGGTATTCGAGGCAAGGTACTAACATGGATTGACGATTGGCTGTCAGGCAGAAGGCAGAGAGTTGGGATAAAAGGTTATTTTTCGGAATGGCAACCGGTGACGAGTGGTGTCCCGCAGGGTTCAGTGTTGGGGCCACAGCTGTTCTCTTTATATATTAACAATCTAGATGACGGGACTGGGGGCATTCTGGCTAAGTTTGCCGATGATACAAAGATAGGTGGAGGGGCAGGTAGTATGGAGGAGGTGGGGAGGCTGCAGAAAGATTTAGACAGTTTGGGAGAGTGGTCCAAGAAATGGCTGATGAAATTCAACGTGGGCAAGTGCGAGGTCTTGCACTTTGGAAAAAAGAATAGAGGCATGGACTATTTTCTAAACGATGACAAAATTCATAATGCTGAAGTGCAAAGGGACTTGGGAGTCCTAGTCCAGGATTCTCTAAAGGTAAACTTGCAGGTTGAGTCCGTAATTAAGAAAGCAAATGCAATGTTGTCATTCATCTCAAGAGGCTTGGAATATAAAAGCAGGGATGTACTTCTGAAGCTTTATAAAGCATTAGTTAGGCCCCATTTAGAATACTGTGAGCAATTTTGGGCCCCACACCTCAGGAAGGACATACTGGCACTGGAGCGGGTCCAGCGGAGATTCACACGGATGATCCCAGGAATGGTAGGCTTAACATACAATGAACGTCTGAGGATCCTGGGATTATATTCATTGGAGTTTAGGAGGTTGAGGGGAGATCTAATAGAAACTTACAAGATAATGAATGGCTTAGATAGGGTGGATGTAGGGAAGTTGTTTCCATTAGCAGGTGAGACTAGGACCCGGGGGCACAGCCTTAGAATAAAAGGGAGTCACTTTAGAACAGAGATGAGGAGAAATTTCTTCAGCCAGAGAGTGGTGGGTCTGTGGAATTCATTGCCACAGAGGGCGGTGGAGGCCAGGACGTTGAGTGTCTTTAAGACAGAAGTTGATAAATTCTTGATTTCTCAAGGAATTAAGGGCTATGGAGAGAGAGCGGGTAAATGGAGTTGAAATCAGCCATGATTGAATGGTGGAGTGGACTCGATTGGCCGAATGGCCTTACTTCCACTCCTATGTCTTATGGTCTTATGGATTCAGGAAGGCAGGAATTCAAGAACAAAATCTTGCCCACGAGATCTTACTTTTAAGGGAATCCATATCTATGGTCTAACCCCTTATTTATTTCGGATAAAAGCAAATTACTGTGGATGCTGGAACCTGAAACCACAGAGAAAATGCTCGAAAATCTCAGCAGGTCTGGCAGCATCTGTAGGGAGAGAAAAGAGCTAACATTTCGAGTCCAGATGACACATTTGATACATTTTAAGCATTACAATGGGCTTTTATGCAACTTTTCATGAAACAGTGTTTCTGCAGACATGGCAGCAAAGTTTGATAGTTTATTCGTTATCTAAAACAATGACTCTATTATCACAGTCAGTACATTTTAAATAATTTGACTCTTTAGCTATGCATTCAGTTAGCACCTAAAACCATGATTAAATCAATAAATCAATCATCTATCAATATGTTTTGGGCAGCATGGTGGCGCAGTGGGTTAGCCCTTTTGCCTCACGGCGCCGAGGTCCCAGGTTCGATCCCGGCTCTGGGTCACTGAGTATTCTAAATTTTTTTTTTTAAATCTATCAATATGTTTATATACACAGGGATCTGTGCACTCCCTTAGTACCTGCCTTCCATGAGCATGTCCTTGTCCTCCTACCCAAATGGCCACAACTTGGTTGGTAAAATGTCGCTGACTTTCAGAATAGGAGACAGTAGATAGCCTTAGAGAATGACCTCAAGTAGCCCAGAGAGCCAGGTTTTGGGCCGCATGGGAGACAGTGACCATCGAGCCACTGTCACTGCCCCGAGTTGGAGCCTCACCAATCCTGGTCATCTGCTGCAAGACAGATTGCTGGACTGATATGACACCCTGAAAACCCCTTTGAACACTGGTTTTTGCCGTCTAGCAACAGCAATCTGACCCGAATTGGCAACAGGTTCAACCGCAGACTTTGACTGGACGTTGCTGGTGCTGCAACAGAAAGTTGGATGCAGCGCATCAGAGTGGGAACCATGGAAACCAGGCCCACTTAATCGGAGGAGTCAGGCCCCAGGTCAGTCTCTTGGCATTGGGAGAACCAACCCTGATTTAGTTGGCGGGTGGAAGGGGCTGATGCGAAATTCCCACTGCAATTTACTGGATGCCTAAGTGATTTAACGGGAGCTTTGTGACTTTTCCGTACTCTCAGAAAGCCACCCAGCAAACCATGTTGGGTTTGCCAGTGGCACCCTGGGGGGGGGGGGGGGGGGGGGGTGCTTGGGTGGGGGGGGGGTCACTCTCTGCCTGATCAATAACCCGACATTGGGAAGTGAGACGTGTGCAGCTCGAAGCCACCCCCTGTCCTTGCCTCCTCCCCTCCACTGCAGAAACACCCCCTTTCCCCGTCCTCCACAAGGATCTCAAGTGTAGCATTGGAAAGCTTTGGTGCATGCTGTCGGCCATGGTCAGCCATTGTTCTTTAGCACAATTCTGAATGATCACAGCGCCTGCAGCAGCCACAACATACCTCTCCTTTAAGAGGTGTCGACCCGCTATGAAGTGCAGGCTAGCTATTGGTTGTATAACTAGTAATGATATTGGGCCTCCTATTATGCGTGCAGCTAATGAACAGAATGGTTGGCACTGGCTGGCTGCTGGAGGGTATCACAAATAGGCATTGCCATCCAACTTAGCCCCCTTTATGTCCAACATTGTCGAATTGGTTTTGATTATTCTTAATTTTCTTGTACATTTATTCACTGCTACTCCTTCGAGAAAAAGTACTTGTATTCCCCCAATTGACATTCTTGTTCTGCAATCAACAATCACACTCTCTCAACTAACAAGAGGACACTCAAAATCATTTATCTTTGCCTTGTACATTGGCGGAGAGCACTACAATGCTAATGAGCAGTTTCATTTGTTACTGTTTAACAATAATTCAAGCAGTAAAGTAGCTGTCTCGATTACAGGTGTGCATATTTTCCAATGTTACTGAATGTCAAGTGATGTGGGAAACCTTGCATTCTTTGGGAAGCTGAACTTTATTACCTGAAGGCAATTTTGAAATGATTTACTTAACATTGTCATTCTCAGAAGGAATTGAGCACAGCTTTAGTGTGTGACTGAACCACTTGAAACAATGTTAACGGTGTTTTAGAGCTCAGCCCCCATTTTACAAGGCTCCACAGTAACAGCAGAGTTTCGCTAGCAAAACACAGAGACAAATTGCACGCCTCGAATTTGCCACAGGCTGCACGTGGTGATAAATATTCTGCTATTTTAGCGGCTTTTCACAGTAACTTAATTGCAGTGTTAATGTAAGCCTACTTGTGACAATAAAGATTATTATTATTTTAGGAGCCGGATGAATTCCCAGCCTCAATAGAGTTACTTGAAATGGATCCCTTGCTGGATTCCACAACCTTTGCAGCATCATGTGCGTTGGAAGTAGAAAACTCTATCGCCAAAGACTATTGCTTGGAAAAAGTAATTTTAGAGCACCTTTTATGCCCTCAGGACATCCCAAAACATAGTCACTATTCTAAAGTTGAAATGTGCTCGCCAACTTGCTAAGCTACCAATTGGTAAGCTACCAATGGCGGCAATATGATCATGACCAAATAATAAGGACATAGGAAATATGTACCATTCAATGCAATCATGGCTGACCTTCTGCCTTGACTCCACTTTCCCGACGACTCTCCATGTCCATGGGACAAATCTGTCTATATCAGCCTTAAGTGTACTCAACGATCGTGGAATCACAATCTTTTGGGATAGACAATTCCAAAGGTTCTCAACTCTCTGAAGCGAATCAATTTCTCCTCATCTTAGTCCTAAAACTGAAATTGAGACTAGTAGTGCCCAATAATTATACTTATTCCTTTCATCCTTGGAATTTCGGGTTGGACATTTTGTGGTCAGTTGGCTAGTTCTCTTCTGGTTGTATTATTTTAAGTGGTGGTCTGCGGATCTGAGGGGTTAGTTGTGACAGTTCTTACTCTTCATTGTTCTTCTTTCTTGGAGAGGTGTTGGGGGCATTGTATCTACTTCTCCTGGTACTAGTGCCCTTGTGAGCCAACATTGGTAGTGTTGGGTGGTAGGCCCTGGCATCATGGTCAATCAAATCAATCATCATGGTCAATCAAAGCCTTAATGCTTTCTCTTTTTGGGTGGTCCTAGTTGTTGGGGGGTGGATCGGGGGGGGGGGGGGGGGGGGGGGTCCCATGGTTCCAGGAGGAAGGGTCAGTGCTCTCTCTCAGAGTCGCTCTGACAGCCCTCCCACACTGGAGTGGGTTTCCTCCCTGCTTCATGATTCAGACCAGACAATATTCCTTATGGCTCTTGGCCCCATGATATCCTCTTAAGAGCTGTACTAACACTGGTGGTCCGGGGACCTGTTTTGACCTTTGATCTTGGGCTGAGAAATGGGGCTATGGAGTTTCAGATTCTTGCTCTTGTTCTCGCTTTTCTTACTTTTGCCATGGGAGATTTGATTGTGCCTGGTCCTTTCTTTATCATTTTGTCATCTCGGAGTCATGTGATGGCTGCCGTCCTTGGCTGGCTTTGGAGAAGAGTTTAAATGATGCTGTTAGCCAATTTCCACTTGGCTCTGGGACTCTTGAGATGTCTTATTCTTCTGTCATTCTGTTTTGCAGCTATAGGTGTGATGTAGGTCTGTAATGTTGCCTGTATCCGTGGAAGGAACATGTTGGGGATTTTGTCCCTCAATCAACCAGTCTTATTTGTTCCCAATTATGCGATGACTATTGTTTTGTGCTGTACCCCTTGCATATTGATACCGAGAGCTATATTTCGTCTTTTGTTTGTTTTGATGAGGTTTTTGGAAAACAATTGAAAATTCCAATAAATAGACATTTTTAAAAAATCATTGGTCTCGACCAAGATCATGGCAGAAGGAACTGTAAGTTTAAGAAGTAGATTCAAACTTAACAATCCTCAAGCAACTCCAGAAATTAATGAAATTATTATTGTACTTTCTCACTAATTTTCACAGTCCCTGGTCTTCCTGAAGATGTGGAATAAGACATTTAAATTTGGAACATTTCCCAACAGATCTGGAGATCTACCCAACTGGAAATCCGGAAAATTTTGGGTGGCCTTAATTGACAAAATTTCAAAATGTAATTTTGGACATAATTGGGGGGCTGCATTGGTGGGATTGCGGCCCATATTTAATGATATTGATGCTTCTAGAGGTCAGGCAAAGTGTTCAGGCTTCAAAGTTTGATTGAAATGCGATGCAATAATCATCGTCTGAGACATTGGTCGGGATTCTCCAGTCAGCGACGCTGAAATCGTGTTCGGCGAACGGCCGGAAAATTACGTTTCCCAACCGAATCGGGGGCGGCGCCGCTTTCGCAATGCTCCACCCCCTCCAAAGTGGCGCACTCTCCCGCCATACCGACAGCCTCAGGCCATTGCCTGAGGCCCACCCCCCGATGTTCCGCCCCCGACCGGCCAAGTTCCAAATGGCATGGGTCTCTCATCGTCACACCCGCCGGGAATTCAGCATGGCGGCTGCGGACACAGTCCAGCGCCGCCACAGTCGGGGGAGAGCCGATCCGCAGTGGGTAGGTGGGACATTATTCGGGGCTGGGGGCACTGTGGTGGGGGGGCGGTCGGGGCGCGCGAGCCACCGAAGGAGGGGACTATTTTGCAGGCCGGGTCCGTGAGTGGCCTCCGCCATGGAGCACGGCACGTCCGCTGCAGTCCGCCGCCATGCGCATGCGCAGCCACGGACCCGGCAATTCTCCAGGCCGTATCGACAGGGTGCTCTACGATGCCTTCCTGCTAGCCCCCAGCAGAAATGGGGAATCTGTTGCCGGTTTGCGCCAGTTTTCCATCGTTCCCACACTGGCGTGGGGACATAGCCCCAAATTGGAGAATCCAGCCCATGGTACCAGAATATTTTGTTTAACAAACGGTCAACAGTAACAAAGAAATCAACTAAGTAACATTCCACATATCACACTAATCATTAAACAACGAGAATTATCACCATTCCATATTGTTACCATTACAAAGCTATGTCCGCTCATTTTCACAAATAACACAGTATCACCCCTCACAGGTTCCTCAACAGAAACAGAGGATAAGCCCGAGAATGTGTTAGTATGTCCAGAACTTTGTCGTAGAAATGATCTGTCCATCAATGTGTTACTTATTCCGCGTTATCAGTGCCATTCTCCACCCAGGAGCCGTATCTGTGCAGGCCCCTCCCACACAGCCCAATCTCACCGGAACCAAATCCTGGCATCCACATATTCCACTGGTGCTCAAGGTACAGTTGAACATCCTTGACTTCCAGCGTGTTTAACATCCGGTGACATGTCAGTTACTGTGACTCGCACCAGACCAGCAAAAAAGCATCAGCAATCTGTGAAAGCATTTCTTCAATGGCGTCATCATATGGCCCATTTGGAACAATGTCGTGCACCAGCTTCCATAGCTTCTTCGTGCTTCAAACCTGATTGCCTTCTGATTGACTCATACATCCCCCTGTGCCTGGCGTTCCAGGACCCAGGTATCTTAGAAAAAGTTGTCCTTCTTTCCAGAAAAGGAAGGAAACTGCATCACCAGCCTCCAGGCATTTGCAGCCACCAGCAGGAGCAAGCAGCAAACACAACCTGCAGCTGTGAAGTGCTCTCACAACTAACAAGGCCAATTCCTTATTAACAATAACCTTCAGCTGTGAAGCTAGAGGCTGCTCATAGTCAAAGGGAGTTAAAGTGACCTTCAGCATAAAACCAAGAACAGAGCTCTGTCCTGGGATTGTTTGGTAGGGGAGACAGGCAGCATCATTAGTTGCCCCTGTTATGGGTATCCACAATATTTAAAGATGCTTGAAGGCCTCACAGATGAAGGGCCCATCAGAGCTTCAGCCCCCCCCCGACCAAGCCTGACCCCCCGAGGGGTCCCCCCCCCCCCCCCAGTTCCCTTGGACTGCGTTTCCAAAAATGGAAACCGCCTCAATTCCCCCCAGCAGCCATTACGACAGCTTCACATTTTTAAAAAGGAGCACTAAACGACGCCCCCGGGATTTCTCGCTGGGAGCCGGTTAGTTCCCGGGAGGCCGTTACATTCAATGTCAATCTTGTTAATGAGATTGAAATTAATGCAAACTGGGGTTAACAATGTGCTCACCATATTTGTGGGAGACTTTGAAATGAGCATCGGGAATGGGCCGGTTAGATGGCAGACTGATTCGAGCCAGCCGTGACTCTGAATTTTGACCAATCTCGCACTTTGACCAGGGCGCCCAGACCAGGGCCGGGCGCAAAGCGGTGGTATAATCGCACCCTGGGTTTTTTTCTCTCACAGAGACTTCTTGGCTGCAGGAGGCTCTATCAGTTGAGGCCTTAGAAGACTTGATTGGGGTGGGCAGAGTGGACTGTTCGATCCTTTGCAACTGGAGAAAGAGGCAGCCAATGAACTGCCTGGTTTAAAAAAGAGCATCTCCCCAAATGAAATGAAATGAAAATCGCTTATTGTCACAAATAGGCTTCAAATGAAGTTACTGTGAAAAGCCCCTAGTCGCCACATTCCGGCACCTGTTCGGGGAGGCTGGTACGGTAATTGAACCATGCAGCTAGCCTACCTTGGTCTGCTTTTAAAGCCAGCTCTTTAGCCCTGTGCTAAATCAGCCTCCCGGGAAATTTTGATGTTTTAACCTACATGCGGTTCTGCTCTGAGCACTTAGGAAGGAATATGGAAACAGTTGTAGCCATTTTGTTGTTTGAGTTTGGTCTATCATTTGATCAAACCATCGCTGGCATCCATTGTAACTCCGTCATCCCAACTTGGTTCCATGTCCCTCGATATCCTCCCCTAATAAAAAAATGTTAATCTGGCTTTTGAAACTTTCAAATTACCGAGACTCAGCAGATTTCTTTTTGGGGGGGTGCGAGGTAGAGAGTTTCAGATTTCCACTCTCGTCTGAGTGAAAATGTGCTTCCCGATTTCACCCTGAAACAGTCTATAGCTCTAATTGTAAGATTAAGTCCCTTTGTTTGGGATTCCCCACAAGAGGAAACTCCACCCCTTCAACTCATTCAATTATCTCAAACGCTTTAATAAGATCAGATGGTTCTGGATTCAAGTAGGCCTGGAGAACGGAAATCAAGGCTGGCACTGAGTGTAGTGTTGGGGGAGTGCTGCACTGCCGGGTGAGCTATCTTTTGGATGAGTCATTAAACCAAGGCCTGCCCTCTCTAGTGGATGTAAAAGATCCTCTGGCGCTACTTTGAAGAGGAGCAAGGGAGATCTCTGTGGAGTCACAACCAATATTTATCCCTCAATCGCCACCTAAAAGTAGATTAGCTGGTCATAAACTTGCTGTTTATGGGACCTTCCTGTGTTACCCTGACCATCTTTGTAGTCCTCCCTTCGCTTGAAGCCCAAGGCCACGCACATGGAACTTTGAGAATTGATTGCTAAGCTGTGCCCCTGCATAAATCTGTCCACTTGACCAAAATAACGATGACAACTTTCATTTATAGAGTGCCTTTAACGTTGTAAATGTTTCAAGGTGATTCACGGAAGCATTAGTAAGCAGAATTTGACTTTGAGCTAGGAAATATCAGGGCTCATGATCAAAGGCCGAGTCAAAGAGAAAGGCTTTAGGGAGCTTCTTAAAGGAGGAGAAAGAGATAGAGAGTTGGAGAAGTTTGAGGAAGAAATTCCAAAGCCTGGGCCTTGGCAGCTAAAGACATGTCCAAGTTTGATTGAAAGGAATTATTCAAACAATTACCAACAGGCATCTTGAGCTCAGTGCTCCATGAAAAATAAGCTTTAGTGCCCTTCAAGCAGCATCAGTTCAAATTATACGAATCTTTGAGGTGAACACTATCAGTATGAAACAGCAATTTTCTCACATTTTAACAGACTCTCTGCTGATTGCAGACTGCTAGAATTATTCACGTGTGAAGCAGGTGGGTTAGTCTCGTTTTTCTCTAGCTTTCTCCATCTCCTCTCCATCAAACTAAACTTAGCGTATATCCAACAATGCCTGCAGCACTGTGGTTTATCACCAATTGGCCATTCCTTTTTGTATGATTTTGTACAGTCAGTGTTGACCGTCTGTTAAAGCTTGCAATTATTTAATGTCTTTCATGATCTCAGGGCACCCCAAAGCACTTTACAGCCAATTAACTACTTTTTGTTTAAGTGTAGTCACAGTTGTAATCTAGTAAATGCAACAGCCAATTTGCACCAGCAAGGTCCCATAAACAGCAAATTGATAATGACCAGTGTGATAATCCAGGAGCCGCGAGCCGGAAGGCTAACATAGTTTATTTACAGTAAAGCTGCTACCACGGAGTACTGCAATAGAATCCCAACCTGGGACTACCAGCTCTCCCAGTCCAGCTAAGGGCCGTCATTTAAAGGGCTCAGGCCTCCAGCCACGACCAGGGAAATTCGTACTCATCAGCTTCACGGGGAACTCTATTAGTGATAATCCATGAGGTTATCACAGCCAGGTGATCTGTTTTTAGGTGGTGACTGAGTGACAAAAATTGGGTGTGACACCCACAAAGAGCATCCTTGCTCTTCCTCAAAGTACTTCCCTAGGATATTTTACATTCACCAGAGAGGGCAGGCCTTGGTTTAATGTCTCATCCGAAAGATTGTTCTGGCAGTGTAGCATTCCCTCCGTACCACAGTGTTAGTGTTAGTGTTAGCCTTGATTTCCATTTTCAAATCCTATTTGAACCCAGGATTACCTGACTCAGATGCAGAAATGCTACCAATTGACACATAAAGGCCATGAAAAACATTTATCACCGTATGGAAAAAGGTTTCGTGAATCATTCTGCTCTTTCGGAAGTAGTGTCACATTATCTCAGTTACATTTAGGGTCTCTCCATTTGATCTTTGCCTCTGCAATAGGACAGGCACTTTCCTGCACATTGCGAATAAAATAGCATTGTCAATTTCTTACATTCGGGCTAAACCTAGTAATTACGTTTATTTGCAAAATGGCAAAGATTGAATCAGTCTATAAGAGTCTCTGGAGTATATGTGTCTTACGCACAATCAAGTAAACTGCAATGTTTGTGTGGCATGTGGACTTAGCAAACTTCTTAATAATATGTTTGTATGCGTGAAGTGATCTTCCTGCCTTCAGCAAGGACTGACATCACTTTGATTTGATTTGTCACACGTATTAGTATACAGTGAAAAATATTGTTTCTTGCATGCTATACAGACAATGCATACCGTACATAGGGAAAGGAGGAGAGACTGCAGAGTGTAATGTTACAGTCATAGCTAGGGTGTAGAGAAATGATCAACTTAATACAAGGTAGGTCCATTCAAAAGTCTGATGGCAGTAGGGAAGAAGCTGTTCTTGAGTCGGTTGGTACGTGACCTCAAACTTTTGTATCATTTTCCTGACGGAAGAAGGTGGAAGACAGTGGGCGGAATTCTCCGTTATCGGCGGAAAGTCCGCCGATCGGCGCAAAAAACGGCGCAAATCCGACTTGCGTCACGTCGGAAAAATGGGTCGATAGTCTCCGGCCCGAAATGGGCTAGCAGCGACGTAACGGGATCCGCGCTTGCGCAGTGGTTCACGCCGTGCAGCGTCATACGCGCCGCACGGCGTGACGGCTCATAAGGCCGCGCTGCTCCCCCCATCCGACCGGAACACCCGACCGCAACACCCGACTGGATGGCTGGCCGCCGCTCAGCCCCGAGGTTCGAGTCACGCGATAAGGAGGCGCTCCTGGACGCAGTGGAGCAGAGGAGGGACGCCCTGTATCCCGGGCACGGCCGCAGAGTTGCCCCACGCCACAGCCGGCGTCTGTGGAGGGAAGTGGCAGAGGCCGTCACCGCTGTGGCCCTAACACCACGGACAGACACCCAGTGCCACAAGAAGGTGAACGACCTCGTCAGAGCAGGCAGGGTGAGCCTCCCCCATATCCCCCCTCCCCCATATCCCCCCTCCCCCATATCCCCCCCTCCCCATATCCCCCCTCCCCCATATCCCCATATCCCCCCTCCCCCATATCCCCCCTCCCCCATATCCCCCCTCCCCCATGTCCCCCTCCCCCATGTCCCCCCTCCCCATATCCCCCCTCCCCCATATCCCCCCTCTCCCATATCCCCCCTCCCCCATAATCCCCCTCCCCCATATCCCCCCTCCCCCATATCCCCCCTCCCCCATATCCCCCCTCCCCCATATCCCCCCTCCCCATATCCCCCCTCCCCCATATCCCCCCTCCCCCATATCCCCCCTCCCCATATCCCCCCTCCCCCATATCCCCCCTCCCCCATATCCCCCCTCCCCCATATCCCCCCTCCCCATATCCCCCCCTCCCCCATATCCCCCCTCCCCCATATCCCCAATTGAATCCAGCCATAACCTTAACCTCTGCAATGCACGCGCAACCGATGGCGTGCATTCATATACCTGCCTAACAGTGTTGCCTTTTACCCCTGCCACCCCCCCCCCCCCCCCCCCCCACAGGAGAAGCGCGCACACAACAAAAGGGAGCATGTGAGGACTGGAGGAGGCCCCGCTGATGAGAGGCCACTGACCGGACACGAGGAAAGGGCCCTGGAACTGGCTGGCGGACCTGAGGACCGGGAGGTTGCTGATGCAGAGGTCGGGGGCGTAGTAGCAAGTGAGCCACCGACAGCCCGTCCCCATATCCCCCCTCCACTATATCCCCCTCCCCCGTATCACCTGATCACTGCCTGATGTCTAACCATGCATGCTTCATTGTGTATCGCAGGACCAAACGTCCAGGCACCCATCCCCGCAGATGCAGACCACCCGCAGGATGCCCCTCGGAGGCCACGGGAGACGGAGAGACCCAGACCCTCCAGCATGCGACGCCCGCAGGATGCCCCTCGGAGGCCACGGGAGACGGAGAGACCCGGACCCTCCAGCATGCGACGCCCGCAGGATGCCCCTCGCACACCACGGGAGACGGAGAGACCTGGAGCAACAGGGAGATGACACCCCCGTCACGTGCGGGAGTGACCACCCAGCGATGAGGGGGGCAGCCACAGGCCCCCGTCACATCCGAGCCAGGACACCACTACCCAGGACACCACTACCCAGGACACCACTACCCAGGACACCACTACCCGGGACACCACTACCCAGGGCACCACTACCCGGGACAGCAGTACCCGGGACAGCACTACCCAGGAAGACGAAATACCGGACAGTGACTCAGAGTGGATGGGTGGAGACGAACCCCCACCCCAAAGTGCCATGGACTCAGAGTGGGACGAAGAGCACGACACAATGCCACTGCTGTCACCAACACCCTCCACCATCGCAGAAACACTCACCTCGGTTGGGCACTTTAGTGATGAGGCGTCTGGTACACTCACTGGTGCGCACAACACAGCCGTCCCGGTACAGCAGGTGGAGGTAGGAGCAGCAGAGGGGCCGGGCGGTCGGAGGGCAGCCCAGCCCAAGCGAACATCTGCCGCCCAGATGGATCCCGGGTTCCTGGAGTTACCACACCCACACATAGATCCGATGCAACCACCGACCCGGAGACAAGCGAAGAGGGTGACGGGCGGCTTGCGGCGGCTGCGGTCGCAGGTGGAGGAGTCCACCCGCGTCCAGGAGCTGGGAGTGGTGCCGGTCATGCGTGCCACCCAGGCCGACACCGCACGGGTGGCGTCCGCGGTGGAGGCAATGGGTGCGACGGTGTCAGACATGAGGAACAGTTTGTGAGGCCTGGGGCTTTCCGTGCAGGCGGCGTCTGTGGCCCAGGAAATGGCTGCCCTCTCACAGGAGGCCATGAGCCAGTGCCAGCGCCAGATGGCAGAGGCGCTCAACGCCATAGTCCAGTCTCAGCAGGCCATGGCCCAGTCTCTGCAGGCCATGGCCCAGTCTCTGCAGGCCATCGCTGAGGGCATCGGCACCAGTGGCCATGTGCGAGCCGGCGTCGCACTGTCACAGACAGGGTTTGCCAACCCCCTGGGCTCCATGGCTGCAAACCTGCAGACCCCTGTCGATACCAGCACGGGCCTCCAGGACTGGCAGCGCCAGATGTCGGGGGGGGCGTCGGATGGCCAGTCCGTTCGCATCCCCCACCCATGTAGAGGCCTGGGGGCCATCGGGCACCCCGAGGGAGGAGGAGGTGGTGTGGTCCGTCCCAGCTCCCTCTGTAGGGGAGGTCCCGGTACACCGCGACACCTCGGACGCCCCCCCTTCCGTCCCAGGTGCATCGGGTGGGCAACGGGCAGGACAGGCTGGCAGCTCGCTATCCCAGTCGCCCGGGCCGCAGCCTGGCCCATCTAGGCCAGGACGCCCCAGGAAACGGCCGCCAAAGGGATCCAGTGTCAGAGGGCAGGAATCACAGGAGTCCACCTCCAGTTCTGCTGTACCGTCTGGGGAACCACGTAGATGTAGTCAAAGGGCCCGTAAGGCCAAACAATTAGACACTGAGTAAGTTGGCACGGTTGCAGGGCACAGGTGAGTTTTAGGGGCTAGGGCACGTGCATGAACTCCTTTGGTTATTAAAGTCAATGTTACACCTACAGAAGCTGCCTTTGTGCTCTGTCCAAAGTGTGCGGGGGTGTCATGTACGTTGAGCGCAAGTGTGTGTGTGAGGGGTGGTCTTACCTCAGCCCCAGGTGAGTCTGCCCCCTTCCCCCTGGGCCGCCATCAACATCCCCCGGGCAGAGGACGGGACCGTGCGCTGCAGTGTCACAGCCGCATGCAGGGATGGTCCGGGTGGATGGTGGTACTGTGGCCATGGGTCAGACATAGTCCAACGATGTAGAGCCAGGAGCTCATCGGAGGCGGGTTGTCATCATTCTCCATGGCCTGCGATAGACACGCGTCCACCCGCAACTGTGTGAGCCCGGCCCGTTGTGCCGCAGGTGGATCGGCAATGGGGGGGGGGGTGGTGTGCATGCGGGTGGGGTGGGTGGGGTTGGGGAGGGGGGTGAGGGTGCTGGGTGGGTGGATGGGTGGGGGGTGTGGGTGGTCGGCTGTTGCCATGGTGTGCGGTCTGTGGCCATACTACCCGATTCCCACGCCCATCTAGTCAGTGAAGCGGGCGTCTACCAGTCTGTCCCATGCCCGCTGGGCCAGCCGGTAATGGTGGACAGTCACCCGTCTGTGTCTACCCCGTCTGCCCTGACCATTGCCCCCATCCCCCTCATCTGGGGAGGACTGGGCCTCTTCCTGCTGCTCCTCCACTCCGCCCTCCTCTGCCTGCGGCACATCGCCCCTCTGTTGGGCTATGTTGTGCAGGACGCAGCACACCACAATGATGCGGCCGACCCTATCTGACCGATACTGGAGGGCGCCCCCAGAGAGGTCCAGGCACCTGAAATGCATCTTCAGCACGCCAAAGCACCTCTCTATCACTCCCCTTGTCGCTACATGGGCATCATTGTAGCGGTTCTCCGCCTCATTGCGTGGCCTCCGTATAGGCGTCATCAGCCACGATCGCAATGGGTAGCCCCTGTCGCCCAGCAACCAGCCCCTCAGCCGGGGATGGCGTTCCTCGTACATGCCGGGGATGGATGACCGCGACAACACGAATGAGTCGTGTACACTGCCTGGGTGACGGGCGCAGACGTGCAGGATCATCATGCGGTGGTCGCAGACCACCTGTACGTTCATCGAATCGGTCCCCTTCCTATTAGTGAACACGGCCCTGTTATCTGCAGGTGACCGCATGGCGACGTGCATCCCATCGATCGCGCCCTGGACCATGGGGAACCCGGCCACGGCAGAGAAGCCCACGGCCCGGGCATCTTGGCTGGCCCGGTCCACGGGGAAGCGGATGTAGCGGTGCGCCATGGCATATAGGGCATCTGTCACTGCCCGGATGCACCGGTGCACCGATGTCTGCGATATGCCGGACAGGTCCCCACTCGGTGCCTGGAATGACCCCGTTGCATAAAAGTTCAGGGCCACCATAACCTTGACGGACACGGGGAGAGGGTGTCCACCGCCAGTGCCACGCGGTGACAGGTGTGCCAGCAGGTGGCAGATGTGTGCCACGGTTTCCCGGCTCATCCGGAGTCTCCTGCATTCCCGGTCCGTGAGGTCCTGGTATGACTGCCGGGGCCGGTACACACGGGGCTCCCTCGGGTGCCTCCGTTGCCGTGGGGCCGCGACGTCCTCCTCCCCCTCCTCGTCCTGTCGGTCGGGTGTCCCTCCAGCCTGGGCGGCTGCTGCCTGCCCCTCTGCGGCAGCCTGCGCCGCCTCTCTGGCACGCTCCTCCTCCTCCTCCTCATCCAGGGCAACATAGACATGAGCGGCTGCCGCCACGGCGGCCAACATCGCTGGATGATCTGAAAACATGACGGCCTGGTGGGGGAGGGGAACGACGACATGTCATCATTGCCCATATCCCCTCCTCCCCCCAGCCAGGTGGCATGGACCGCATGGGTCCAACTGTTGGAGGCTGGCACCTGGCCAGGTGGACCAACTAACTTGCCCTCCCATCCTCCTCCCCAGCACGGACCCCCCCCAACCTCCACCCCGGCAGGGACCCCCCCCCCCCCCCAACCTCCACCCCGGCACGGACCCCCCAACCTCCACCCCGGCACGGACCCCCCCATCCCCCTCCCCGGCACGGACCCCCCCCCCCAACCTCCACCCCGGCACGGACCCCCCCATCCCCCTCCGCAGCAGGGACCCCCCCCATCCCCCTCCCCAGCAGGGACCCCCCCCATCCCCCTCCCCGGCATGGACCCCCCCCCAAACCTCCACCCCGGCACGGACACCCCATCCCCCTCCCCGGCACGGACCCCCCCCCCAACCTCCACCCCGGCACGGACCCCCCCCCCAACCTCCACCCCGGCACGGACCCCCCCAACCTCCACCCCGGCACGGACCCCCCCCACCCCCCTCCCCGGCACGGACCCCCCCCAACCTCCACCCCGGCACGGACCCACCCCCCCCAACCTCCACCCCGGCACGGACCCCCCCAGCCTCCACCCCGGCACGGACCCCCCCATCCCCGTCCCCGGCACGGACCCCCACCCCAACCTCCACCCCGGCACGGACCCCCATCCCCCTCCCCAGCAGGGACCCCCCCCCATCCCCCTCCCCAGCAGGGACTCCCCCCCAACCCCCTCCCCGGCACCGACCCCCCCAACCTCCACCCCGGCACAGACCCCCCCATCCCCCTCCCCGGCACGGACCCCCCCCTCCCAACCTCCAACCCGGCATGGACCCCCCCCAACCTCCACCCCGGCATGGACCCCCCCAACCTCCACCCCGGCACGGACCCCCCGATATCCCTCCCCGGCACGGACCACCCCCCCAACCTCCACCCCGGCACGGACCCCCCCAACCTCCACCCTGGCACGGACCCCCCGATCCCCCTCCCCGGCTCGGACCCCCCCCAACCTCCACCCCGGCACGGACCCCCCCATCCCCCTCCCCGGCACGGACCCCCCCCCCACCTCCACCCCGGCACGGACCCCCCCCATCCCCCTCCCCGGCACGGACCCCCCCCCCCACCTCCACCCCGGCACGGACCCCCCCATCCCCCTCCCCAGCAGGGACCCCCCCATCCCCCTCCCCAGCAGAGACACCCCCCATCCCCCTCCCCGGCACGGACCCCCCCCAACCTCCACCCCGGCACGGACCCCCCCATCCGCCTCCCCGGCACGGACCCCCCCCCAACCTCCACCCCGGCACGGACCCTCCCATCCCCCTCCCCAGCACGGACCCCCCCCACCTCCACCCTGGCACGGACACCCCCATCCCCCTCCCCAGCAGGAATCCCCCCCCATCCCCCTCCCCAGCAGGGACCCCCCCCATCCCCCTCCCCGGCACGGACCCCCCCCCCCCAACCTCCACCCCGGCACGGACCCCCCCATCCCCCTCCCCGGCACGGACCCCCCCCCCCCAACCTCCACCCCGGCATGGACCCCCTCCCGGCACTCCCCCGGAGCCCAGTCTATTCTAACCAGCCCCCCCACCGCACACACACACACACAACCTGAGACACACCTCTCCTCACGCATTCAGACTGCGGCCACGCCATCGCCTGCCCAGAGCCAACCCCCCAGGCCGTCACTCACCTCCACGCTGGTCGGCGTGACCCTGGAGCACAGGGTCACGCCGATGAAAAGGAGGTTTAATTTACGTCGACGTGAACGGTCATCACGTCGACGGGACTTCGGCCCATCCGGAAGGGAGAATATCGGCAGGCCGAAAATCGGCTGCCTTGCGCAGACCCGTGACATTCTCCGCGGCAGCGGCGACATTAACGCCCCGCCGACTTTTCTCCCTTCGGAGACTTCGGCAACCGGCGGGGGCGGGATTCACGGCGGCCAACGGCCATTCTCCGACCCTCTGGGGGGTCGGAGAATGACGCCCAGTATGTCTGAGATGCATGGGGTCCTTAATTATGCTGGGAATTGCAGGCAGAGTCCATGGATGGGAGGCTGGTTTGCCTACATTCACAACCTTTTGCAGTTTCCTGCGGTCTTGGGCAGAGCAGGCTCCATACCAAGCTGTGATACAACCAGAAAGAATGCTTTCTATGGTGCATCTGTAAAAGTTGGTGAGAGTCGGAGCTGACATGCCAAATATCCTTTGGAGGATTACCAAAACAATGAATTTTGAATTAACAAACTATTGCTGCCTATATCTATCCATGCATAGGCTGCTGTATAAGGACCTGTCAATCAAGCTGGATCAAGGGCGCAGTGATGTGTCAGAAAATATGAAGCTGCCATTTAGTCTCGGCCCAAGCTTCACATATCCAAACAATGACTTTAATGGCCAGAACCCGCTTAGCTCTATGAAAACATCTTTGCATCTGTTTAATCTGTAAGCAAAGCAACCCTTGACCCATTTCACCATTTTGTAATTAGCTGAGCAAAATAGCTTCCACCTTGACATCCGTCACACCCTCGCGTCCTTTTATAGAATGAATGGGATCAAGTAAAAACATAAATCCTGAAATTCTGTAATCTGCAGCAGGAAGAAATGCCTCTCTCTGCAGTCTTTGAATTACAGAGAGTGAAATTATTAAATTCTATGGATTCCCCTTACTGTCAATTCAAGCAAGTCTTTTCCAAGGTCAGCACAGAGGTAAACTACATCTTTTCTTCCAGCAAATTGCAGCATAAAAGGTATTTTTTTTCTGAAACTCCTAAAGCTGTCACATTAACACCATCATGAGTCCAATTATTGCCCATAATTGTTGTTCAGCAGCTACAATATGTATCAACAAAGTGACAAACTGATTTGAATGGCTGGCAATCTTGCCATTTAGAACTGCACAGCAAGGCTGGAGTGTAGGCTGACAGTCCAATTGAACACTAAGGGAGTGTAGCATCGACAATAGTGCTAGACAAGCATACATGCAAACATACAAATTAGGAGAAAGAATAGGTCATTCGCCCACCATTCTGCAAGGTCATGGTTGGTCTGATTGTGGCCTCAACTCCACATTCTGCCAACTCATGATAACCTTTGACTCGCTTGTTAGTCAAGAATCTACCCTGGTTTCAAAATATTTTTCGGCCCTGCCTCCACCCCTGTCTGAAGAAGCGAGTTTGAAAGACCCTCTGAAATCTATCATTCCAATGAGGCATTAAAATTCCCCTCCTTGTTCGGAGCAGGTAATATGGCTGTGTTTGAGTTAGTACATTGGAAAGATAAGTTCAATTGGGCTGAAGGATCTTCTTCATCCAAACCTACCTTGCAATGAATGGAGATGACTCCAGTAAGCCACAGTAATAGTTACCCAGAAAAGTTTAGTAGAACTAAAATCACTTCTAACTTCTGGGTAACTACAGTACTGACCCCCTCCCCCCCATTCCATGAGATTTCAGCCATCTCCCCCCACTGTCCATGGGACTCTTTGACTATCTTACCCCAACTTCCCCCGCAGGACCTCCTGACTAACCCTCACCCCCCACTAACTAGCCCTCCTTTTCCCCAATGGAGCTCCCCATGCCAACAACCCCCCCCCCCTCCGGGGAACCCTCTGCTACCCTCCCCAGCCCCCACACCCACCTGACCACCCGACGGACCACCCGACTGACCAGCCTCACACTGACACTCTCCCTAACCTCCTCTTTTGACCAACTGACCTGCACCGCCCCCCACTGACCTCCCCCCTGACTGCCTGACTTTCTAACGACCACCCAACCTCCTCATCCCCACTGACTTTCCCTACAGGCAAGCCCTCTGACCATCTGAATCCCTACCCCTCACTGACCAACCCCTCACCACCCAAATTCCATTGATCAACCTCCAATGACCATCCCCCATGACCATCCCCAACTGACCAGCTTTCCCTCCCCCCACTGACTATCTAACTGATTACCACTCGATGGAAATTGAGCGCCATACAGAAGAGAAGACCATAGAATCACAGAATCTCTACAGTGAAGAAGGAGGACATTCAACCTATCGAGTCTGCACCGACCCTCCGAAATACCCCCCCACTATATCCCCGGAACCGTTGGACAATAAGTGGCAATTCAGCATGGCCAATCCACCTAATTTGCACATCTTTGGACTGTGGGAGAAAACCGAAGCACCTGGATGAAAACCCACGCAGACACGGGGAGAAAGTGCAAACTCCACTCAGGCAGTCTCCCATTGAACCCGGTTCCCTGGCACTATGAGGCAGCAGTGCTAACCACTGTGCCACCGTGCCATGACCATTTGATCCATTGTGCAAACTCTTTGGGCGAGCAGCCCACTGAATCCCACTCCCTTGCGCTTTCCTCATAGCCCTGTTTTTTTCTCCCTACAATATATTAGCCAATTTTCTTTCGTCTGCTTCTATTGAATCTGCTTGCACCACCTTTAGGCAGTGGATTCCAGATGATGATGTGAAGATGCCGGCGTTGGACTGGGGTGAGCGCAGTAAGAAGTCTTACAACACCAGGTTAAAGCCCAACAGGTTTGTTTCGAATCACTAGCAGCTCCTTCCTCAGGTGAATACAGATGATAAAATCTTGTTATATAGAAGTTCCCACAGGTTGACTCAGATTCTTTAGTCACTCATCCTGAACCTGTGCCTTTGTCTTACTGTTCCTTGTGCCATGGAAGCAGCTTTTTCCTGTCTGGTCGATCAAAACCATTAATGATGTTAAGCATCTCTATAAAATCTAATCTTTCTATCCTCCAGAGGGAACAATTGCATCTTCTCCAATCTCTTCAAATAACTTAAATCCTTCATTCCTTGTACCTGTTAGATTGTTATATTATTTGTAAAGAGTTAGGAACTAATTGTTATTCTAATGCACATGCAGGGTGTCACATTTAGTGCGTCACTGCAGTCAGGTGCCCCTGCCAACAATCAGTCTACCAGCTCCATGAAGAGCTGTAAGGAAAAGTAAATCATGACGCTCCAACACTTTGAGTCTAAAAGTGTGGTTATTTGAAACAGAAGAGTTAACCGCACCGTTCTAGTAAAATCTCCTTTGCGTCCTCAGCAAAGACTTGGCATCAATCCTAAAGTGTAGCTGGTTCTGCTACTTTATATACTGTCAACATGCCTTCTGGGATTGCATAAATATTTTAAACATCAAAACTCCAGCAGGGTTTACAATTCTTTTTGTTTATAATCTGAAAAGACTGCAAATTGAGTGTTAATAGGATCCAGGGCAGTTGGTGAAGCCGAAACCAAGACATGGATCTTTTCCTTAGGGAGAGAGTTTATTGATTTGTTCAGTCTTGCAGTTTTCCTTGCATCCAACCCAGTGTCCCATCTATCCCCTATTTATACGTACTCAAAGACAATTAATGCCCCCCACCTATTACTGTTAACCACAACAATGTAATTGGCATGACTCAGTTGGCGGGACGGCTGGTTTGTGATGCAGAGTGGCACCAGCAGCGCGGGTTCAATTCCCGTACTAGCTGACATTATTCATGAAGGCCCCACCTTCTCAGCCTTGCCTCCTCACCTGAGGTGTGGTGACCCTCAGGTTAAATCACCACCAGTCAGCTCCCAAAGGGGAGAGCAGCCTATGGTCACCTGGGACTGAAACAACATTTTAACATTAAGGACCAATCTAATTTCACTTCAGAACATTTGTTCTTCAAGCAGAGCAGGTGTCATGGGAAAGTAAATATTCTGAAAACAACTGGCGAAAGGTAGTAAAGAATTAGATGCAATCTAAACAGGCGGCAATGTAGCACGGTGGTTAGCACTGCTGCCTCACAGTACCAGGGACCTGGGTTCGCCTCCGGCCGTGGGTGACTGTCTATGTGGAGTTTGCACTTTCTCCCCGTGTCTGCAAGGATTTCCTCCCGCAGCCCAAAGATGTGCAGGTTAGGTGGATTGGCCATGCTAAATTGCCCCTTAGTGTCAAAAAAGGATAGGCGGGGTTAGGGAGATAGAGTGGAGGAGTGGGCCTAGGTAAGGTGCTCTTTCAGAAGGTCGGTGCAGACCCGATGGGCCAAATGGCACTGTAGGAATTCTTTGGTTCTATTATAGACTTCTGTAAACTCTAGATTTACTTGTACTGAACTGCACATACCATATCCCCATTACCAACATACTTCAACAGAGGCAGCATTAAGTGGAACAAGATCTAAAATACAGGCTTCCTCACAAATCCTTTATTATTTAAGGGTTTTGGCATGGGAACTGCAGCAGTTCATAACCAGCAGTATATAGCAGTACGCGCAGCAGAAATCACCATGATCCACAGGAAAACATTCAGTCATAAGGCAAGTCCCAAACACATTTACTCCATCTGCCAAACTTGACGTTTTCCAGAAAAGTTCTCACTTTATAGCTAAAGCTTCACACGACAATAACTTGCCTTTATCTAGTAGCTTCAACAGAGGAAAGAAACATGTTCCGAAATACTTAGCAGTGGGAAAAATTGAGGCAGAGAAAATGCCGATGCTTGGTGGGAGAGGCAGCAGAGGTGGCCAAAAGCTTTGCCGAAATGATAGACGGCAGTCAGCACGGTGCTTAAAGGTGGAGGTAGTGAGGCAGCGAGTAGCAGCAGTACTGCATGGACCACAAGCTGCTGCCAGCAATGGTCCAGTGGTCAACCCTAGGGGATGGGCAATAAATTCTGGCCTCGCCAGTGAAGCCCACATCCCGTGAATACATTTTGAAAATGATACGGTGAAGGGATGCACTGGTCAGAGCTGGAGAACCGAAAGGTGCAGGAAGGAGTGAAAGGTTGAAGGAGGTGGAGCATTAATAAGTGGTCAAGATCCTGGAGAAACCTGTTTTCAATAAACTTGAGGGGAAGAGAATGGTTAACGTGGCTCAGCGAGGGCAGGAATGGTGGAAAATCAGGACTGAGCGGGAGGCAGGATGTTGGACTGTGTGGACAGAGGGCAACGGCAGCCAATAATCCCTTTGACCTGATGGCAGCCGTTCTGTCACAAAATGATTAAAACACTCTGAGACTTGTGAAATTATTTAATAATGAACAAGGCACAGGTGCGGGATTTGGCCACGCAACAGTTGCTTTGGTGAGAGGAGATGAACTAAACCCTTGACATGCATCACCCTAACAGTTGATTTGTGCCATTAGATTGCTGCACTTCATCATCATATCCCCCCTACCATTTGTGTTTAATTAAGTAAATAAAATATCCAGAACTGAAAACTGAAAATGACAGCCACACCTGCAGTTGGGACAAGAAGCCTAAAGAGGGGACAATTAAAATCTAAATTAAACTTGAATAAGTACTCCCGCCATTTATACTTCACTGGTACTACTGTTTCAAACTGATCTAATATGGACCGTTTACCGGATTCAGATCCAAATCCCTTAAAACTCAATAAAGTTCAGTCTTTCAGTTTTGAAAATTTCAGTTGTTCCAGCATTGATTATTGTTATTTAGGGGAAGGGGAGGGGGGTACATCTTAATTTCACTGGAATAATCTGAAAATGATGCCCTTTCTTTTCTGGATCCTCTATCCAATGGAAATACGTTCTCTGTTATTGTCCTGCTGAATCACTTAATCTTTGTAAGGACCTTGATTATTTAATTATTTATTCTTTCATGGGATGTGGGTGCACTGACTCGGCCAGCTTTTCATGCTAATTGCCCTCGAGCAGATGGTGATGAGCTGCCTTTTTCAACTGCAGCAGGTGTAGGTGCACCTACAGTGCTGTTAGGGAGGGCATTTCAGGTTTTGACCCAGCAACTGTGGAGGAACGGTGATGTAGTTCCAAGTCAGGATGGTGTGTGGCTTGGAGGGGAACATACAGCTGGTGGTGTCCCCGTGTGTCTACTGCCCTCGTCCTTCTAGGTGGCAGAGGTCAAGTGTTTGGAAGACGCTGGCGAAGCTTCGATGAATTGCTGCATTGCATCTTGTAAGTGGGACATGAAATGAAAATCGCTTATTGTCACAAGTAGGCTTCAATGAAGTTACTGTGAAAAGCCCCTAGTCGCCACATTCCGGCGCCTGTTCGGGGAGGCCGGTACGGGAATTGAACCGTGCTGCTGGCCTGCTTGGTCTGCTTTAAAAGCCAGCTATTTAGCCCAGTGTGCTAAACCAGCCCTAGTGGCCTGCTGCCACTATGCATTGATGGTGGAGGGGGTGTTGAATGTTTAAGGTAATAGATGAGACGTGATCAAGAGGTCTGCTTTGTCATGGATGGTATCAAGCTTCCTAAGTGTTGTTGGCATTTCACTCTTCCAGGTAAGTGGAGAATATTCCATCACATTCTTGACTTGTGCCTTGTAGGTGGTGGACAGGCTTTGGCGATTTGATCACACCTCAACCTTCTAAAGACTAATGAATAGAAACCAAGTTTATGCAAGGTGCATTCCTAATATAACTCTTTACCCCTGTTATAGTTCTGGTGAATCTATACCCTCCAAGGGTAATATTTCTTTCCTGAGGTTTGGTGCCCAACATGGAATGCAGCACTGACCAGGGATAAGTACAGCAGACGCAATACCTAAATATATATTATATCCCTTTGCTCCTCCACAGCTCCTAGTGCAAAGAACAAAGAAAAGTACAGCACAGGAACAGGCCCTTCGGCCCTCCAAGCCTGCGCCGACCATGCTGCCCGTCTAAACTAAAATAAAGAACAAAGAAAAGTACAGTGTCTCCTTTGAAACTATTCTGATTTAACTTTCTATTATGCAAATTAGATGAGCCCATTCACTTTCCTGTGTCTTTTTGTAATTTCCTCCTCCCATTCATACAATTTGCTCAGGTTACAAGTATAACAGAAGCCCCTTTCCCCTCTCTGTATTTAATACACAATTAAATTACTCGCACTTTCCTGCGGCTACATGGTATTACACAGTACTTACAGCACAGGAATGAGTCAGAATGTCCAGTTTTTTCATGCCAGTGTTTATTCTCCACATGAGTCTCATCTTTCACTACTCCCTCTCATCCTGTCTCATCCTATCAGCAGAACCCTGTATTCCTTTCACCCTGGTGAATGTTATCTATATTCTCCTTAAATGCATCTCTGATATTCATCACAATTATCCCACATGTTTGCCGTTCTCCCTGGGTTTAAGAGGATGGCTGGATAGGCTCAGGTTGCTTTCTTTAGGGCAGAGAAGGCTGAACATGGGATCTGATTGAGGTGTATAAGATTATGAGGTGTATGGACAGGGTGGCTAGGAAGCACCTAGTGAAGAATCAATAACAAGGGAGCATAATTTTAAGGTGAGGGACAGGAGTTTTAGAGGGAATGTAACGAAAACCTTTTCACCCAGAGGGTGGGGGGAGTCTGGAATGCATGTCCTGGGTGAGTAGTAGAGCAGGAAACCTCAGAACCTTTAAAAGGTACGTGGATGAGCACTTGAAGTGGCATAACACTTAAGGCTATGGGCCAAGTACTAAAACGTGGGATTAGTGTAGATTTAGTGTATTTTTGTCAGTGTAGATTTGATGGGCCGAAGGGCCTTTTCTGTACTGTATGACTCCATAATAACAGACCTTGGTAAGTGGCTGTTAAAGATTAAAAGGGGGGCCCAGGTTATTTGCTGGAAAGAGGGTGTGAGGTGTTCACACTTGGAGACAATGGCAGCAGCATTTGTGTTTACAGTAGTTAGGCTGCTAGCCTCCAAAGTCCCAGGAAGGTGTTGAGAATGTTGGGATGTAAACAATTTATTTTAAACTTTTGCTTTCAAAATAAAAGAGAGTTGAGGTCGCACAGCTTGCTTATCAGCATTTCTACCTGGATACAGGGTCCATCTGATTCATGTTACCATGGAGATGGGCTGAGAGGTCAAGGGTTGCTAAAATATCTGTAAAGTGCAGTCAAAGGCAGCCTTCCAGAATCTGGGAGGGATGGAGAAGTTAGACGCTGAAACTTTTTTTAAAAATTTTAAGTTAAAGGGAAAAGTTTTGTTCCATAGTTTGAAGTAAAAGTTTCTTCTAAAAGTAGTGTTTAGTCACTGGTGCTTTTAGTTTGTTTGTTACAGTGTAAGTCTTAAAACATGGAATCTTGTCATGTCACCCTTTCGGCTATTAACTGGGAGTTCAATTTATTTTGAAAAGTTATCAGTCTCTACAGAGATCTTAATAGGAGCATTGCAATTTTAAATAATGCAACCAGAAAATAAATTCAAATGACCTGACTGACTACACTTAGAGAGCTGAGGTCACTATAGGGTAATTGGGCAGGGAATTATCTGCCGAGAGACACAGAAACTGCTCTGTTCACTCAGTTGCTGAACAGGAAACACAATTCATTCTGTTTAGCAGCTGCAATTTTTGAGATGCAGTTTGAGGTCAAAAGGCTGCATTTTTATGGGGCTCTAATTGCTATGTTTGGAAGAAGATAGATCGATGTTAACCCTAATTCTGACAAATATCTTTCACATAATTTTGTTTTTTCAAAGAGCTGGTTTTCAATCAGCCTCATTATTCTGCCCTGCAGCAGTAAGTAGAGATTATGAAGCCTTTGAAATACTGACTCATTCCTGTTTCTAATTTTTTTTGGTAACTTTTATGCTCGTCAAGGAATGTGGATGTTCGGAATGGAATACTGCCCATATGGGTCCACTGATTTGTCACCAGGAATCACGTCAGGTGGCACGTGGCTCAATGTCTTGTTCCTCCACATTCTGCCCCTGCTAGTGATCCGGAATCATACCCATCCCAGCTTTCCACCAAAACATCAACTCCACTTTCCATCAAAGCCTCACCACTCTCCATCCAGACTCCCTCCCTGACCCTCCTTCTAACCCCATGCCCTCACTCTCCATCCAGATCCTCCCCCACTATCCATTCAGACCCCCTCCCTACTCTCCACCCATACCTGCCCTCATCCTCCATCCAGACCCCCTCCCCCACTCTCCATCCAGAGTCCATCTCCCACACTCCATCCAGATCCCTTCCCCCACTCTCCCCCTCCCCCACTCTCCATCCAGACCCTCCCCCACTCTCCATCCAGACCCCTTCCCCCACTCTCCATCCAGACCCCCTCCCCCACTCTCCATCCAGACCCCTCCCCCACTCTCCATCCAGAGCCCATCTCCCACTCTCCATCCAGTCCCCTTCCCCACTCTCCATCCAGACCCCCTCCCCACTCTCCATCCAACCCCTTCCCTCACTCTCCATCCAGACCCCCTCCCCACTCTCCATCCAACCCCTTCCCTCACTCTCCATCCAGACCCTCCCCCACTCTCCATCCAGACCCCTTCCCCCACTCTCCATCCAGACCCCCTCCCCCACTCTCCATCCAGACCCCTCCCACACTCTCCATCCAGAGCCCATCTCCAACTCTCCATCCAGTCCCCTTCCCCACTCTCCATCCAGACCCCCACCCCACTCTCCATCCAACCCCTTCCCCCACTCTCCATTCAGACCCCTCCCCCACTCTCCATCCAACGCCTTCCCCCACTCTCCATCCAGTCCCCTCCCCCACGCTCCAGCCAGTCCCCTCCCCCACTCTCCATCCAATCCCCTCACCCACTCTCCATCCAGACCCCTCCCCCACTCTCCATCCAAACCCCTCCCCACTCTCCCCCTCCCGCACTCTAAATCCAGACCCCTCCCACGCTCTCCATCCAGACCCCTCCCCACTCTCCCCCTCCCCCACTCTCCATCCAGACCCCTCCCCCACTCTCCATCCAACACCTTCCCCCACTCTCCATCCAGACCCCTCCCCCACTCTCCATCCAGTCCCTTCCCCCACTCTCCATCCAACACCTTCCCCCACTCTCAATCCAGACCCCTCCCCCACTCTCCATCCAACGCCTTCCCCCACTCTCCATCCAACACCTTCCCCCACTCTCCATCCAGTCCCCTCCCCCACTCTCCATCCAGACCCCTCCCCCACTCTCCATCCAACACCTTCCCCCACTCTCAATCCAGACCCCTCCCCCACTCTCCATCCAACGCCTTCCCCCACTCTCCATCCAGACCCCTCCCCCACTCTCCATCCAACGCCTTCCCCCACTCTCCATCCAGACCCCTCCCCCACTCTGCATCCAGTCCCTTCCCCCACTCTCCAGCCAACGCCTTCCCCCACTCTCCATCCAGACCCCTCCCCCACTCTCCATCCAACACCTTCCCCCACTCTCCATCCAGACCCCTCCCCCACTCTCCATCCAGTCCCTTCCCCCACTCTCCATCCAACACCTTTCCCCACTCTCCATCCAGACCCCTCCCCCACTCTCCATCCAACGCCTTCCCCCACTCTCCATCCAACACCTTCCCCCACTCTCCATCAGACCCCTCCCCCACTCTCCATCCAACGCCTTCCCCCACTCTCCATCCAGACCCCTCCCCCACTCTCCATCCAACGCCTTCCCCCACTCTCCATCCAGACCCCTCCCCCACTCTCCATCCAACGCCTTCCCCCACTCTCCATCTAGACCCCTCCCCCACTCTCCATCCAACGCCTTCCCCCACTCTCCATCCAGACCCCTCCCCCACTCTCCATCCAACGCCTTCCCCCACTCTCCATCCAGACCCCTCCCCCACTCTGCATCCAGTCCCTTCCCCCACTCTCCATCCAACACCTTCCCCCACTCTCCATCCAGACCCCTCCCCCACTCTCCATCCAACGCCTTCCCCCACTCTCCATCCAGTCCCCTCCCCCACTCTCCATCCAGACCCCTCCCCCACTCTCCATCCAACGCCTTCCCCCGCTCTCCATCCAGACCCCTCCCCCACTCTCCATCCAGTCCCCTCCCCCACTCTCCATCCAGACCCCTCCCCCACTCTCAATCCAACGCCTTCCCCCACTCTCCATCCAGACCCCTCCCCCACTCTCCATCCAGTTCCCTCCCCCACTCTCCATCCAGATCCCTCCCCCACTCTCCATCCAGACCCCCTCCCCACTCTCCACCCAGACCCGCCCTCACCCTCCATCCAGACACACTCCCCCACTCTCCATTCAGACCCCTCCCCCACTCTCCATCCAGGCCCCTTCCCCCACTCTCCATCCAGTCCCCTCCCCCACTCTCCATCCAGTCCCCTCCCCAACTCTCTATCCAGACCCCTCCCCCACTCTCCATCCAGACTCCCCCCTGACCCTCCTTCTAGCCCCATGCCCTCACTCTCCATCCAGACCCCCTCCCCCACTCTCCATCCAGATTCCTCCCCCACTCTCCATCCAGACCCCCTCCCTACTCTCCACCAATACCTGCCCTCATCCTCCATCCAGACCCCCTCCCCCACTCTCCATCCAGTCCCCTCCCCCACTCTCCATCCAGACCCCGCCCCCACTCTCCATCCAGTCCCCTCCCCCACTCTCCATTCAGGCCCCTCCCCCACTCTCCATCCAGACCCCGCCCCCACTCTCCATCCAGACCCCTCCCCCACTCTCTATTCAGACCCCTCCCCCACTCTCCATCCAGACCCCTCCCCCACTCTCCATCCAGTCCCCTCCCCCACTCTCCATCCTGACCCCTCCCCCACTCTCCATTCAGACTCCCCCCTGACCCTCCTTCTAGCCCCATGCACTCACTGTCCATCCAGATCCTCCCCCACTATCCATCCAGACCCGCCCCACTCTCCATCCAGACCCCTCCCCCACTCTCCATCCAGACCCCATCCCCCACTCTCCATTCAGGCCCCTTCCCCCACTTTCCATCCAGACCCCTCCCCCACTCTCCATCCAGACCCCATCCCCCACTCTCCATTCAGGCCCCTTCCCCCACTTTCCATCCAGACCCCTCCCCCACTCTCCATCCAGACCCCATCCCCCACTTTCCATCCAGACCCCTCCCCCACTCTCCATCCAACCACTTCCCCCACTCTCCATTCAGACCCCTCCCCCACTCTCCATCCAACCCCTTCCCCCACTCTCCATCCAGTCTCCTCCCCCACTCTCCATCCAGTCTCCTCCCCCACTCTCCATCCAGTCTCCTCCCCCACTCTCCATCCAGTCTCCTCCCCCACTCTCCATCCAGACCCCTCCCCACTATCCCCCTCCCCCACTCTCAATCCAGACCCCTCCCACACTCTCCATCCAGACCCCTCCCCCACTCTCCATCCAGTCCCCTCCCCCACTCTCCTTCCAGACCCCTCCCCCACTCTCCCCCTCCCCCACTCTCCATCCAGACGCCTCCCCCACTCTCCATCCAACGCCTTCCACCACTCTCCATCCAGACCCTTCCCCCACTCTCCATCCAGTCCCCTCCCCTACTCTCCATCCAGACCCCTCCCCCACTCTCCATCCAGACCCCTCCCCCACTCTCCATCCAGAGCCCATCTCCCACTCTCCATCCAGTCTCCTCCCCCACTCTCCATCCAGACCCCTCCCACACTCTCCATCCAGTCCCCTCCCCCACTCTCCATCCAGACCCCTCCCCCACTCTCCATCCAGACCCCTCCCCCACTCTCCATCCAGTCCCCTCCCCCACTCACCATCCAGACCCCTCCCCCACTCTCCCCCTCCCCCACTCTCCATCCAGACCACCACCCCACTCTCCATCCAGACCCCTCCCTCACTCTCCATCCAACGCCTTCCACCACTCTACATCCAGTCCCCTCCCCCACTCTCCATCCAGACCCCTCCCCCACTCTCCATCCAGACCCCTCCCCCACTCTCCATCCAACGCCTTCCACCACTCTCCATCCAGACCCCTCCCCCACTCTCCATCCAGTCCCCTCACCCACTCTCCATCCAGACCCCTCCCCCACTCTCCACCCAGACCCCTCCCCCACTCTCCATCCAACGCCTTCCCCCACTCTCCATCCAGACCCCTCCCCCACTCTGCATCCAGTCCCTTCCCCCACTCTCCAGCCAACGCCTTCCCCCACTCTCCATCCAGACCCCTCCCCCACTCTACATCCAACACCTTCCCCCACTCTCCATCCAGACCCCTCCCCCACTCTCCATCCAGTCCCTTCCCCCACTCTCCATCCAACACCTTCCCCCACTCTCCATCCAGACCCCTCCCCCACTCTCCATCCAACGCCTTCCCCCACTCTCCATCCAACACCTTCCCCCACTCTCCATCAGACCCCTCCCCCCACTCTCCATCCAACACCTTCCCCCACTCTCCATCCAGACCCCTCCCCCACTCTCCATCCAGTCTCCTCCCCCACTCTCCATCCAGTCTCCTCCCCCACTCTCCATCCAGACCCCTCCCCACTATCCCCCTCCCCCACTCTCAATCCAGACCCCTCCCACACTCTCCATCCAGACCCCTCCCCCACTCTCCATCCAGTCCCCTCCCCCACTCTCCTTCCAGACCCCTCCCCCACTCTCCCCCTCCCCCACTCTCCATCCAGACGCCTCCCCCACTCTCCATCCAGACCCCTCCCCCACTCTGCATCCAGTCCCTTCCCCCACTCTCCATCCAACACCTTCCCCCACTCTCCATCCAGAACCCTCCCCCACTCTCCATCCAACGCCTTCCCCCACTCTCCATCCAGTCCCCTCCCCCACTCTCCATCCAGACCCCTCCCCCACTCTCCATCCAACGCCTTCCCCCGCTCTCCATCCAGACCCCTCCCCCACTCTCCATCCAGTCCCCTCCCCCACTCTCCATCCAGACCCCTCCCCCACTCTCCATCCAACGCCTTCCCCCACTCTCCATCCAGACCCCTCCCCCACTCTCCATCCAGTTCCCTCCCCCACTCTCCATCCAGTTCCCTCCCCCACTCTCCATCCAGTTCCCTCCCCCACTCTCCATCCAGACCCCCTCCCCACTCTCCACCCAGACCCGCCCTCACCCTCCATCCAGACACACTCCCCCACTCTCCATTCAGACCCCTCCCCCACTCTCCATCCAGGCCCCTTCCCCCACTCTCCATCCAGTCCCCTCCCCCACTCTCCATCCAGTCCCCTCCCCAACTCTCTATCCAGACCCCTCCCCCACTCTCCATCCAGACTCCCCCCTGACCCTCCTTCTAGCCCCATGCCCTCACTCTCCATCCAGACCCCCTCCCCCACTCTCCATCCAGATTCCTCCCCCACTCTCCATCCAGACCCCCTCCCTACTCTCCACCCATACCTGCCCTCATCCTCCATCCAGACCCCCTCCCCCACTCTCCATCCAGTCCCCTCCCCCACTCTCCATCCAGACCCCGCCCCCACTCTCCATCCAGTCCCCTCCCCCACTCTCCATTCAGGCCCCTCCCCCACTCTCCATCCAGACCCCGCCCCCACTCTCCATCCAGACCCTTCCCCCACTCTCTATTCAGACCCCTCCCCCACTCTCCATCCAGACCCCTCCCCCACTCTCCATCCAGTCCCCTCCCCCACTCTCCATCCTGACCCCTCCCCCACTCTCCATCCAGACCCCATCCCCCACTCTCCATTCAGGCCCCTTCCCCCACTTTCCATCCAGACCCCTCCCCCACTCTCCATCCAGACCCCATCCCCCACTCTCCATTCAGGCCCCTTCCCCCACTTTCCATCCAGACCCCTGCCCCACTCTCCATCCAGACCCCATCCCCCACTTTCCATCCAGACCCCTCCCCCACTCTCCATCCAACCACTTCCCCCACTCTCCATTCAGACCCCTCCCCCACTCTCCATCCAACCCCTTCCCCCACTCTCCATCCAGTCTCCTCCCCCACTCTCCATCCAGTCTCCTCCCCCACTCTCCATCCAGTCTCCTCCCCCACTCTCCATCCAGTCTCCTCCCCCACTCTCCATCCAGACACCTCCCCACTATCCCCCTCCCCCACTCTCAATCCAGACCCCTCCCACACTCTCCATCCAGACCCCTCCCCCACTCTCCATCCAGACGCCTCCCCCACTCTCCATCCAACGCCTTCCACCACTCTCCATCCAGACCCTTCCCCCACTCTCCATCCAGTCCCCTCCCCTACTCTCCATCCAGACCCCTCCCCCACTCTCCATCCAGACCCCTCCCCCACTCTCCATCCAGAGCCCATCTCCCACTCTCCATTCAGTCTCCTCCCCCACTCTCCATCCAGACCCCTCCCACACTCTCCATCCAGTCCCCTCCCCCACTCTCCATCCAGACCCCTCCCCCACTCTCCATCCAGACCCCTCCCCCACTCTCCATCCAGTCCCCTCCCCCACTCTCCATCCAGACCCCTCCCCCACTCTCCCCCTCCCCCACTCTCCATCCAGACCACCACCCCACTCTCCATCCAGACCCCTCCCTCACTCTCCATCCAACGCCTTCCACCACTCTACATCCAGTCCCCTCCCCCACTCTCCATCCAGACCCCTCCCCCACTCTCCATCCAACGCCTTCCACCACTCTCCATCCAGACCCCTCGCCCACTCTCCATCCAGTCCCCTCCCCCACTCTCCATCCAGACCCCTCCCCCACTCTCCATCCAGACCCCTCCCCCACTCTCCATCCAACGCCTTCCCCCACTCTCCATCCAGACCCCTCCCCCACTCTGCATCCAGTCCCTTCCCCCACTCTCCAGCCAACGCCTCCCCCACTCTCCATCCAGACCCCTCCCCCACTCTCCATCCAACACCTTCCCCCACTCTCCATCCAGACCCCTCCCCCACTCTCCAGCCAGTCCCTTCCCCCACTCTCCATCCAACACCTTCCCCCACTCTCCATCCAGACCCCTCCCCCACTCTCCATCCAACGCCTTCCCCCACTCTCCATCCAACACCTTCCCCCACTCTCCATCAGACCCCTCCCCCACTCTCCATCCAACACCTTCCCCCACTCTCCATCCAGACCCCTCCCCCACTCTCCATCCAACGCCTTCCCCCACTCTCCATCCAGACCCCTCCCCCACTATCCATCCAACGCCTTCCCCCACTCTCCATCCAGACCCCTCCCCCACTCTCCATCCAACGCCTTCCCCCACTCTCCATCCAGACCCCTCCCCCACTCTCCATCCAACACCTTCCCCCACTCTCCATCTAGACCCCTCCCCCACTCTCCATCCAACACCTTCCCCCACTCTCCATCTAGACCCCTCCCCCACTCTCCATCCAACGCCTTCCCCCACTCTCCATCCAGACCCCTCCCCCACTCTCCATCCAACGCCTTCCCCCACTCTCCATCCAGACCCCTCCCCCACTCTGCATCCAGTCCCTTCCCCCACTCTCCATCCAACACCTTCCCCCACTCTCCATCCAGACCCCTCCCCCACTCTCCATCCAACGCCTTCCCCCACTCTCCATCCAGTCCCCTCCCCCACTCTCCATCCAGACCCCTCCCCCACTCTCCATCCAACGCCTTCCCCCGCTCACCATCCAGACCCCTCCCCCACTCTCCATCCAGTCCCCTCCCCCACTCTCCATCCAGACCCCTCCCCCACTCTCCATCCAACGCCTTCCCCCACTCTCCATCCAGACCCCTCCCCCACTCTCCATCCAGTTCCCTCCCCCACTCTCCATCCAGTTCCCTCCCCCACTCTCCATCCAGACCCCCTCCCCACTCTCCACCCAGACCCGCCCTCACCCTCCATCCAGACACACTCCCCCACTCTCCATTCAGACCCCTCCCCCACTCTCCATCCAGGCCCCTTCCCCCACTCTCCATCCAGTCCCCTCCCCCACTCTCCATCCAGTCCCCTCCCCAACTCTCTATCCAGACCCCTCCCCCACTCTCCATCCAGACTCCCCCCTGACCCTCCTTCTAGCCCCATGCCCTCACTCTCCATCCAGACCCCCTCCCCCACTCTCCATCCAGATTCCTCCCCCACTCTCCATCCAGACCCCCTCCCTACTCTCCACCCATACCTGCCCTCATCCTCCATCCAGACCCCCTCCCCCACTCTCCATCCAGTCCCCTCCCCCACTCTCCATCCAGACCCCGCCCCCACTCTCCATCCAGTCCCCTCCCCCACTCTCCATTCAGGCCCCTCCCCCACTCTCCATCCAGACCCCGCCCCCACTCTCCATCCAGACCCCTCCCCCACTCTCTATTCAGACCCCTCCCCCACTCTGCATCCAGACCCCTCCCCCACTCTCCATCCAGTCCCCTCCCCCACTCTCCATCCTGACCCCTCCCCCACTCTCCATTCAGACTCCCCCCTGACCCTCCTTCTAGCCCCATGCACTCACTCTCCATCCAGATCCTCCCCCACTATCCATCCAGACCCACCCCACTCTCCATCCAGACCCCTCCCCCACTCTCCATCCAGACCCCATCCCCCACTCTCCATTCAGGCCCCTTCCCCCACTTTCCATCCAGACCCCTCCCCCACTCTCCATCCAGACCCCATCCCCCACTCTCCATTCAGGCCCCTTCCCCCACTTTCCATCCAGACCCCTCCCCCACTCTCCATCCAGACCCCATCCCCCACTTTCCATCCAGACCCCTCCCCCACTCTCCATCCAACCACTTCCCCCACTCTCCATTCAGACCCCTCCCCCACTCTCCATCCAACCCCTTCCCCCACTCTCCATCCAGTCTCCTCCCCCACTCTCCATCCAGTCTCCTCCCCCACTCTCCATCCAGACCCCTCCCCACTATCCCCCTCCCCCACTCTCAATCCAGACCCCTCCCACACTCTCCATCCAGACCCCTCCCCCACTCTCCATCCAGTCCCCTCCCCCACTCTCCTTCCAGACCCCTCCCCCACTCTCCCCCTCCCCCACTCTCCATCCAGACGCCTCCCCCACTCTCCATCCAACGCCTTCCACCACTCTCCATCCAGACCCTTCCCCCGCTCTCCATCCAGTCCCCTCCCCTACTCTCCATCCAGAGCCCATCTCCCACTCTCCCCCTCCCCCACTCTCCATCCAGTCCCCTCCCCCACTCTCCTTCCAGACCCCTCCCCCACTCTCCCCCTCCCCCACTCTCCATCCAGACGCCTCCCCCACTCTCCATCCAACGCCTTCCACCACTCTCCATCCAGACCCTTCCCCCGCTCTCCATCCAGTCCCCTCCCCTACTCTCCATCCAGACCCCTCCCCCACTCTCCATCCAGACCCCTCCCCCACTCTCCATCCAGAGCCCATCTCCCACTCTCCATCCAGTCTCCTCCCCCACTCTCCATCCAGACCGCTCCCACAATCTCCATCCAGTCCCCTCCCCCACTCTCCATCCAGACCCCTCCCCCACTCTCCATCCAGACCCCTCCCCCACTCTCCATCCAGTCCCCTCCCCCACTCTCCATCCAGACCCCTCCCCCACTCTCCATCCAGACCCCTCCCCCACTCTCCATCCAGTCCCCTCCCCCACTCTCCATCCAGAGCCCATCTCCCACTCTCCATCCAGTCTCCTCCCCCACTCTCCATCCAGACCGCTCCCACAATCTCCATCCAGTCCCCTCCCCCACTCTCCATCCAGACCCCTCCCCCACTCTCCATCCAGACCCCTCCCCCACTCTCCATCCAGTCCCCTCCCCCACTCTCCATCCAGACCCCTCCCTCACTCTCCATCCAACGCCTTCCACCACTCTACATCCAGTCCCCTCCCCCACTCTCCATCCAGACCCCTCCCCCACTCTCCATCCAGACCCCTCCCCCACTCTCCATCCAACGCCTTCCACCACTCTCCATCCAGACCCCTCCCCCACTCTCCATCCAGTCCCCTCCCCCACTCTCCATCCAGACCCCCTTCCCCCACTCTCCATCCAGACCCCTCCCCCACTCTCCATCCAGACCCCCTTCCCCCACTCTCCAACCAGGCCCCTCCCCACTCTCCCCCTCCCCCACTCTCCACCCAGTCCCCTCCCCCACTCTCCATCCAGACCCCGCCCCCACTCTCCATCCAGTCCCCTCCCCCACTCTACATCCAGGCCCCTCCCCCACTCTCTATCCAGACCCCTCCCCCACTCTCCATCCAGTCCCCTCCCCCACTCTCCCCCTCCCCCACTCTCCATCCAGTCCCCTCCCCCACTCTCCATCCAGACCCCGCCCCCACTCTCCATCCAGTCCCCTCCCCCACTCTACATCCAGGCCCCTCCCCCACTCTCCATCCAGTCCCCTCCCCCACTCTCCATCCAGTCCCCTCCCCCACTCTCCATCCAGGCCCCGCCCCCACTCTCCATCCAGTCCCCTCCCCCACTCTCCATCCAGGCCCCTCCCCCACTCTCCATCCAGACCCCTCCCCAACTCTCTATCCAGACCCCTCCCCCACTCTGCATCCAGACTCCCTCCCTGACACTCCTTCTAGCCCCATGCCCTCACTCTCCATCCAGATCCTCCCCCACTATCCATTCAGACCCGCCCCACTCTCCATACAGGCCCCTTCCCCCACTTTCCATCCACACCCCTCCCCCACTCTCCATCGAGACCGCATCCCCCACTCTCCATCCAGGCCCCTTCCCCCACTCTCCATCCAGACGTTCCCCATTCTCCATCCAGACCCTCCCCATTCTCCATCCAGACGTTCCCCATTCTCCATCCAGACCCTCCCCATTCTCCATCCAGACCCTCCCCATTCTCCATCCAGACGTTCCCCATTCTCCATCCAGACCTTCCCCATTCTCCATCCAGACCTTCCCCATTCTCCATCCAGACCCTCCCCATTCTCCATCCAGACCCTCCCCATTCTCCATCCAGACCCTCCCCATTCTCCATCCAGACCTTCCCCATTTTCCATCCAGACTCTCCCCATTCTCCATCCAGACCCTCCCCATTCTCCATCCAGACCCTCTCCATTCTCCATCCAGACCCTCCCCATTCTCCATCCAGACCCTCCCCATTCTCCATCCTGACCCTCTCCATTCTCCATCCAGACCCTCTCCATTCTCCATCCAGACCCTCTCCATTCTCCATCCAGACCTTCCCCATTCTCCATCCAGACCCTCCCCATTCTCCATCCAGACCCTCCCCATTCTCCATCCAGACCCTCTCCATTCTCCATCCAGACCCTCTCCATTCTCCATCCAGACCCTCCCCATTCTCCATCCAGACCCTCCCCATTCTCCATCCTGACCCTCTCCATTCTTCATCCAGACCCTCTCCATTCTCCATCCAGACTCTCCCCATTCTCCATCCAGACCCTCCCCATTCTCCATCCTGACCCTCTCCATTCTCCATCCAGACCCTCCCCATTCTCCATCCAGACCCTCCCCACTCTCCATCCAGACCCTCCCCATTCTCCATCCAGACCCTCCCCATTCTCCATCCAGACCTTCCCCATTCTGAACCCAGAATTCTTCCCCCACTCTCCACCCAGAATCACTCTCCCTTCTCCATTCAGACCCCTCCAAGCTTCTCCACCCAGACCTACCCTACTCTCCATCGGGATCCACCCGACTCTCCACCCAGACCTACCCTACTCTCCATCGGGATCCACCCTACTCTCCATCGGAATCCACCCTCCTCTCCACCCAGGCCTACCCTACTCTCCATCGGGATCCACCCGACTCTCCATCGGAATCCACCCTACTCTCCATCGGAATCCACCCTACTCTCCACCCAGACCTACCCTACTCTCCATCGGGATCCACCCGACTCTCCAACGGAATCCACCCTACTCTCCATCGGGATCCACCCTACTCTCCATCGGGATCCACCCTACTCTCCATCGGTATCCACCCTACTCTCCATCAGGATCCACCCTACTCTCCATCGGGATCCACCCTACACTCCACCGTGATCCACCCTATTCTCTATCGGAATCCACCCTACTCTCCATCGGGATCCACACTACTCTCCATCGGAATCCACCCTACTCTCCATCGGAAATACCCTACTCTCCATTGGGATCCACCCTACTCTCCGTCGGGATCCATCCTACTCTCCATCGGGATGCATCCTACTCTCCAGCGGGATCCACCCAACTCTCCATCGGAATCCACCCTACTCTCCATCGGAATCCACCCTACTCTCCATCGGAATCCACCCTACTCTCCATTAAGATCCACCCTACTCTCCATCGGGGTCCATCCTACTCTCCATCGGGATCCACCCTACACTCCATCGGGATCCACCCTACTCACCATTTAGATCGACCCTACTCTCCATTGGGATCCACCCTACTCTCCATCAGAATCCATCCTACTCTCCACTGGGATCCACCCTACTCTCCATCGGGATCCACCCTACTCTCCATCAGGATCCACCCTACTCTCCACCGAGATCCACCCTACTCTCCATCACAATCCACCCTACTCTCCATCAAGATCCACACTACTCTCCATCGGGATGCACCCCACTCTCCATCGGGATCCACCCTACTCTCCATCGGGATCCACCCTACTCTCCATCGGGATCCACCCTACTCTCCGCTGGGACCCACCCTACTCTCCATCGGGATCCACCCTATTCTCCATCAAGATCCACACTACTCTCCATCGGGATGCACCCCACTCTCCATCGGGATCCACCCTACTCTCCATCGGGATCCACCCTACTCTCCATCAGGATCCACCCTACTCTCCATCGGGATCCACCCTACTCTCCACCGTGATCCACCCTATTCTCTATCGGAATCCACCCTACTCTCCATCGGGATCCACACTACTCTCCATCGGAATCCACCCTACTCTCCATCGGAAATACCCTACTCTCCATTGGGATCCACCCTACTCTCCGTCGGGATCCATCCTACTCTCCATCGGGATGCATCCTACTCTCCAGCGGGATCCACCCAACTCTCCATCGGAATCCACCCTACTCTCCATCGGAATCCACCCTACTCTCCATCGGAATCCACCCTACTCTCCATTAAGATCCACCCTACTCTCCATCGGGGTCCATCCTACTCTCCATCGGGATCCACCCTACACTCCATCAGGATCCACCCTACTCACCATTTAGATCGACCCTACTCTCCATTGGGATCCACCCTACTCTCCATCAGAATCCATCCTACTCTCCACTGGGATCCACCCTACTCTCCATCGGGATCCACCCTACTCTCCATCAGGATCCACCCTACTCTCCACCGAGATCCACCCTACTCTCCATCACAATCCACCCTACTCTCCATCAAGATCCACACTACTCTCCATCGGGATGCACCCCACTCTCCATCGGGATCCACCCTACTCTCCATCGGGATCCACCCTACTCTCCATCGGGATCCACCCTACTCTCCGCTGGGACCCACCCTACTCTCCATCGGGATCCACCCTATTCTCCATCGGGATCCACCCTACTCTCCATTGGGATTCCCCCTACTCTCCATCGGGATGCACCCTACTCTCCATCGGGATGCACCCTGCTCTCCACCGGGATCCACCCTACTCTCCACCGAGATCCATCCTACTCTCCATCGGGATCCACCCTACTCTCCACCGGGATCCACCCTACTCTCCACCTGGATCCATCCTACTCTCCGTCGGGATCCACCCTACTCACCACCGGGATCCATCCTACTCTCCATCGGAATCCACCCTCCTCTCCACCATGATCCATCCTACTCTCCATCGGGATCCACCCCACTCTCCATTGGGATCGACCCTACTCTCCATTGAGCTCGACCCTACTCTCCATTGGGATCCACCCTACTCTACATCGGGATCCACCCTACTCTCCATCAGGATCCATCCTACTCTATATCGGGATCCACCCTACTCTCCATCAGGATCCACCCAACTCTCCATCGGGATCCGCCCAACTCTCCATCGGGATCCACCCTACTCTCCATCAGGATCCACCCTAATCACCATCGGGATCGATCCTACTCTCCATCAAGATCGATCCTACTCTCCATCGAGATCCACCCTACTCTCCATCGGGATCCACCCTACTCTCCATCGGGACCCACCCTACTCTCCATCGGGATTCCCCCTACTCTCCATCGGGATCCACCCCACTCTCCATCGGGATCCACCCACTCTCCATCGGGATCCACCCTACTCTCCATCGAGATCGATCCTACTCTCCATCGGGATCCGCCCAACTCTCCATCGGGATCCACCCTACTCTCCATCAGGATCCACCCTAATCACCATCGGGATCTATCCTACTCTCCATCGAGATCGATCCTACTCTCCATCGAGATCCACCCTACTCTCCATCGGGATCCACCCTACTCTCCATCAGGATCCACCCTAATCACCATCAGGATCGATCCTACTCTCCATTGGGATCCACCCTACTCTCCATCAGAATCCACCCTACTCTCCACTGGGATCCACCCTACTCTCCATCGGGATCCACCCTACTCTCCATCAGGATCCACCCTACTCTCCACCGAGATCCACCCTACTCTCCATCACAATCCACCCTACTCTCCATCAAGATCCACACTACTCTCCATCGGGATCCACCCCACTCTCCATCGGGATCCACCCTACTCTCCATCGGGATCCACCCTACTCTCCGCCGGGACCCACCCTACTCTCCATCGGGATCCACCCTATTCTCCATCGGGATCCACCCTACTCTCCATTGGGATTCCCCCTACTCTCCATCGGGACCCACCCTACTCTCCATCGGGATCCACCCTATTCTCCATCGGGATCCACCCTACTCTCCATTGGGATTCCCCCTACTCTCCATCGGGATGCACCCTACTCTCCATCGGGATTCACCCTGCTCTCCACCGGGATCCACCCTACTCTCCACCGAGATCCATCCTACTCTCCACCTGGATCCATCCTACTCTCCGTCGGGATCCACCCTACTCACCACCGGGATCCATCCTACTCTCCATCGGGATCCACCCCACTCTCCATTGGGATCCACCCCACTCTCCATTGAGATCGACCCTACTCTCCATTGGGATCCACCCTACTCTCCATCGGGATCCACCCTACTCTCCATCGGGATCCATCCTACTCTCTATCGGGATCCACCCTACTCTCCATCAGGATCCACTCAACTCTCCATCGGGATCCGCCCAACTCTCCATCGGTATCCACCCTACTCTCCATCAGGATCCACTCTAATCACCATCGGGATCGATCCTACTCTCCATCGAGATCGATCCTACTCTCCATCGAGATCCACCCTACTCTCCATCGGGATCAACCCTACTCTCCATCAGGATCCACCCTAATCACCATCAGGATCGATCCTACTCTCCATTGAAATCCACCCTATTCTCCATCGGGATCCACCCTATTCTCCATCGGGATCCTCCCTACTCTCCATCAGGATCCACCCTAATCACCATCGGAATCTATCCTACTCTCCATCGAGATCGACCATACTCTCCATTGAAATCTACCCTACTCTCCATCGGGATCCATCCTACTCTCCATCGGGATCCACCCTACTCTCCATCGGGATCCACCCCACTCTCCATTGGGATCCACCCTACTCTCCGTCACGATCCACCCTACTCCCCATCGGGATGCACTCTACTTTCCATCGGGATCTACCCTACTTTCCATCGGGATGCACCCTACTCCCCATCGGGATGCACCCTACTCCCCATCGGGATCCACCCTACTCCCCATCGGGAACCAACCTACTCTCCATTTGGATCCACCCCACTCTCCATCAGTATCCACCCTACTCTCCATCGGGAACCAACCTACTCTCCATTGGGATCCACCCTACTCTCCATTGGGATCCATCCTACTCTCCATCAGGATCCACCCTACTCTCCATCGGGAACCAACCTACTCTCCATTGGGATCCACCCTACTCTCCATCAAGATCAACCCTACTTTCCATCGGGATCCACCCTACTCTCCATCGAGATCAACCCTACTCTCCATCATGATCCACCCTACTCCCCATCGGGATCCACCCTACTCTCCATCAGGATCCACCCCACTCTCCATCGAGATCAACCCTACTCTCCATCATGATCCACCCTACTCCCCATCGGGATCCACCCTACTCTCCATCGGGATCCACCCTACTCTCCATCGGGATCCACCCTACTCTCCATCGAGATCAACCCTACTCTCCGCTGAGATCCACCCTACTCTCCATCATGATCCACCCTACTCTTCATCGGGATCCACCCTACTCTCCATCGGGATCCACCCTACTCTCAATCCCATCCCCTCCTGCTCTCCCTTCAGCCTCCGGGATCCATCCAGGATGTGGTTGTGTGCTGCTTGCCTTTTCTCTTGACCCCTTCTGAAAAATTGAGATAAATGATTTGTTAATAATAAGTTACGTTCACATTCTAAGGCGGAGTTCGATGAACTTTACCATCAATTGTTATAGTTTAGTACCAGCCCCTGCGATACCCCACTCCTCACTGCCTGCCAATTTGAAAAAGACTCGTTCATTCCGACTCTTTGTTTCCTGTCTGCCAACCAGTTTTCTACCCACCTCAATACACTAGCCTTAATCGCATGGGTTTTAATTTGACTCACTCATCTCTTATGCGGGACTTTGCTAAAAGCCTTCTGAAAGTCCAAATATACCACATCCACCGGCTCCCCCTCATCAACTCTACTAGTTACATCCTCGAAGAATTATAGTAGATTTCTCAAGCATGATTTCCCCTTCATAACTCCATGCTGACTCTGTCCGATCCTGCCACTGTTTTCCAAGTGTTCTGCTATAAAATCTTTGACAATGGATTCTAGAATTTCCCTCACTACTGACGTCAGGCTGACTGATCTATAATTTCCTCTTTTCTCTCTAACTCCCTTTTTAAATAATGGAGTTATGTTCGACACCCTCCAATCTGCAGGAACTGTTTGAGAGTCTATAGAATCTTGGTAAGGACATAGAATCCCATTAGCATTTAAATAACCCCCCACCCCAGCTCCATTAATAGTGGATTTGTGACTTTGAGAATTAATACATTTTTACTTCCCAGGTGATCCAGCCCACCAATTTTTCATGAGTTAGGATTACCTCAGTGTGTCAACCTCTCCTTTCTCAGAGATACTGCTTTAAGATAATTGACAGAAGGAAAGGAGGGCGATAGCGAAAGATATTTTTATATTGCAAGTTGTTATGTTCTGAACCGTACCACCTGTAAGGGTGATGGAAGAAGATTCAATTGGAACTTTTGAAAGGGAATTGAACAAATACTTCAAGAGGAAATATTTGCAGGGTTATGGGGCAAGAGCCGGGAAGTGATGTTATATTTAATAAGGATAGAACTGCAACAAATCTTTACACACTTTCATCAGCAATTATTTACAGAGATACGCATTACAAACCTGCACCTCCAAAACCAACAACCATAGTTTACATTTTCTTTCCAAAGAGCACCAGAGAATCTCCAGTTACTGCCCGCCACATGGACACAATTAATATTCAACATTGAGTATCGCTGAAAAACATGGGGCGGGATTCTCCGAAATGGAGGCAGAGGTTCACGACGGGCCGAAACGGCCCCTATCCCGACCGATTCAGGGCCTGATAATGGGCTAGGAGAGGCGCCGCGTAAAGGCGGCGCCACATACATGACACGGCCGGCGCCGCATAACTGGCATCACCCGCACATGCGCGGGTTGCCGTCCACTCCGAGTCCGCCCCGCAAGAAGATGTCTGACGGATCTTGCGGGGTTGCGGAAGAAAGGAGGTCCTCCTTCAGAGAGGCCGGCCCGACGATCGGTGGGCACCGATCGCGGGCCAGACCCCATTTGAGGCCCCCCTCCCGGTGCAGGATCCCCCCTCGCCCACCCGCAGGCCGCCCCCTCCAGCGTTCCCGCGCTGTTCCCGCCGGCAGCGACCAGGTGTGGACGGCGCCGGGGGGAACCTGCCATTTTGGGCAGGCCGCTCTGCCCATCCAGGCCGGATAATCGCGGGGGTACCGGTGAATTGCCATTTTGGCTGTCTCGTGCGATTCACTGTACTGCGCCGCGCAAAACGCGATTGTGCCGATCTGGCCGCTTCCGTGAATCACGGGAGGGCGTCGGACCGGCGTCGCGGGAAAATCTGGCGACCCAGGCGATTCTCCCAACCGGCGCGGGAGCAGAGAATCGCGCCCAAGGTACGGCGACAAAGGCGAACTTACAATGAAACATATGGGCAGCCCCGTGCCGGACCAGTGCACTTGGCGTCCAATCAGAGACTGATTAATCTGCATTTGCTGAATGAGCCTATCAGCAGTAAATGCAGGGCGGAACCAGACATTGATTAGTGAGCCTTAAAGAGTGGGAAAATGGGTAACTGGTTAACTTGAGGTGCGCATGTGCAAAACCACGATGAGAGGTGAGGGAGAGGCATGACAGCCACAACGGGTGAGCCAGGTTGCCTTGAAGACCCCAGGGAAGCGAGGCGAGTGAGATGGTGAGAATGATTAAGTGTGAGGGGCGACGCTGTGAGGAGATGGGGGGCAAGAGTGTGAGGGTGTGGGAAGGAGAGTGTGGGAGGGGCCGAAGGGTCTCCTTGTGCACTGCAAGATTCAGAGAAAAGCCTCCTGGTTGTGGAATACAGAAGTAGGATTCTCCCAACATGGAAGCAAGCACTTCAGTGAGCAATATTAAAATGACATGACAGTATCACACTAATGCAGTAGAATGGTGCTTATGTTATTAACAGGGGAGAGCAGCTGTTTCTAGTTTCAGTGCCAGAATGACGTATAAATTCTTACATAAGTTCAACCAGCAATGTTTGTGGAAATTCCTATTTGCAGAAAGATTTTACATTGTTCCTTCATTTCAACAAAATGACCTTGCTCTGGCAATCAACTGTGCTGCTCACTGCTATAACCAAGGAGATCATTCTTCTGGGGCCATGGTATTATCAGTGCTGCATGGGCCATCTTTTCTTTAATTTAACAGCACGAATCACTGGCTTTAATAAAAGCCAGCTTATCCAACCACCCCGTCAAAAAGTTAATAAACAAACAGTGTTCACAGCCTCCGCAGAGTGGAACAAATTCACCGCAAGGGAGTCGCTTCAGACAAAATATCTTTGTGACCAATTAGTTCTCTACTGGCGGGTTTTCAGCCCTCCCTGAAGACCGTTGAGGTGCACTTCCAAGTACTCCAGAACTCCTCGCAAAAGTGGCCATTATTTAGAAACCCTTAATTCCTCTGAAAGTGGAGCATTTGGATCATAATTTGGGAACAAAAGCAACAGGAATCAGACTTGCTTCAAATACATTGCAAACAACAATGTTCGAATAATTACTGCAAACTCGAAACGACTGCTATACACAGGGAACAGGCAATTATTTATTCTGGGCCAATTCCACTTCTGGTTTTGACTGCAGTCTTTCTAATGCTCAACTTCGCTGACATGTGGCTGTCTCTCCAATCACAGATTTGTCATTTCAATCTTCTAATACTGACGGTGCATAAACTTCCTGCATTCCCACCACCCACACACATCACACTGGCACAGCTCTAATTAACAAGCACCCATTCTCATGAATTTTCATGAAAATCAAATAAGTTTGGTGCAGAGGTAATCTCTCTCTTTCCCATCTCATTAAAATGTAATTACAATAAGTATCTAATATTGTGACATTCTGAACCAGGGTAAGCTTTGCTACTGTAATAAATCTTACTCTGGCCCCAAAGCCTGTTAAATATTTCAACTTCCGACGATAATCTGGTTATTTCGTTTATCAGATGAATTAGATTCTGCTTTGCGCGTGCCAATTCCCAAGATATTCTGGCCCAGTAATAGAAATTAAGGAGGTATTTCAATTGGGGAAAGAGGTAGAAATTGAGCTGGACTAGCCATCTGAATACTGTGACTACAAGAACAGGTCAGAGGCTGGGGATTCTGCAACAGGTAACTCACCTCCTGACTTCCCAGACCCTGTACAACATCTACAAGGCACTGGTCTGATGGCATACTCTAGATGAGTACAGCTCCAACAACATTCCAGAAGCTTGACACCAGGGGAAATCAGCCCACTTGATTGGCACCCCATCCATCTTCCTAAAACACTCACTCGCTTGGCCAGCAGTGCACAGTGGCAATGGTGTGTACCATCTACAAGAACAACTACAGCACCTCACCAAGGCATCATCAACAGCACCTTCCAAATTTGTGATCTCTACCACCTGGAAGTACAAGGGTGGCAATGTATGGGAATACCACTACTGGCAAGTTTCTTAAAATATATCACCGTTCCTGCATTGTCACTGGGCTGGTGCAGACCTGATGGGCCAAGTGGCCTCCCTTTGTGCCATAAAGTTCATATAAATCTATGGGTCAAAATCCTGGAGCCCCCCCTCCCCCACCTCACCCCCTCCCCCACCCCCCCCTCCCACCCCACCCCACTCCCCCACCCCCTCCCCCCCCCACCCCACCCCCCCAACCCCCCACGATGGTTTACAAAGGAGGACAGAGGCAGAGAAGCCATGAAGTTGATCTACTCCGCAGAGCTGTAGGAGGTGCCAGAGGCAGGAAAAGGGGAAGCCATGAACGAGGTTGTAAGCAAGGGCAAAGTTTACCTTTGTAAGTAAGGGTAACGTTTTTTTGATGTCCTTGTGGGCAGGGTGGCAGATTGGGCCTCCCCTGTCTCGTGAATGGAAATGGCCTCTGTGGCATCTCATACTCAGGTGTGATGTCCTCACGGAATTCCAAAGGAAAACACAAATCTCTGTCTTAGAGGGAGCAAATCCAAATACTTCAGGGTAAGGATGAACCTTTCTGTGGTAATACCAGGTATTGCAGTACCTGAGAGGTGGATGACCATTGGCTAGACCTAGGAGTCTACCATTGGCTAACGTACATAGCTCCGCCCTGAGAGGCGGAGTATAAGAACCCATTGCCGTCCCAGCAGCCTTCACTTTCTGTATCGAAGCTGCTGGGTACAGTTCTAGCTGATTAAAGCCGATTAGTTATGACTCACCTTGTCTCGAGAGTAATTGATTGTGCATCACTTTCCAATCCTTTATAACTCATCTCCGTATATTAGCGCAGTCCTTCAACTATGGTGACACCGCTGATTCCATCATCAGGGATCAGATTGTGTTTGGGGTCCACTCTGACTTTTTGCGGGAGCAGCTCCTCAAAATTAAAAACATGACCCTGCCAGTCGCAATCGAGACGTGTAAAGTGCGCGAGCATGCGAGAAATCGGTACTCCCTTTTCAAAACGGCACAACAGGAATAACTTGCCTCCCACGAGGCAGAGAGTGTACAGGCCATCGCCTGGATGCGGCGCCTCAGTATCGATGAAGGCGGCCATTTTGAGCGCTTTTCCCGGGGTCCCACGCATGCACACCACGAACGGGAGAACGAAGCGGCCGAAGACCAAACTGCGCAAGTGCGAACCTCAGCTGACCGCACTGCGCATGTGCGACGACGCATGGAGCGTAACGACGTCAACGTCATGACGTGCCCGAACTGCGGCACCACCCACTTAAAGCGGCAATGCCCTGCAAAAGGCAGACGATGTTTAAATTGTGGGAAGCCTGGACATTATGCAGCCTTGTGCAGGTCTGCACCGCCGGTCAAGGGCCAGCGATCCCATTTCCAACGCAAACGCGTTCGATGTGTACAGCAAGGTCTACTGGATTCTGATCCTGGTAGCACTATGGATCCAGCGGACGACTGCCTGGAGTCCCCATATCGTGTGGGCATCATCACTACATGTGAATATGCCTCCTCAAATTCAGCAAGACGCCTATCCTCAGTGTGTATTCCGCGGACGAATGGCGTGCTGTCATACACGTTAACCAATGCAGCATCCAGTTCAAGCTGGACACTGGTGCTTCAGCCAATCTCATCTCTCAAGCTGATTTTGACCGCATTAAAAAGCGACCCAAAATTCTTCCGCCAGCCTGCCAGCTCCTTGATTATAATGGCAATGCCATAACTGCACTAGGATCTTGTCATCTGTTTGCCTCCAACAAGACCATCAATGCCACACTGCGATTCGAAATCATCAAGCCTGACAAGTCATCCCTGCTTAGTGCCCATGCATGCAAGCTACTCAACCTCGTACAGCGAGTCCATGCCATGTCCTCTGCCAATGTGGATCTTCAGGCTGACATTGATGACATCCTGGCGTAATACCTAGATGTGTTTAGTGGAATGGGTACGCTGCCATACTGCTGCAAGATCTTACTCAGGCCTGATGCCACGCCTGTAATCCATGCACCACGCCGGGTGCCGGCTCCTCTGAAGGAATGTTTAAAGGCACAGCTGCAGGAGCTCCAAGACCAGGGCATAATCTCTAAAGCGACGGAACCGACTGACTGGTTGAGCTCGATGGTCTGTGTGAAGAAGCCCTCAGGAGAGTTGCGGATATACATAGATCCCAAAGATCTTAACCGGAACAGAATGCGGGAACACTACCCGATCCCGAAGCGGGAGGAACTGACCAGTGAGATGGCACAAGCTAAATTCATCACAAAGCTAGATGCACCACGTGGTTTCTGGCAGATACAACAGGACAAGTCCAGCAGGAAGCTCTGCACATTCAACACACCTTTCGGAAGGTACTGTTATAACCGGATGCCGTTCGGCATTGTTTCAGCCTCTGAAATCTTCCACAGGATCATGGAACAGGTGATGGAGGGCATTGAGGGTGTGCGTGTCTACGTAGATGATGTAATCATATGGTCCACGACCCCGAGGAACACATATCTCGTCTCAAACAAGTCGTTTGACGTGTCCATGCAAACGGCCTCAAGTTGAACAAGGCCAAGTGCTCCTTTACCATGTCGTCTATCAAGTCTTGGGCGACCAGGTATCCCAGCAGGGTGTGCAACCAGATTCTGTGGAGCAGGTACATTAGCAGGGCCGAATGGTCTGGTTCTATGATGTGAATTTGTTGTAATTTATGCCATGTTTAGAAGGGAGAGTTGAACGAAGGCTAACCCAACAAAATATCAAGTAATATGTTAAATTGTAGCAACTGGAAAGAAATGCAACTGTAGAATCAACATTGATATACATCCCTAAACCAATGTCATAATAGTTATGTCTTAGAAGCCTGACTTTTATTTATGTTGCATTTACATGAGGTATATATACATCAAGTATAAATAAAAATGGAATGACTGCGTTTGTCATATGCTCCAAATAGAAGAACTGAAGGAGGGGAACAGGAGGCAAATTGTTTTAATAAAACTCTGACAACATTGGTCACGATGAAACTACTCATCCTTTCCCACTTTCATAAGTTTACCTCTTCTGTGGATTATATAAACATTTTCCCTAAAGCTGGGCTGCAACCTGCTGCACTGCGGACAGAGCCAGGTTGGCTGTGAGCCAGCAGGGAGGTGCAATTAATCATGTTTCACTGAGGGGATTCCTGTGTCAAAATGTGCCAGCGAAAAGCAAGCAGCAGTCCTGGCAGCATGGCAGGTGCTGAGTTTATTAGCTGTGAACATGCCGGCCCCCAAGTGCCAGAAGACTCTCATCAAAATGTGCAAAAAGTGCGAGAGCAGCAGATTTGAGGGATGGGGCTGCCGGAGGGAGTGAAGATGAATTGAACCCTATTGAAACGATATGTCATCGATGGTATGACCTTCGGCTTCAAAGCAAAACCTCAGGGGGAGGGTCATTTTAATGATTGGGTGAAATGGGCAATATCAGTTCACCCACCCATTATCTACCCCGACTTATTTAAAAAATGGTCATGAAAAGTCGGGTCAAACGGACATATCCAATGCGGCTGGTTTTATAACTGCAGGATTGTCCAAAGTCTATATTAAGGTTAGCAGGTACAAATTGCTTTTCAGTCTGATCATATCAGTACTGATAAAGTGGCCCACCTCAAATGCTTCACCTAACTTCCTCTTTCCGCCCTTCTGGCATTTTCCATGTTCATTTCAATATCCCAGCATTTTTCCTTTAATTCTGCCGACAGATGGTACCTGGTGCTTCATGTTTTAAAATTAAACACAAATTTAAATCTTTAAGTATTAGTTCATGTTGAGAATTACAGCAAAGAACAAGTGCAGAGGGCACTCAATAGCGTGCATAACCCACCGACACTGCATTACCTCAACATCTTCCATGAGGCCTTTCCCTGTCTGATTGATGCTCTGTAACTACAAAGCTGAAAAAATAAACCTTTTTATTAAGAGCATCCATCTCACTGAGGGGGCTGCCGGCCAATCCACGTCCAACAATCTGCTCTGAAAACTCTGCTCACATTTTGGACACTTGTTACAAATTTAACCAGAGCAGTTGAGACAATTCGTCACATTCTAAAACAATCATCAACATTCTAAAAAAAAAGTCACTTTGCTCTATCGCCCAACGATAATGGATGCTTTAAAAGAATTTCCAGGATCTAGATACAGATCTGCACCTTGGCCAAAAACTAATCAGTTCTTCCTAGGGCCTTACTCTATTAAAATCCATCTATCAGTTTTTGAGATGTATTGGGTTGGATTCTCCAGAGCCAGCAGTGAGATTCACGATTGGGTAGAGAATGTTGTATTGAGCAAAAAACGGGTGCCAATCCCGTTACGGTGGTCCATCCTCCATTGATGGTGGCATTGAGGTTCTCACCTAGTGCCAGCGGCTGCCCGCAAATCCACGATTTGCATTTATTTGACTATGATTAACAGGCTGGACACCAGATGCTCCACCCCTCTGCGAAGCTCCACCCTCTCAGGAAGGAGTCATGCAGCCATGAATTGGGGCCAGTATTTACGAGAGGGGCCCGGGCACCATAGCTGTTGAGGGGGAGCAGGGAACGACTTGGTGGCAAGTGTGTGGACTCGGTGTGTCACCCTCGGAATTAGAGTGACCTGGCTCAGACCCTCTTTGCTGCATTATTTCATTTAAACCCACCCCTTTGCTGCAACTTGCAGGCCCCTGGTTATTAAGACTCTGACTGCTCACTGTATACTGCATATGTTCAGAGGGTGTTTGGTCACGTGGGAACCCACCCAGCCCACCCCTCTGGAAAGTCACGTACCAAATAGGAGGCCTGGCCACCGGCAACTCTGCAACCCTGTCCCACCTCTTTCCCCCCCCCCATTTAATTTCCCACTCCCCCACCCCACACAGAACCCCTCCCTTAACCTCTCACCCCTTCCCTCTACCTCGTCCTTCCACTCCTCCATCTCCCTCGTCCTTCACACACCTTCACCCTAGCATTCCGCTCCTCCCCACTACCACCCCCCCCCCCTCCCCCTCCTTACAGACCTGCAGATGGGGGTCATAAAATGGTGTCACTAAAAGGTTCTGACCTGGTCCTAAGATTGAAGAAATGCTCCCCCAGAGCGTTTTGCTTTTCGCTGTCCTTCTAACATCTGATTACTTTTTTATTTGCGTTTATCATTATCGCATTTCTGCCTTGATAACTTCAATTATCTTATTAATTTATAATTTTAAAACAATGTTGTGTTCAATAAGACATTTTTAAAAGTGTGTAAAGTTTAATGGAAAACATTTATTAACAAAAATAATGCTATTAATACAAAACGTTAACACCATGTTAACATTTAACTTAACATTTAACATTAGCGTGACATTTTGTTTAATATCTACCTCAACCTTTCCAAATTTCTTGCAAGAAATTATATTTTTCCACTTTAACCCAATGATCAATAAAATCTATCGCCCAACAACCATTACTGACATTTTTATTGATAATTGTAGCCATTACCGCCTTTTAAATAAGAAGGGAAAGAGGCTCTGTGCAGTAATCCCAGCTTCGGGTAACTATCCGTGGAGTTTGCACTTTCTCCCCGTGTCTGCATGGATTTCATCTGGATGCCCCGGTTTCCTCCCAAGTCCAAAGATGCGCAGGTTAGGTGGATTGGCCATGCTACATTGCCCCTTAGTGTCCAAAAAGGATGGGTTATGGGGGTATAGTGGAGGCATGGGCTTAAGTAGGATGCTCTTTCTAAGGGCCGGTACAGACTCCTTCTGCACTGAAAATTTTCTGATTCTATGATTGCTCAAGATTACGTACACTCCAAACCCACTCTATCCATTGTAGTTCCTTTAAAGGAAGTAACATCCTCATCACAAACAAAAGTTTAAAAATATCTTTCTTTCATTTTCTGTGACTCCAAACTCATTTATACGTTAATGTACTTTCTAATGGAATTAACAGCCTCATGAAAAAAACCAAAGTTTAAAAAATACATATATGTTTCTTTCACTTTATGTATGTTTTAAACAGAGGCGATGAAGGCAGTGGTTAGAGGGGAGCTGATATCAATCAGGGCACATAAAGGAAAGCAGGAGAGTAGGGAACGGGAGCGGTTGCTGCAAGAACTTCTGAGGGTGGACAGGCAATGTGCGGAGGCACCGGAGGAGGGACTGTACAGGGAAAGGCAAAGGCTACACGTAGAATTTGAGTTGCTGACAACGGGTACTGCAGAGGCACAGTGGAGGAAGGCACAGGGTGTACAGTACGAATATGGGGAGAAGGCGAGCCGGTTGCTGGCCCACCAATTGAGGAAAAGGGGAGCAGCGAGGGAAATAGGGGGAGTGAGGGATGAGGAGGGAGAGATGGAGCGGGGAGCGGAGAGAGTGAATGGAGTGTTCAAGGCATTCTATGAAAGATTATATGAAGCTCAGCCCCCGGATGGGAAGGAGAGAATTATGTGTTTTCTGGACCAGCTGGAATTTCCTAAGGTGGAGGAGCAGGAGAGGGTGGGACTGGGAGCACAGATCGAAATGGAGGAAGTAGTGAAAGGACTTAGGAGCATGCAGGCGGGGAAGGCCCCGGGACCGGATGGATTCCAGTTGAATTTTACAGGAAATATGTGGACTTGCTCGCCCCGCTACTGATGAGAACCTTTAATGAGGCGAGGGAAAGGGGACAGCTGCCCCCGACTATGTCAGAGGCAACGATATCGCTTCTCCTAAAGAAGGAAAAAGACCCGCTGCAATGCGGGTCCTATAGGCCTATTTCCCTCCTGAACGTAGACGCTAAGATTCTGGCCAAGGTAATGGCAATGAGGATAGAGGATTGTGTCCCGGGGGTGGTCCATGAGGACCAAACTGGGTTTGTGAAGGGGAGACAGCTGAATACGAATATACGGAGGCTGCTAGGGGTAATGACGATGCCCCCACCAGAGGGGGAAGCGGAGATAGTGGTGGCGATGGATGCCGAGAAAGCATTTGATAGAGTGGAGTGGGATTATTTGTGGGAGGTGTTGAGGAGATTTGGCTTTGGAGATGAGTATATTAGATGGGTACAGCTGCTGTATAGGGCCCCGATGGCGAGCGTGGTCACGAATGGACGGGGGTCTGTGTATTTTCGGCTCCATAGAGGGACGAGGCAGGGATGTCCTCTGTCCCCATTATTGTTTGCACTGGCGATTGAGCCCCTGGCAATAGCATTGAGGGGTTCCAGGAAGTGGAGGGGAGTACTCAGGGGAGGAGAAGAACACCGGGTATCTCTGTATGCGGACGATTTGTTGTTGTATGTGGCGGACCCAGCGGAGGGGATGCCAGAGATAATGCGGATACTTGGGGAGTTTGGAGAATTTTCAGGATATAAACTGAACATGGGGAAAAGTGAGTTGTTTGTGGTGCATCCAGGGGAGCAGAGCAGAGAAATAGAGGACTTACCGCTGAGGAAGGTAACAAGGGACTTTCGTTACTTGGGGATCCAGATAGCCAAGAATTGGGGTACATTGCATAGGTTAAATTTAACGCGGTTGGTGGAACAGATGGAGGAGGGCTTCAAGAGATGGGACATGGTATCCCTGTCACTGGCAGGGAGGGTGCAGGCGGTTAAAATGGTGGTCCTCCCGAGATTCCTCTTTGTGTTTCAGTGCCTCCCGGTGGTGATCACGAAGGCTTTTTTCAAAAGGATTGAGAAGAGTATCATGAGTTTTGTGTGGGCCGGGAAGACCCCGAGAGTGAGGAAGGGATTTTTGCAGCGTAGTAGGGATAGGGGGGGGCTGGCACTACCGAGCCTAAGTGAGTACTACTGGGCCGCCAATATCTCAATGGTATGTAAGTGGATGGGAGAAGAGGAGGGAGCGGCGTGGAAGAGATTGGAGAGGGCGTCCTGCAGGGGGACTAGCCTACAAGCTATGGTGACGGCGCCGTTGCCGTTCTCACCGAAGAAATACACCACAAGCCCGGTGGTGGTGGCTACTCTGAAAATTTGGGGGCAGTGGAGACGGCATAGGGGAGCCTCGGTGTGGTCCCCGATAAGAAATAACCATAGGTTTGCTCCGGGGAGAATGGATGGGGGATTTGGAACATGGCAAAGAGCAGGAGCAACACAATTGAGAGATCTGTTTGTAGATGGGACGTTTGCAAGTCTGGGAGCACTGACCGAAAAATATGGGTTGCCCCAAGGGAATGCATTCCGGTATATGCAACTGAGGGCTTTTACGAGGCAACAGGTGAGGGAATTCCCGCAGCTCCCGACGCAGGAGGTGCAGGATAGAGTGATCTCGAAGACATGGGTGGGGGACGGTAAGGTATCAGACATATATAGGGAAATGAGGGACGAGGGGGAGATTATGGTAGATGAGCTGAAAGGGAAATGGGAAGAAGAGCTGGGGGAGGAGATTGAGGAGGGGCTGTGGGCTGATGCCCTAAGTAGGGTAAACTCATCGTCCTCGTGTGCCAGGCTAAGCCTGATACAATTTAAGGTGTTACACAGGGCGCATATGACTGGAGCACGGCTCAGTAAATTTTTTGGAGTAGAGGATAGGTGTGCGAGATGCTCGAGAAGCCCAGCGAATCACACCCACATGTTCTGGTCATGTCCGGCACTACAGGGGTTTTGGGTGGGGGTGACAAAGGTGCTTTCGAAGGTGGTGGGGGTCCAGGTCGAACCAAGCTGGGGGTTGGCTATATTCGGGGTTGCAGAAGAGCCGGGAGTGCAGGAGGCGAAAGAGGCTGATGTTTTGGCCTTTGCGTCCCTAGTAGCCCGGCGCAGGATACTGTTGATGTGGAAGGAAGCCAAGCCCCCGGGTGTGGAGACCTGGATAAATGACATGGCAGGGTTTATAAAGCTGGAACGGATTAAGTTCGCCCTAAGGGGATCGGCTCAAGGGTTCACCAGGCGGTGGCAACCGTTCGTCGAGTACCTCACAGAAAGAAAGAGGGAATAGAAAAGAAGAAGACAGCAGCAGCAACCCGGGGGGGGGGGGGGGGGGGGGGGAACCAGAAGGGCTCTCAGGGATGTTAGTGTATAAGTATAATATGTATAGGTTGTTGTTATAGGTAATTGTATACTGGACTGCTGAATTGTATTTTTGGAGAGTATTTATTTTGGACAAGGCAGTTGCCATTTAGTTTTGTTTTGTTTTTTAATTTTGATGTTGTTTATATATTATTTATTTCTTGTTTAAAAAACTGGCCATTGTTATTTATATTGTTATATTACTGTGTAAAAGATACACAATGTACTGTGATGGTTGGCCCAAAATTTTGAATCAAATATATATATTTTTTTAAAAATGTATGTTTTAAACATTTCAATAAAGGATATTATAAAAGATTAACCCATCGATAAAATGCTCTCTGATGTCCCCTGCCTCTGTTCACTGATTCTGGATGGGGGAAAAAAGTGCAAATAAACAAGGGTAAAGACCTGCCTAATCCAGGGGCAAGCTGGCCAGGTTAGAGCTGTCCCGCAAGTTCACATTCAGCTACTTTAGTGCAGTGCTTGCAGCAAATGACTTGAAAAACACAGGAGCGGAAGTTTGAACTTGGCGAGTTTTCAGCACACATGTTTGTGCATCGGGACTTCTGCATGCTCCCAACACACGCGTGTGATGTATGATCTCCATATGCCAGAAGATTCAGCGGATGTTACAGGCCAACATTAACTCTACCTACTTTCAGTGGCAGAAGTAAAGAGTAGGTTCACAATATAGGATACCCGACCAGACCCGAATTTGTGTTCGTCTACAGGATGAGAAACCCCCAAACAATTTGCAATTTGTAAAACTGTGAACAAAGGAAACTTCACCCCAAAAGTGATGGCTCTGACCAAACTTTAATTTGGTCAATCAAATTAACTGACCAAATTGCCCCTTTGTGTCCAAAAAGGATGGGTTATGGGGGTATAGTGTCCAATCACTATAGATCAATCAAAGAAACTGTTTTCCAATTAAACAATTCTTAAATAAAAGGAAAAACTCACCATATACACCTGCCACTATATATATTCCAAATAAGCAACCCATTACAGTTCAAAATTCACTCATAAATAAAGTTAGAATTCAGGGTAACTTTCTGTCCTCTGTGCAGAGCTTTGTAGAGGGACCTTTTCAGCAACAACTTGAAAATCCCTGTCTTGTCAGACCCAAATCCTCTGGCAAAACTGCCAAAAACTACAGACAGACCTGCCTCCTCTGATTAATTATATCATCTGTATCCCACAAAAATGTCCCATGACCTGCTCAGTTAGGATGTCTCATGATCTGCTTAGCTAGAACTAAACACCTTCCCTCATTAATTATCTACACCCAAGGGAACCTCCACTCTGTAAACAATATTCCATCAGCCATCTATATGTAAACAAGTAAATGGTTAAAATCACTGATAACCTCCCCTTTGATTATTCCTTAATCTCAGCTTTAGCAGACATCTGCCTGTATGTATTTGAACCCTGGGTTTTTAAATAACGTTACTACAACAAAATATAAAGTATAATATATAACAATTTCCTGCATTCATCACAATACAAATGGAAACATGGGTTCCTTGTCTATACAATCATAGAATAATAATCTAATAATCTTTATTAGTGTCACAAGTAGGTTTATATTAACAATGCAATGAAGTTACTGTGAAAATCCCCTAGTTGCCACAATAACCGGGCAATTGGGGTGGATCGCAGTTCCATGTTGTGACTTTCACCAAAGTAATGAGGCCTGTGCAGTGACAAAGGTGTTGCTGAGCATGAATTGCTGGAACACCTTTGATGTGTTGGGTGTTCTGGATCACAAACAGGTCACCAACACTGGAAGTGGTGTAACTTGACCCTTGCCTAGCCCTAACCAGGTGATGCACTCAGCACATGGTGAATGTCTGTGTTGCAGGCTGTGAGCTCTGTGCTCCGAGCTGGCTGCTACGAGAGTGAGCGGGAACTCTCATGTCCCCTGTCTTTATAGTGCGTGTGCTCTCACTGGTGATTGGCCGCGGTGTTGTGTATGCTGATTGGTCCCACTGCATGTCCATCAGTGTGTGTATGTGTGTGTCTGCACCATGATATACTGGTGTATATTCTGACATCCCCCCTTTTATATAAAGAACATGTGCCTGCGTGACAATAAATATTGTGCAGTGAATGTACCTGACTATGTGTGTGCGTGTTATTTACATGACTATGTACATGAAGCTAATCTATTTACACGGGAAGGTGCCTGGTGCAGAGAAATAGGGTGTCACACCAACAACGAAATGAACATTATATACAAACTACGGGAACGATGAAACAGGATAACAGAACAGATCAAAGAGTCCAACATTGTAAAACTCATAAGTCAAGTCTCTGAGGTGGGCAACGAATTCTGGTTGACCGCCTCAAGGGTGGGTCAGGAGCCACCGGCTGAGGAACGGGCTGGGCCACGGCAGAGTGAGGAGGATGCAGAGTATTCGGAATCTCCACATAGTCCAGGTTGGGGACAACAGGAGGGCGTGGCACCGGTGGAGGATCATGTAGTGAGCGTGGAACGAAACGAAGGCCACGCCGATTGCGGCGGCGAATGGAACCATCTGGCAGACGAACCAGGAGCGAGCGGGGAGACACCTGCCGAAGAACCACAGCAGTCGCAGACCAGCCACCCTCCGGAAGGTGGATGCGGACGTTGTCGTTCGGCGCCAGAGCAGGGAGATCAGTCGCCCGAGCGTCATGCACCGCCTTGTGTTGTGCACGAGACTGTTGCATCCGCTGAAGGACCGGAACGTGGTCGAGGTCTGGGACGTGAATGGACGGCACCGTGGTCCTGAGGGGCAGCTGGGCTGGCAACAGGCCCGTGGAGAGTGGGGCCGAACGATAGCAAGGCGAGGTGGAAGTCGGATCCTGCATCGGCAGACTTACAGAGGAGCCGTTTGACGATGTGGACGCCCTTTTCCGCTTTGCCATTGGATTAGGGGTGCAGGGGACTGGATGTCACATGCACAAAATTGTACCTGCTGGCAAAGTTGGACCATTCCTGGCTCGTGAAGCAGGGGCCATTGTCCGACATCACAGTGAGTGCGATGCCGTGACGAGCAAAGGTCTCCGTGCAGGCACGGATGACCGCCGATGATGTGATGTCGTGCAGGCGTACGACCTCCGGGTAGTTCGAAAAATAGTCTACAATCAGAACATAGTCCCTGCTGAGCACATGGAACAGGTCAACGCCTACCTTAGACCAAGGGGACGTGACCAACTCATGGGGCTGTAGGGTCTCACGTGGTTGGGCCGGCTGGAACCGCTGACAGGTGGGGCAGTTGAGCACTGTGTTGGCGATGTCCTCATTGATGCCGGGCCAGTACACAGCCTCTCGGGCCCTCCGTCGGCACTTCTCCACGCCAAGATGGCCCTCGTGTAGCTGTTCCAAAACGAGCTGGCGCATGCTGTGTGGGATCACGATGCGGTCCAGCTTCAGGAGGACACCATCGACTACTGCCAGATCGTCTCTGATATTGAAGAACTGCGGGCTGCCCTGGACAGAGCGTCGGCTATGATCAGGTCCTTGCCCGGGGTGTATAGGAGCTGGAAATCGTACCGCCGGAGTTTAAGCAGAATGCGCTGGAGGCGAGGGGTCATATCATTCAGGTCTTTTTGTATAATTTTGACCAGCGGGCAATGGTCGGTCTCAACAGTGAATTAGGGGAGGCCGTACACGTAATCATGAAATTTGTCGACCCCAGTCAACAGGCCCAGGCACTCCTTTTCGATCTGCGCGTAGTGCTGTTCCGTGGGGGTCATGGGACGTGACGCATATGCAACGGCGGCCCATGATGAGGCCTCATCATGTTGCAGGAGCACCGCCCCAATGCCGGATTGGCTGGCATCCGTTGAAATTTATGTTTCTTTCGTGGGATCAAAAAATGCCAATATCGGAGCCGTGGTAAGCTCGTGGGGGGGGATGCCATTGGAAGTCTACCATCTTCCTGACCAGGGGCAAAATGCTCTGTAATCGGTGCGATGTCCGCCGACCGGCACCAAAAACGGCGCAAATCAGTCCGGCATCGCGCCGCCCCAAAGTTGTGGAATCCTCCGCATCTTGAGCGGCCGAGCCCTAACCTTGAGGGGCTAGGCCCGCGCCGGACTGATTTACGCCCCGCCAACTGGCGGGAAAGGCCTTTGGTGCCCCGCCAGCTGGCGCGGAAATGACATTGCCAGGCGGCGCATGCACGGGAGCGTCAGCGGCCGCTCACAGCACCCCCGCGCATGCGCAGTGGAGGGGATCTCTTCCGCCTCCAGCATGGTGGAGACCATGGTGAAGGCGGAAGGAAAAGAGTGCCCCCACGGCACAGGCCCGCCCGCGGATCGGTGGGCTCCGATCGCGGGCCAGGCCACCGTGGGGGCACCCATCCGGGGCCAGATCGCCCCACGCCCCCCCCAGGACCCTGGAGCCCGCCCGCGCCCGAGCCATCTCGCACATGAGCTCCTCGCGCATGGGGATAGGGTAATGCTCCCTCATTCCTGAATTGCTGGAACACCTTTGATGTGTTGGGTGTTCTGGATCACAAACAGGTCACCAACACTGGAAGTGGTGCAACTCTATTTTATTATAAGGTTAACGATATTAACATACTTGAACTGTGGGTAAATGCAATACCAGCTTTAACTGTTGACCCTTGCCTAGTCCTAACCAGGTGATGCACTCAGCACATGGTGAATGTCTGTGTTGCAGGCTGTGAGCTCTGTGCCCCGAGCTGGCTGCTACTAGAGTGAGCGGGAACTCTCCTGTCCCCTGTCTTTATAGTGCGTGTGCTCTCACTGGTGATTGGCTGCGGTGTTGTGTATGCTGATTGGTCCCACTGCATGTCCATCAGTGTGTGTCTGCACCATGATATACTGGCGTATATTCTGACAACCTTGTCCAATATTTATCCATCAATAAGCTATATTAAAAAAAACCAAATGATCTGATAATTATCCCATTGCTGTTTGCGAACTTGCAGTGCACAATTTGACAGCCACGGTGCCAACATTAAACAGCGAACTTCAAAAGTATTTCATTGGCTCTGAAGTGGTTTGGGACATGCTGAGGGTCATGAATAAAGGTTAAAAAAAATTAGAACTTTATCTCCTTCTATGGAATAATTTAAAAACGAAAAGTGGAATCTTGCATTATTCTGGGAACACAACTATAGAACGAGAGATAATTGATGCTTTCTTTCCCCAGAAAGCTAGGGAACCTGCAGCCCAGAGGAGCCGCAGCAGAAACTAAATTGCACATTTATAGCAGACTTACGCTCAGTATCTTAAGTTTTTTTTTAAACTTGAAAGCTACCATTCAGCATGGAGGCAAGGAAATAGCTATCTCAGCGACTTTCTCACTTACAGAGCATTAAAATTGCATGGGATGACACAGATGGTTCGATGTTCTACTTTGCTATTTTCACTTTCAGTTATCAGTGTCAAATTCTGTTCCTATTCACTATCCGAAGACCATTCCTGGGAGAGAATAGTGCTTTCATGTTGAATGCATCTATCTGGAACGTAACACGGGCTGGCAAGATTTCCATGGCGAGATCTGACGGGGCTGTGTTCGTGTGGCCAATCCTTCAGATTTGCCCTGGCATCTCCTGGATTAAAGACTCTAAGGCACTGCTGTGGTCTGTCGAGAGAAAGTCTATCAGGCTGTTAAAAGATTGTGAGAGGGAGGGGGGGTTTCCCCCACCCCTCCTCCCTATGGCGTGTTTTCCAACGGCAGAGGTGATTCGCCATTGGCCGTCAGCAGGACCTCCAGTCCCATCGATGTTTATGCCATTTTGAGTGGCTCGCCCGTCCCGCTGCCAGGAGGGGGGTCACCTTCGGTGGAACTGGAAGATCCCGCCGGCAGGAAGGGCTGGAATATCCTGCCCCGTATCACTGATACACTTATCACTTTTGTTTACTAGTTATTAATATATTGGATGAGGGGAAAAGTGCTGCATCGACCGACAGTCAGAAATCATCCAATTTGGTCATGAAGGCTGGTATTTACCACTCTGGGTCTGAGTTCCGTAGCGGGGGGGGGGGGGGTGGGGGGGGGGGGGGGGGGGGGGTGCAGGTTACGACCCATGTCACTGGCGGGTATCGGTAGGGTTGCTGAACAATTGGTGGTGGCATTCCCGCGATGGTCCGATCGCGGGACAAGTGCCCAGTGACCACAACCAACATTTTTATTGATAATGGCAGCTGCTGCTACCTTTTAAATGAGAAGGAAAGAAGGATCTGTGCAGTCTTGCGGCCATAAGCGGCAGCAGTGAGAAGGTCATGTACCCTGCATGTACACTTGACGTCAAGCACCCTGGATGTACATACTTTTGATGCCAAATCACGGAGGAGAGTTTCTTCCATATTCTAGCTGCAGGCAAGCAAGGCAAGAGGACTGTGAAGATGAATCAAGGTGAATCATTTTCTTACAAGAAAGTGACGGCCAAAGACTCAGACAGGCAGTATACCTACTGACCTCCTGCACAGCATCTCACATCTGAATCTGCTGGACAGATCTGATCATGAGAGTCCAGGGCAGGATAGAGCAATGCTAGTATTGCTCGGTACAGAGCTCCAGAGTCTCTGGTTAACAGCCTACAAAGAAGAAACTTAACTCGGGAACAAAGCAGTATAAAGACATTTTTTTTCAAAACCGCCTATACAAATAAGAATGCAAAGGCTATGTGTGCTATAAAATATTGGGAAATGAGAGAAGATTCAGATTTTGAAAGAGAAGCGATGCGTGAAAAAACCCTTTTGAGATTGAGACCCCAGAGTCCGTTATTAACTTACAGCACTGCAAATTAAAAGAGGCTACTGCTGCACCTGGCCTGTGACAGCACATTAAAAACACGGCAAAAGCCCATGAGGCTGTCAGCATTCTGGAGTAGAATCTCCCAGGAGTCTTCAGTGCTGAGTAACACAAGCATTTTGTTGCCATTTCCCTTCACAACAACCTACATGTGCCTGGTTGGATTTTTCATTCTCCCAAAGCTGAAGACCGCATAAAGGAACTGGCTGAAGTCTGCACCTAATGTGCACATTGCCCTTGCCTCTGCTGAACCTGATTGGAATGAGTGGCAAGGTGGCACAGTGGTTAGCATTGCTGCCTCACAGCTCCAGGAACCCAGGTTCAATTCCGGCCTCGGGTAACTGTCTGTGTGGAGTTTGCACTTTCTCCCCGTGTCTGCGTGGGTTTCCTCCCGGTGCTCTGGTTTCCCCCCATGTTCCAAAGATGTGCAGGTTAAATGGACTGGCCATGCTAAATTGCCCTTAGTGTCCAAAAAGTTAGGTGGGGTTACTGAGTTAGGGGGATAGGGCGGAGGCATGGGCTTAAGTACGGTGCTCTTTCCAAGGGCCGGTGCAGACTGGATGGGCCGAATGGCCTCCTTCTGCATTGTAAATTCTATGATTCTATGATATCGTGAGGGCCAAGCAGGCTCCCCTTTCATATTAAAGGTAAGCAAACATGACATGTGTCTGTTGGGTGAAGGTGTTGAGTTTGGGTAGGGTGCTCTTTCCAAGAGCCGGTGCAGACTCAAAGGGCCGAATGGCCTCCTTCTGCACTGTAAATTCAATGATAATCTATGATTAATCTAGGACAAAGGTTCGGCACAACATCGTGGGCCGAAGGGCCTGTTCTGTGCTGTATTTTCTATATGAAGGTTAGCCGGTGTGGGTCCTGAAGGTTGGCCGGTGTGGGTCCTGAAGGTCGGCCGGTTGGCAAAAATGGGTCCCAGGAGAAAAAGTTTGATAAACACTAATCTAGAAAATACCCTGATCTACCCTTTTGGTCAAAATGGATACTCTTAGGCTTGCTTACATTGAAATCCATCTGCTTCAGTTTTACCCATTCACCTAGTCTATCAATATCCCTTTGTCAATTTATGCTGACACCTATACTGTCCACAACTTTGTGTCATCAGTAAATTTGGATATATGACTTTCTATGTCATTATCCAAGTTGCTAATGAATAATGTGAACAACTCTGAGGCCCCAACACACATCCCTGTGGGACAACGTGCATTGGCTGTGCTGGGAACAAGGGAGCTCCGGTCTGGACTCTGTCTCAGCTAAGACCTCCCAAAGAGAAGGTGAAAAATGGTTGGTTTACATCAAAGAATTAAATAAGACTTCTAAAAAAAACAAACCTGCAGAAAATGAAAAGCAAGGTAACTATCCCGTCGTAACTGGTAATATTGTGTGGATTCATTCCAAAATAAAAGTTTAGAATAAGTCCTCTGCAATAATATAAATATTTCCTTTTGTTCCCAGTGACTGGTAAGTCATTCCCTAAACAAAGTTGTACATCACTGCTGCATGTGAACTTAAGAAGAATTTAATCCCCAATTCCTGGCAAGATCAGATATCTTGAGGAATAGATTCTTTCCCACAGAAAAATATAATTGGTCTCAAAGCTCTCAGATGTTTTCAAAGGAGAATATCACGTCATGTTATAAATGTACCCAATTTCCATGAAGTAAAACTCAGATTTCAACACAAGATGGGGCCCATTTCTCTCTGAATCACCAATTCCTAACTTTCACTCAACCTTTCAATGTTTTGCTCTCTCAAAGTTGTGTATTTTATGCTGTTTGGAAGATGAGAGGCCTGTGTTGCCAGGCACTCTGGCCTAAAATTTCAGCCTCGCTGCAGTTGTCTTTCAAGCACAAAGTGGCCTCCAAGGCCTACAATGTGACAGGCAGGAAACATAAGCTTATTACGAATGCGAAAGGGACCCCCTGTCACATTGGTACAGGCCAAAAGAGGAATGAGGCAGCTTTACATCTGTAAATAAGGATATCCGGGCCCGACAGTTAAGGAACCCTTAAAGGGATTCCCATTTCACTCGCCATGACTGATCACCACCATTATCACCGCCCTGACTGCAATCTCTCAATGGTCAAATGCCTTCAGAACTATGCTACAAGAGGCAAAAAGATGTATCAATAGACCCATAACACTGGGCGTCCTCTCCCCCTGCAACGGGTTCCCTGCCGTGGGTCAGACGAGCCACACAAAACGTCGTAGAGTTGAGTGGCCAATGGTGAGCCGACTCTGCCGCCAGAAGACACGCCGTGGAGAGGGGCAGAAAATCCCACCCGTTGAGTTTCTCATTCTGGAAAGACCCGTCTCAATAATGGCGCCCATCTCCTTCTGATTCAACCCACTTTCCTCCCAGCCTGATCCCAGACACTCAAACTTTAGACTAAGATTAATTCAATTAGTGCCGGTCTGGAAGCAGCTTCTGGAGTCCATCAAGATGGATCTCTGAACTGGAGACATACCTACTCGGCATCAACTCCCTTATCTGGTAAGTTGTCACTTCTCTGGGCTGTTAGGTTAGCATCTTTCCAGCTCATCCAAGCCAAATGCAGCATGCAGCCGAAGCGAAAGAATCAATTCCGTTAAATTCCGAGTTCCACAAGCAACAAATATCTTAGGGTTGAAATTCCAGAGGTGGGAAGAGGGAGGGAATCCGAACCTCGCCCGATGACTGCAAGCTAAGGAAGGGGCCCTCATGTATGTGGAGGGGCCCCGAGATTCTTTTAGGACAGTTCTGAAATCTGCACCAGTTGAAATGCCTGCTCCCAGTTGCAATTGGCGGATTCTCCCTCCAGCGACGCCCGAATCGCGATCCGGCGGAGAATCGGGCGTCAGCCGAAAATCAAAGTTGCTTCGCCGCCTCAATTTGGCATGGATGCGTTGCACGCCCTGCGCGAGGTGTGGGCATGCAAATTTTACAGTAACAAACTTTAGTATATCATTAATGGGCCCGACCAGGTAATCTCCGGTCTCTCACGATGCTCCGCCTCCGGCAGGCAGAAGTGATGCTGGCAGTGTTCACTTGCGATATTTAGAAACGGGAACTGTGCACCGTGGCTGCTGAGGGAGTTAGAGGAGGTAAGACGTGTTTCCAAAGGCACAACTGGCTTGTCGGTTGAGAATGCCGGTCGCGTGACTGTCAGCAGCCGCAGCATTTTGCCTTGCTGCATCCGATTGGCACACAGATTATCCAATGGGTGATTTCCTAACGCCACAGCCGACGTCTAATTGTTCCGCTGACCAATAGGAGGAGGCGGTTTTCCCGGTGGTGGACTGTGACGGACACGGTGAGCGGCCGAGTAAAGTTGGTGTGAGGGGTGAGAGAGGCCGAGGGAAGTTTGTGTGGGGGTGAGAATGGTGGGTCACGATGCTGGCAGGCAGCACCAGTTCACTGGCTTCCACAAGTACCTCAATGCCTACACCATCACAGCGAGGAGGAATTATGTCATAGCTGCATATACAGCAATTTGTTGGCTTTTCAAACTGAGACCCAGGAAAAAGGCACCAGCAGCAACCACAGAAAATAAATGACGTGTGGTTCTCCTCTTGAGGCAGGGCAAGTGGAATTTAAGCAACAGCATGTGAAATCTATGTGAATGTTTGAAGCCTCTGCAATCATGTCATTATAATGGTGTATTATAAGTTATCAGTCTTCACAAATAAAACTCATGGGACATCATGTGTTGTTTAAAAAAAAAAGAATTCCACATGCATGCCACCTCAAGCAGATACGGCAGTGCACAGGGCCGGTTCCCACTGCGGCAGAATACCATCCCCTGACATCAGCATGCTGTCCCAGTACCGTCTCGTCCTAACGCCAGGGCGCTGTCCCAGTACCGTCTCGTCCTAACGCCAGGGCGCTGTCCCAGTACCGTCTCGTCCTAACGCCAGGATGCTGTCCCAGTACCGTCTCGCCCTAATGCCAGGGCGCTGTCCCAGTACAATCTCGTCCTAACGCCAGGGCGCTGTCCCAGTGCCATCTCGTCCTAACACCAGGGCCCTGTCCCAGTACCATCTCGTCCTAACGCCAGGGTGCTGTCCCAGCACCGTCTCATCATAACGCCAGGGCGCTGTCCCAGTACCATCTCGTCATAACGCCAGGGCGCTGTCCCAGTACCGTCTCGTCCTAATGCCAGGGTGCTGTCCCAGTACCATCTCGTCATAACGCCAGGGCGCTGTCCCAGTACCGTCTCGTCCTAACGCCAGGGCGCTGTCCCAGTATCGTCTCGTCCTAACGCCAGGGCGCTGTCCCAGTACTGTCTCATCCTAACGCCAGAGCGCTGTCCCAGTACCGTCTCGTCCTAACGCCAGGGCGCTGTCCCAGTATCGTCTCGTCCTAACGCCAGGGCGCTGTCCCAGTATCGTCTCGTCCTAACGCCAGGGCGCTGTCCCAGTACCGTCTCATCCTAACGCCAGATCGCTGTCCCAGTACCGTCTCGTCCTAACGCCAGGGCGCTGTCCCAGTACCGTCTCGTCCTAACGCCAGGGCGCTGTCCCAGTACCGTCTCGTTCTAACGCCAGGGCGCTGTCCCAGTACCGTCTGGTCCTAACGCCAGGGCGCTGTCCCAGTACTGTCTGGTTCTAACGCCAGAGCGCTGTCCCAGTACCGCTTCCTCCTCGCGTCAGCGCAGTGTCCCAGTACTGCCACCCCCTGATGTCAGCGTGCTATCCCAAGACCAAACTTCTTGTTACAAACGGCAGAGTCTTCACACCAGAAGTGATGGCAGAGAGCAGGCCACGCGCTTGGCACGTACACTGATGTCACGCGATCTGTGCTTTGACTGCGAAATCCGAGAGGAGAGATTCCTCCATTTATTAGCTGCCAACAAGCAAGCAACAGGAGTGTGTAACAAACTGAAGATGGATCAGTTTGTAATAAGGAAGAGAGGGCCAGAGACACAAACAGGCCAGGATCTCAGAATTGAATGTGCTGGTGAGGGCTTCTCAGGAATCTCCACGGCAGGAGTATTGGTATGAGCTCCAAGACTTCGGTGAACAACCCATTAATAAGAAGCTGGAATCGGAAACAAAGCAGTGTAAAGATGATGGGCGGGGTACTCCGTCCCACCACACCTGTTTTCTGGTGTGGCACGCCCCTGCCGGCAGCGCGTTCCTCCATCTCACCAGCCGGCCAATGGGGTTTCCCATTGTGGGCACCCCCATGCCATCGGAATATCCGCGGGCGTGAGTGTGCTGAAGCGGAGGATCCCGCCGACGGAGAATCCTGTCCGATTTCTTGAGGTATGGCTTTATTGTACCAATCAAAGCAGGGTGCAAAGCCCATTTGCGTTATGTGCAGGGAAGTACTGGCAAATGAAAGATTAAATCCTCAAGACTTCAAAAGCATTTGAAGCCTAAGCATGGCGACTTTGAGGACAAACCTGTTGATTTTTTTCAAAGGATTCAGTGAGAACTTAAATCATCAGCTGAAGTCCATAGTAGAAATGTAACATGAAATGACAAAGCAAATGAGATCGTGAGGACCAAGCAGGCTCCCCTGTTGCATTAAAGTTAGGCAAAAACTTTGCGAAGTTCGGGAAACGTCATGAAGGTCAGCCGGCATGTGTCCCGAAGGATGGCCGATTGGTAAAAATGGGTCTTGGGCATAGACTTTTGAAAAACACTGTTCTCGATGGTCTCCCAGGCAGTACATGAGAAGTGGAGGCAGCCTGGGGCGTACTGCGTATCCTGCCCTATGGCCTGGGTCTGCTTTGGCAGCCATCCTTTATAGTGACCGGGCCCTGCTGTTTTCTGCCTGCTGCCCATTGGATGCATTAATCATAGATTATCATAGAATTTACAGTGCAGAAGGAGGCCATTCGGCCCATCGGGTCTGCACCAGCTCTTGGAAAGAGCACCCTACCCAAGGTCAACACCGCCACCCTATCCCCATAACCCAGTAGCCCCACCCAACACTAAGGGCAATTTTGGACACTAAGGACAATTTAGAACAGCCAATCCACCTAACCTGCACATCTTTGGACTGTGGGAGGAAACCGGAGCACCCGGAGGAAACCCACGCAGACACGGGGAGGGCAGGTGGGGGGGATTCAGAGGTGCCCCTCCCCCCCCCGCGAGTGTCACCACACGGGTCCCATCACCTTCCCCTCTCTCGGGGTGCTACTCCTGGGGACTGGGGTGCAGCTGGAGTGAGCTCCGCTGGTTCCGCCGTCACCCCCTTTCCGGAAGCACTAGACCTGTCTGAATGGCAGCTTGTCCCTGTGACCGGGCGGCCCTCCAACCATCCGCCCCCTCGGGAGTTCCTACCTCCACCTGATGTACCGGAGCATGTGTGTGGTACGCACCGAATCGTGTCCAAGGAGCTACTTCATTAAAGTGCCCAACCGAGGTGAGTGTCTCTGGGATGGTGGAAGGTGCCGGTGACAACAGTAATGGGAAGTCGATGTCGTCCCCGGACATGTGCTCTGGGTGTCGCGGGGCTACGGCTGGAGGCATCGGAACCCGGACAGTCCCGTCTCGTCACCAGGTGAGCCGCAGGGTTGCAGGTGGGGGCGGGGATCACTGGTCGGTTCTGCAGCGTCCGGTGGTGACCCTGCAACACAAGACAAGCACACATGATGAGATCACGGGGAGGAGTGGTGTGTGTGTGGGGGGGGGGGGGGGGTGACTCATGTACCCGAGGGACATCTCAACGCATTGGGGGTCACTTGGTTGTTCCATGCCGACCTCTGCCTTTGCGATTGCCCGCTCTGCCACCCCGGCACCAGGTCCAACGCCCTCTGCTCCACGACGATGAGGGGCCGCAGATCCGATGGGTCCCCTCCAGTCTTTTCCCTCTCCTGGCGGTTTTGGGCTGCCTTCTCTTGGGGGCACAGATAATGTACAGTGTCAGACACACAGGGGCGGTTAACACGGGGTCCACAGCTGGTGCGTGTGGGGCACCCGGCCATGGTGGGCGGTACGGGTGTTGGCATATGGTGCAGGGTGGGGTGCGAGGTGGTTGCCAGCTGGTGGTGTGCGGTCACCTTCTGGGTAGGGGGTAAGGAGTGTTGGGTGGGAGGGGGGGATGGGGGTGGTGCCAGGGGCACAGAGGTGGTGATTCACCATATCTGGCCTGCAGGGTTGCCTATCCTAACCCAGCACTGCCTACAGTGCTGCATGGGGTTTGGGGGCAGTGAGGGATGAGGGCTTGGGGTTTGTGAGATGAGGGTGGTGCCAGGGGCATGGAGGTGGTAACTCAGCCAGGCCGCCCTGAGGAGGTCATGCCGTTTTTGTCCAGCACTGTTACCTGGTCCTTGTGTTGGGGCCCACGGGCTGACCACCGCTACCACCCGCGCCCAGGCTTGGTTGATGTGTGAACAGGGTGTCCACATCTTTGCCACGGCATCCAGCAGCATCTTGAACTCTGCACCCCGAACACCGGGGCCACTCTTAGGGTGCCATCTTCTTGGCTGGAATGAGAGTGTGTGGGGAGTGGAGTGCTTATCAGCAGCTCCAGCTTGGCAAGCTCTCAAGTGCCAATCCGGACCGCAGCGAATCCGACGCCAGCGTGCGTTCGTTCCACATGGTGCTTGTCCTCAATGGCTCCGGGACTGGCACCGCCATCGGGACCCTGGAACACCCGCTATTCAGTCCTGGCATCGGCACTTAGCCTCTCAAATGGAGAATCCTGCCCAATATTGCATCCCCATGGCTCAAACATACCTACAGCATAATCTATGGGTCCAATAAAATTGACAAACCGTTCATAATTTACTATTCATAGCAGTATAAGGCTTTTATTATTTTGTTGAGCTGTTTAAACCTCTTATGACCAGTTATGCTGCCTGTTCCAAACATAGAACTAACAGTGCAGAAGGAGGCCTTTCGGCCCATCGAGTCTGCACCGACCCCCTCCTAACCTTTTTTGGTCACCAAGGGCAATTTATCATGGCCAATCCACCTAACCTGCACGTCTTTGGACTGTGGGAGGAAACCGGAGCACCCGGAGGAAACCCACGCAGACACGGGGAGAACGTGCAGACTCTGCACAGACAGTGACCCAGTGGGGAATCGAACCTGGGACCCTGGCGCTGTGAAGCCACAGTGCTATCCACTTGTGCTACCGTGCTGCCCTAAACTGCAAAACATGAGATTTTTAATTTTAAAAATGGCATTACTGACATTTAATTGTATCAACTGGGTAAAAAGGAAGATGTTTACTGGAAAAAAGTCAGTAATAACAGAGCTCGGGGGTGGCCTCGAGGAAGCAGGTCGCAGGTCGGATCTCTCCCGCCTACGATGGGCAAACGGACCTTTTCCAACTGACTTTTTCGGGTCCTGGCAACCTGAATCGGTGGAGGGGACGATAGGGAAGAGGCTTTCCCCCCGGGGTATGGACAGCTGGACAAGAAGTGATCGAGTGGAGCGGCAAGGATCGAAGCGGGCAGCAGGGACCCCAGACCGGGCGGCAAAGCATGGCGGACGGCAGGGACCAGGGAGCGGAGGCTCACTGGCCAAGTGAGCAACAGATGGAGTTCTTCAGGAATTGCTTCGCCGAACTGAAGAGGGACACGTTGGACCCGATGAGAGCGGTAATGGACCGAATGGTCGAGGCACAGGCGGTCCAAGAGAAGGCGCTTCGGGAGATCGAGGTGAAGCTCTCCAGCCAGGCGGACACGGTAACGGAGCTGGAGAACGAGGTGGAGGCGCTGAACTCCCGCCAGAGGAGGATGCAGGAGCAGCTTGAAGAGCTGTGGAACAGAGCCAGGAGGCAGAATTTGAGGATCGTGGGCCTCCCTGAGGGCTGTGAGGGATCGGATGTGGGTGCATACGTGACGGGTATGCTCGGGTCGCTTGTTGCTAACTTTTGGTTTGTTCTTAATTTGGCGCTATTTAATCACGTTTGCTCAAGAGTCGCCAGGTATCTTTCGACACCGCCACAAGGTTCAGAACCGAATACTGATCAATGACTCGATACACCAGTTAGTAAGTTCAAAAGCAGTGCTCATTTATTTACACACAGTCAAATCTACTCATGCATAAACTCTACAAACTAAACTACCACTATTACTGAGGTCTATACTTAGCTTCGGGCACCCACTCAGTCAGAGGAACAATGGCCATTGCTCAGTTCTGAGGCTGCTGGGTTGAGCTGTTTACAGGGTAGCAACTAGGAGCGTCTATCTCGTAGCGTGCGTTAACTTGGAACTCACTTGGTCTGATGCAGCTGCTAGTCAGGTCTCTCTCTTCGCTGAGAGCCAACGCCAAAGGAGAGATTCTCCCTTGGGTGATTCCTCTTATACTGCAAAGGGCTTCGTGCTCTTTTGGGCGGGCCTTGAACTTGGCCTCAACTAATTGGGTCTTTCCCAATCATCGGTATCAATTTTCCTCCAATAGAGGGGTGGTTCCCTGATCGCTGGCCGTGTCCTGGTGACTGTCAGTCTGCTTTGTCTTAGCTTCTTCTGGCGCCGGGGAGTCTGTCCTAACATTGTGTATCTAAATGTTTCCTTTTTGTCCCCGGAGATGGCTCATTAGTATGTAAATCGTTTGGTAGTTTCTGTCCTGTCTGAGAGTTTAAGGTTCTAATCAACAGACAGAGCTTGCACCTGCTTGTTTCTTAGCATTGTCCAATTTTCCCTGCAGTCTTTGCGGGTGTCCATTTTGTAATCGGGACGTGGCCATCCCAGATGGCTACACGCTGATGGGACCGGAGGCCTTCCCTCGACCCCTGGTGTAGGGTGGGGCGCATAGAGCCCCCGCAAAGGAAGCCCAGGACGGGCGACTGACCGAGGGCTTTGGTGGTCCGCTTTCACCGGCTTGCTGACAGGGAACGTGTGCTGCGATGGGCCAAGGCGGAGAGGAGCAGCAGATGGGAGAACTGCGAGGTGCGCATCTACCAGGACTTGGGAGCGGAGCTGGCCAAGAGGCGTGCAGGGTTCATCGAGGTAAAGGCAGCCCTCTACAAAAAGGAGGTGAGGTTTGGAATGCTGTATCCTGTGAAGCTTTGGGTTACGTTTGACGAACTCGATCACTACTTTGAGACACCAGAACAGGTTTGGGCCTTTATTAAAGATACGAAGCTGGACTTGAACTAACGGGCACTTAGTTTTTTCAGTGCTGTACAGTGGCGGCGGTCTGTTAACCTAACGTGCTCAATGGGAGTGGACTTTTATTAAAAGAAGAAGCTGGACTTGAACTAAAGGACTCTGGGCTCGCAGAGCTGTTGTGTGGCGGCGGTTTGTTAAATTATCCTGTACTGTAATGTTTTATCCAAGATTGTTTTTAGCCGGGACAGAGAGCGGGGGCTGGAGGGCGCACTGCTTAGGGTGATTTTGGGAGATTGCAACGTGGGGGGGGGGGGGGGCCTGAAAAGGGGGCCCTGCACTTGGTACCTTTTGGCGGGAGATCAGGGCCTCTGATAGGGGGATGGGCTAGGGGCTGGTTAACAGACTTGAAAGGGCATGGGAGATACAATCAGGTTAATGGGTCCTTGGTGTGCGGGGGGAGGGCCCGAGCGCTCGGGTGGGAGACAGTCAGGTGCCATGGGCAGGGGTCAGCGTAGCTAGCGTAGGTCAGGGGGCCCCAGGAAGAGTCGGAGGAGGGGCGGGCTAGGGCCAAGCGCAGGGCTGGCCTGGCAGGTCAGGCCTCAGGGGGCAGGGGAGGTCCGGGGGGGGGGGGGTGGGGGCAGCTGAGAAGTAGAGCAGAGGAGACTTAAGTGGGCAAGGGGTGATGACCAGGGATCCCCCAGGGGAGAAAGTCGCTTGCAGACTCTCAGTACACAGCGCCCGGGGGGGGGGTTAGAGCCACGTTAGTTTAGTTGAACACGTGTGGCATGGGCAAACAGAGCTGATAGGGGAAGTGCCTTATTAACATGTTGATTCTTTCCCATTTTTTGTTTTCACTATGTTAAGTCTCTTTGCATGGGTGCCTTTTTTTTCTCTGTAAATGTTACAAATTTGTTATAAATAAAAAATTTCAATAAATAAATAAATAAATAACAGAGCTCGGAGGTGTGAGTCTCAATCATACTCGACCAGAAAATGTTCTGCTCATTCTGCGTTCGTACAGGAACAGCACTATCCACAGGCAAACTATACTCTCGCCATTATTGCTGGCACAAACCCACAACAGAATATACCAGGGGTCATTGGTAGTCACTCCAGCCTAGCGGGGGAATCACACAGCGCTGTGATCAGGACTGAAACTGATAATGGGAGTTTGATTCCAAATGTTTATCAGAATGATTCCTGTGGTGAACTACATGGGAGATGTGTGGGTGGTTTACTTTCTCTCTCACTGGGTTGCCAGTTACCTGGGGCTAACGGGAGACAATTGCAGCAACAGAAACCTGCTAAATGAACTTTATCCTCCCTTACACTGCTATATTCTTAGCTGAAACAAACATTACCCAGCAATTCTAGAAACTTGACTGACGTCCATATACAATGGTGCAGACCTTCCGTGCCGGCTGTGTGCAGTGTCAGCTGGGATTTGGAGGGCATTTCGCGGGAGCCTAGAATATCCACCAAGAATATCCTCTGCACCCGCTCATGCCCCTGTCTTAAAAGAGGTTTGGGGCCAATCTGTGCAGCATTGTCAGGCTAGCCTTTGGCCCAGCAAGCCATCTTTATGCCAAGCAGATCGCACACTTGCATTGAGAGTTGTACATTCCATATTGGCCTTGCAAAGAGCCTCAACAGTGAGTCACAATACAAACAGTTGATCCCAGAGAGGGCTCAATTATCTCAGTAGTCATGTCCTGTGTTATTTTTGCAATCTTAATGTTCAGCCTGTTGTGGATCTCTGGATACTCCTCACCACCCAACATTTTCTTCTTGGTGGCCGGGAACAGGTCACTGGTGGCAATTTTCAGGGTATGCGCCTCTGTTGCTCCCTGTCCATCCCCAATATTGAAATGGTACTGTCCCTCAGTGGATGGACTTTATGCGCAATATAATTACCCCAGCTAGATTTTCCACTACAATGTCCATTGCCAGATCCCCATCCAGCCTGGAGCAATGGGTGGCCCTCTGCTCATACCGTTGGCGATAGTGAGAACAGGTCAATTAGTCTGCACATCACCATCTCCCCAAGACGCCCCCACCCCCCCCCCCACCCCCTCCCCCCCCACCCCCTCCCCCCCCCCCCCCCCCCCCCCTCACCCCCACCGGCCCATTTGTTTTTAGACATGGGGCGAGATTCTCCGACCCCCCGCCGGGGCGATCTGGCCCCGGGGGGTGCCCCCCCCAGTGGACTGGCCCGCGAACGGGGCCCACCGATCCACGGGTGGGCCTGTGCCGTGGGGGCACTCTTTTCCTTCCGCCTTCGCCATGGTCTCCACCATGGCGGAGGCGGAAGAGACTCCCTCCAATGCGCATGCGCGGCAATGCCGTCAGCGGCCGCTGACGCTCCCGCGCATGCGCCGCCCGGAGATGTCATTTCCGCGCCAGCTGGCGGGGCACCAAAGGCCTTTTCCGCCAGCTGGCGGGGCGGAAATTCGTCCGGCGCCAACCTAGCCCCTTAAGGTTGGGGCTCGTCCCCCAAAGATGCGGAGCATTCCGCACCTTTGGGGCGGCGCGATGCCAGACTGATTTGCGCCGTTTTGGGCGCCAGTCGGCGGACATCGCGCCGATACCGGAGAATTTCGCCCCTTGTTTTAATTAAAGGTCAAAAAACAAATGTTAATCTTTAAGGCTTTTAACAAATTTTGTAAACTGGATCTAGGGACCCCAGCCTAGGAATCAGCCACACCCTCCGAGACGGCAGGAATGAGCTCTGACCAGGTTCTTGGGACACCCACATGGCCTCGCTCCTTATTGTCCCTGATTTATCCGGATACCAGCAGACCCCATTGCTCAGGCAATTTGGCTTTCCCTTTGGCTGAGTTTCACAGGAAACACCTCATAATCTGGGGAATATCTGGGGGTTTGCTCGAGTGGGTTTTGGGAGAGAAAGCGTGCACACTACAATCACAGGGGGCAATCTCTATATGATATAAAGTCCCTCAATGAGTTCACCTGATCCGCTGGTCAAAATCAGGAGACTGACATCCATCAGGTCAGCCCGCCCTGCTGAACAGCCCCAATCCATAGAATCCATAAAATCCCCACAGTGCAGCAGGAGGCTATTCAGCCCATCGAGTCTGCACTGACCCTCTGAAAGAGCACCCTACCCCCGCACTATTCCCATAACCCCACCTCACCTTTAGGACACTGAGGGGCAATTTATCATGGCCAATCCACCTAACCTGCACATCTTTGGACTGTGGGAGGAAACTGGAGCACCCGGAGGAAACCCACAAGGACACAGGGGAGAAAGTACAAACCCCACTCAGTCACCCATTTGAACCCAGGTCCCTGGTGCTGTAAGGCTGCAGTGCTATCTACGGTGCCACCGTGTCGCCCAATGTACATTTTATGGACCTACTGCAGGACACCGGTGGCTTCTGATTCGAGGACAAGGTCCATGAACTGGGGGTTATTCGCGGACATGGTTTGTACAGGAACACAGTGCCTTTTCTCTGGAAAATGGGGATGTATGGTCACTTTACCTTAAACCTGCTTTATATTGATTCCTGTCTTCCGGTGTTGCGGCGTTGCCTGTTTATTTGTTGACAGTAACAAACTCTTTCTATTGGTGGCGGAGATCCCACTGGGAGTGCACCCTGCATGAGTATTTAGTCCCAATGCCGGAAGATGGATGGTGGATGGAACTCCTCGTCCCCCGGAACTGCAAGAAATATAACCTTAAACCTCTGCTATTAGGAAGACATGTCATAAGTATTTTTAATAATGAGGAAACATGAGGAAAACATCAACACTGCCTTGCCAATAACTTGCAAAAAATATTAAGCTAAACTTTTCTCGATTTTGCCATGATTGTACCTCATTATGCAATTGTGCAATTAACATATTTGGCATGTACAATTAAATGCCAGTGGCATGGAAACCTATTTAAAATGTGCCTAATGTAATTTGCTTCCTATACAGCAAATTGAAAAGTGCTCAGCTGACAATAATAAATGAGGCCAGTCAGTGAAAAAGTCAACTTGTGTTTATAGAGATGGACCTTTTCATTAACAAGCGTCCCTGAAAAATAGGCTCAAAACCCATGGGATTTGAAAAGATTTTAAATATTGGACCGAGGATGAACATTTAGCAGCAACTGGTACCATATTTTAAACAGTAGGCACAGAAATAGAAGTGGTGGGATCCTTTTTAATGGAAGAAGTCCAAGTCCTGGTCAACCCACCCACACCCACTACACATATCTTGTGAAAGAGCAACTGGACAGGGAAGTGGCATAGTGGTATTGTCGCTGGACTAGTACTCCAGAGATCCAGAGTACTGTTCTAGGGTCCCAAGTTCAAGTCCCACCACTACAGATAGTGAAATTTGAATTCAATAAAACAAAATCTGCAATTTAAAGTCTAATGATGGCCATTGTCGTAAAAACCCATCTGCCTCACTAATGACCTTTAGGGAAGGAAATTTTCCTGGTGACTCCAGACCCATAGCAATGCTCTTAACTGCCCCTTAAGGGCAATTGGGGATGGGCAATAAATCCTGGCACAGCCTGTGACACCCATGAACGAATAATTAAAAAAAGATGTCCCATCAGGGCGGAGGAACTGAGTGGTCAGTGGCTCTCTCCATCTCTCATGTAAATCAGGTGCCAACCTCACCACCTCACTCCCACACCATAGGTGAGGGGGTACTGAAATCAGCAGCTCGCCCACCATATTTAGACAAATAGTCAATTGAACTTGTTAACCTTTCTTTTCCACCTCACCTGCTTGTCAAAACCCACTACCCCACCCCCTCTCCCTCTTCCTAAACTGGCTGACCCAATGTCCCTGATTTACCTTGCTCTGGAATCCATTGGGCCTTTATCTCGGCAATGCCCTGTAATGCTCTCTTGGCAATACTGGGATGGCTGGAGCTTCTGGTCAATCTGATTGGCCTGCAGCTCTGGAAGGCATGACTTCCTCACCAATGAGGGGTGGGCAGGAGAATGGGGAGATGAGAAACACATCAGCCATGATCGAATGATAAGAGTAGACTCGATGGGCCGAATGGCCTAATTCTGCTCCTATGTCTTATAGTCCTTAAGGATATCCACTGCCAGGCAATTCAGCCTACCTGAGGCGCACCACAGCAGTGGGATAGACTGGCGCGGAACTTCCTGCCGACATTGCTTTTGGAGGAGGAGCTACCCGTCCACTCTCCCGACCCACCCGGAAATATGCAGCTCAAAGGTAATATTCAAAAAGAAATTGGATAAATATTCGAAAAGTAAACATTTGCAGGGTTATGGGGCAAGAATAGAAGAATGCCCTCATTAAACAAACACTTGGGGCGAAATTCTCCCGAAACGGCGCGATGTCCGCCGACTGGCGCCCAAAACGGCCCCAATCAGACGGGCATCACACCGCCCCAAAGGTGCGGAATGCTCCGCATCTTTAGGGGCCGAGCCCCAACATTGAGGGGCTAGGCCAACGCCGGAGGAATTTCCGCCCCGCCGGCTGGCGGAAACGGCCTTTGTTGCCCCGCCAGTTGGCGCGGAAATGACATCTCGGGGCGGCGCATGCGCGGGAGTGTCAGCGGCCGCTGACAGTTTCCCACGCATGCGCAGTGGAGGGAGTCTCTTTCACCTCCGCCATGGTGGAGACCATGGCGGAGGCGGAAGGGAAAGAGTGCCCCCACGGCACAGGCCCGCCCGCGGATCGGTGGGCCCCGATCGCAGGCCAGGCCACCGTGGGGGCACCCCCCGGGGTCAGATCGCCCCGCGCCCCCCCCAGGACCCCGGAGCCCGCCCACGCCGCCTTGTCCCGCCGGTAAGGTAGGTGATTTAATTTACGCCGGTGGGACAGGCAATTTATCGGCGGGACTTCGGCCCATCCGGGCCGGAGAATCGAGCGGGACGGCCCACCAACCGGCGCGGCGCGATTCCTGCCCCCGCTGAATATCTGGTGCCGGAGACTTCGGCAACCGGCGGGGGCGGGATTCACGCCAGCCCCCGGCGATTCTCCGACCCGGCGGGGGGGTCGGAGAATGTCGCCCCTGATTTTAAAATTCTCATTCGTATTTTCAAATCCCTCCATGGCCACGCACCTTCCCTCGATGTGCATTGACACCAAGCCCATAACTCTGCAAGATATCTATGCTTCTTTAATTCCAGCCTCTTGAGCAACCCTGATCTTAATCACTCCATCATTGGTAGTCATGCCATCAGCTGCCTGGGCCTCCAGAATTCCCTCCTTCATTCTGCTTCTGTGACACTTTAAAAACTACCATCTGTGAAAGCTTCTAACTGCTCAAATTCTCTAATATCCCCTTATGTAGCTCTGTGTCATATTTTGTTTTAAACTGCCTCTGTGAAGCATCTTAGGGTGCTTTAGTTGCTATCTAAATAGCTGTTGTTGAATGAGATTCTTCAGATAGCTCCTTCAAAAAGCTGGCACAGACATGGGTTAAGTGGTGTCCTTCGGTGGTGTATGTAGCGATGATCAATATTTCTCTGTATCAAGAGGCACCTCTGAAAGTCTGGCTGTCTTGAGTTTAATTGTCACATGAACTACTCAATAACGAATGGACTCCTCATAGGCCGTAGATTCTCTTACCGCAGGTTAAAGCAGAGGCTAAGCTCATCTGAGATATTTTAATCCCAAGCCAGACACGATCTATCAGAGACCAATTCTCTCCTGTAATATCACTTATCTTAGATGAACTGAAAGAAAAAAATGGATTACATGGAACACATGAAGGGTATTTTTCCCCCAAGGCTTCCCTCCCACCTACAGATCACAGAATTGTTATGCTTCAGAAGGAGGCCATTCGGCCCATCATATCTGCATCAGCTCTCCAAACGTGCAGCATGACTTAATGCCATTTCCCAGCCTTATCCCCTGTACCCCTGCACATTGTTTCTATTCAAGAAATCATCTTGAATGCCTCGATTGAACCTTCCCCCACCACACTTCCCAGAAGTACATTCCACATTGCTTCATCCAGCGGTGCATTCCAGACCCGAAACATGCGCTGTGCAAAAAAAATTCTCACACCACGGGCGAAATTCTCCGGAAACGGCGCGATGTCCGCCGACTGGTGCCCAAAACGGCGCAAATCAGTCGGGCATCGCGTCGCCCCAAAGGTGCGGAATGCTCCGCATCTTTGGGGGCTGAGCCCCAACCTTAAGGGGCTAGGCCCGTGCCGGACGAATTTCTGCCCCGCCAGCTGGCGGAAAAGGCCTTTGGTGCCCCGCCAGCTGGAGTGGAAATGACATCTCCGGGTGGCGCATGCGCGGGAGCGTCAGCGGCCGCTGACGGCATTCCCGTGCATGCACAGTGGAGGGAGTCTCTTCCACCTCCGCCATGGTGGAGACCGTGGCGAAGGCGGAAGGGAAAGAGTGCCCCCACGGCACAGGCCCGCCTGCAGATCGGTGGGCCCCGATCACGGGCCAGGCCACTGTGGGGGCACCCCCCGGGGCCAGATCGCCCCGGCACCCCCCCCCCCCCCCAGGAACCCGGAGCCCGCCCGCGCCGCCTTGTCCCACCGGTAAGGTAGGTGGTTTAATCTACGCCGGCGAGACAGGCATTTTAGCGGCGGGACTTCGGCCCATCCGGGCCGGAGAATCGAGGGGGGGGGGGGGCCGCCAACCAGCGCGCGCGATTCCCGCCCCCGCCGAATATCCGGTGGTGGAGAATTCGGCAACCAGCGGGGGCGGGATTCACGCCAGCCCCCGGCGATTCTCTGACCCGGCGGGGGGTTGGAGAATCTCGCCCCACATTTGCAATGGGAATTATTTCCTTTGATTTGGGTTTGTGACTGGGATCGGCAGAATTCTGCTCGTGCTCCATACTCTTTGCACACAGAATAACAGGTGCTCCAACAGCTCTATTCCTAACAGAAATGTCCATTTTTAAAAACTGCTGCTCACGAAACCATTCCAGTTCCATGGCTGGCCAGATTCTGTCCTTGCGATGAGAAGAAAATCAGAATATTGCCCCAGTAGTTAAAGGCAGAATCACTCAATTCTCTCTCAACAGTCCCATCGTCCATTCTGTCCATTACACTCTTTGACAAAGAGTCACCCAGACTCGGAACGTCAGCCCCCTTCTCTCTCCGCAGAGGCTGTCAGATCTGCTGAGATTGTCCAGTATTTTCTGTTTTTGTCTCAGATTCCAGCATCTGCAGTAATTTGCTTTCATCTGTCCTAATCAGAATTGTTTTGAAAACGAGCCCTACAAGTGATTTGACTCCTTATGAAATGATTTTTTTTTTCAAAGCATGTTAATGTGTCAACTTTGCCTCCGCATAAGACTTCCGATGAGCAGTGTGGTGAGATAAGGCCCGTGCAAAATTACAAAGTTGATTCATATTACGGAATCTATGTGACTGAACTTTTTGAGATCTGTGTTTCTGGCTTCTTGTACATCTATGATTCTTTTTGTTCCACTATCGGGAGCTGCGTCATCAACTGACTAGGCCCGAGGCTCTAGAATTCCTTCCTTCTGTTATTTTAAGACTCTCCTTACAAAACTATCTCTTTGATTGAACATTTCATTACCTGTCCTAATATTTCATTATGTGTCTCAATGTCAAATGTGGTTTGATGGGCGCTCCTGTGTCTTGTCATCTTAAACGTATGAGCATACGAATTAGGAGCAGGAGTAGGCCACTCGGCCCCTCGAGCCTGCTCCCCCATTCAATAAGGTTGTGGCTGATCTCGGGCGAAATTCTCCGGAAACGGCGCGATGTCCGCCGACTGGCGCCCAAAACGGCGCAAATCAGACGGGCATCGCACCGCCCCAAAGGTGCGGAATGCTCCGCATCTTTGGGGGACGAGCCCCAACATTGAGGGGCTAGGTCGGCGCCGGACGGATTTCCGCCCCTCCAGCTGGCGGAAAAGGCCTTTGGTGCCCCATCAGCTGGCGCGGAAATGACATCTCGGGGCGGCGCATGCGCGGGAGCGTCAGCGGCCGCTGACAGTTTCCCGCGCATGCGCAGTGGAGGGAGTCTCTTCCGCCTCCACCATGGTGGAGACCGTGGCGGAGGCAGAAGGGAAAGTGTGCCCCCACGGCACAGGCCCGCCCGCGGATCGGTGGGCCCCGATCACGGGCCAGGCCACCATGGGGGCACCCCCCAGGGCCAGATCGCCCCGCGCCCCCCCCCAAGACCCCGGAGCCCGTCCGCGCCGCCTTGTCCCGCCGGTAAGGTAGGTGATTTAATTTACGACGGCGGGACAGGCATTTTAGCGGCGGGGCTTCGGCCCATCCGGGCCGGAGAATCGAGCGGGGGGGCCCGCCAACCGGCGCGGCGCGATTCCCGCCCCCGCCGAATCTCCGGTGCCGGAGACTTCCGCAACCGCCGGGGGCGGGATTCACGCCAGCCCCCGCCGATTCTCCGACCCAGCGGGGGGTCGGAGAATTTCGCCCCTGATTGTAACCTCACCCCCACATTCCTGCCTACCCCGGATAACCTTTCACCCCTGTGTTGATCAAGAATCTATCGAGCTCAGCCTTAAAAATATTCAAAGATTCTGCTTCCGCAGTCTTTTGAGGGAGAGAGTTCCAGAGACTCACGACGATGAGGGAGGAAAGATTTCTCCTCATTTCTGTCTTGAATGAGCGACCCTTATTTTTAAATGATGTGGAGATGCCGGCGTTGGACTGGAGTGAGCACAGTAACAGGTTTGTTTCGATGTCGATATATATGTTTCATTCACCTGAGGAAGGAGCTGCGCTCCGAATGCTAGTGACATCAAAACAAACCTGTTGGACTTTAACCTGGTGTTGTAAAACTTCTTACTTATTTTTAAAGTGTGACCCCCCTAGTTCGGGATTCTCCCACAAGAGGAAACTCCCTTTCCATATCCACCCTGTCAACACCCCTCAGGGTCTTAAAGGTTTAGGTCAAGTCATCTGTTACTCTTCTAAACTCCAGTGAATACAAACCTGGGCCGCTATTCTCAGGCCCCTCGCTGGCATGAGCATTCTCTGGTCGCGTTGGCAGAGCATTCCCCCCCACGGTTTTCCCGGCAGGATTGGGTGTCTTCAATGGGAATTCCCATTGACAGCAGTAGGAGCACGGAATTCCACCACGGGCAAATGGTTTGCCACCTCTCGCCGCCAAGAAACACACGACTGGGAAGCTGGAGAACCCTGCCCTAACCTCGCCGATCTTTCCTCATTAGACAACCCGCCATGCCTGGTATTAGTCCAGTAAACCTTCTTTGGACTTCTATATAAATGTTTTTTATTGGGTTTTTGAACAAAGTATATTTACCATTATGTCCACAGAATAAAATATATATAGAAGAGAAGAGCACACACAAAAGAACCAAAAGAATATATAATAAAATAACTGGTAGGGTATTATGCGCTAACTCAACAATAGCAACTCGGCATAATTGGCAATATTATTTTTAACACAAAAGTAGGCATCTGTTTGTGGGGGTGGGGTTGGGCTGGTGGTGGTGACTGGGGAGGTAGATATACATTTGGATGCCGGAGAAACAATTACAGAGGGCAATACACGAAAGGATCTGGTGTTGGTGTTGTCGCTTGCTTCTCCCGGGCGGATTTTGCTGCCGTTGTCGTCTCGCGTTCACCTCCGCTTCAGCCGTTCGTCCCGTCTTTCGCCCGGATTTTCCTTGCTCTATGTTCCTGTAGCTGCCTAGTTTGTTATCGTTTCCTGGGCCCTCCTTCCGGCTGTCACTACAGCCCCCACTTCTCTGGTTCCCCTCTATTGTTCCCTGTCTCCTCACTCTTCCACCCCATCCCCCCCTTTTGCCCCCTTCCCCCCTCCTGTGGTTCGCCTTTCTTTTCTCTTAGGTTTAGCTGTCGTCGTCCCCCCGCCCTGTCCCCCAGGGTCTATCCCTCCCTCTCACACCCTGGCTACTTTCCCCTGATTCTTGGCTACCTGGCTATTCTTCTGCTTGTTCGTTGGCCACAAACAGGTCCCGGAACAATTGGGTGAATGGCTCCCACGTTCTGTGGAAGATGTCGTCTGACCCTCGGATGGCGAATTTGATTTTCTCCATTTGGAGAGATTCTGAGAGGTCGGACAGCCAGTCTGCAGCTTTGGGTGGTGCTGCTGACCGCCAGCCAAACAGGATTCTACGGCGGGCAATCAGGGAGGCAAAGGCAAGGGCGTCCGCCCTCCTCCCCAGGAATAGATCTGGCTGGTCTGAAACCCCGAAGACCACCACTTTCGGGCATGGCTCCACTCTCATCCCCACTACTTTGGACATTGCTTCGGAGACGGTTGTCTAGTACCCCGCAAGTCTGGAGCAAGACCAGAACATGGGTGGGCGTGGTTAGCTGGACCTCCTTGACACCGTTTACACCTATCCTCCACCTCTGGGAAGAACCTACTCATACGGGTTCTTGTTAAGTGGGCTCTATGTACCAATTTTAGTTGCATCAGGCTGAGCCTTGCGCACGTGGATGTGGAGTTGACCCTATGCAGTGCTTCGTTCCAGAGTCCCCACCCTATTTCAATCCCCAGGTCTTCCTCCCATTTCTTTCTTGTTGCGTCCAGTATGGTGTCGGCCTTTTCTACCTGTCGGTCATTCATGTCGCTACAGTTCCCTTTATCTAGGATGCTTGCGTCCAGTAACTCTTCTCGTAATCTCTGTCGTGGAGGTTATGGGTATGTCCTTGTCTCCTTTCGTAGGAAGTTTTTGAGTTGCAGATACCTTCGCTCGTTCCCCCTGGCTAGCTGGAATTTCTCTGTCATTTCGTCCAGCGAGTTTTTGAATTGCGATCCTGCCGTCGGTGCATAGATCCCTGACTGTCAGTGTCCCTCCTGTCCTGTCCCCACTTTTTAAAGGTGGCGTTAGTCAGCGCTGGTGTGAACCTATGGTTGTTGCAGATGGGAGCTGTGTCTGACATTTTGGTCAGGCCAAATTGCTGCCGTAGTTGGTTCCAGGACTGGAGGGTGGCTATCACCACCGGGCTGCTGGAGTGTTTTTTGGGTGGGGATGGGAGTGCTGCTATGGCGAGGGCCCGGAGGGAGGTCTCCTTGCAGGAGGCCTCTTCCACGCGCACCCACTCGGCTTCTGGCTCCTTCATCCATCCCCTTATTCGCTCGGCTGTCACTGCCCAGTGGTAGAATTAGGTTTGGGAGGGCTGGCCCCCCCCTGGATTTTGTTTTTTGTAGGATCTTCTTTGGGATCCTAGCATTCATTTCCCCCCCCCCCACACACAATACGAACTCCATGATTAGTTTGTCTAGTGCTTTGAAAAAGGCCTTGGGGATGTAGATCGGGATGAATATGAACAGGAAGAGGTACCTGGGCAGCAGGTTCATTTTGATCGTCTGGACTCTCCCCGCGAGGGAGAGTGGGAGTGTGTTCCATCTTTGCAGGTCCTTTTTTACTTCCTCTGTCAGACTGGTGAGGTTCCATTTGTGGATCCCTTTCCAGTCGTGGGCTATTTGGATCCCCAGGTAGCGGAATTTGTGTCGGGCTTGTTTAAACGACAGTCCCATTAGTGCTGCCTCCCCCCCCCCCCCCGCCCCCCCCCCTGCTACTTGTGGGTGTACTAGGAAGATCTCGCTTTTGCTCATGTTGAGTTTGTAGCCCGAGGAGGTGCCAAACTCTTTCAGGAGCGCGATGATTCCGTCCATGCTCCTCTGTGGATCCGAAATGTAGAGGAGCAGGTCATCTGCATAGAGTGAGACTCTGTGCTCTCTGCCTCCCCTTCGGATCCCCCTCCAGCTTTTTGCTGCTCTGAGCACGATTGCTAGTGGTTCGATCACTAGAGCGAACAGCAGCGGGGACAGTGGGCATCCTTGTCTGGTGCCCCTGTGCAGCTGGAAGTATCGGGAGTTGGTGTTATTGGTCCGTACGCTCGCCATGGGAGCGTTGTATAGGAGCTTTACCCAGGAGGTGAACCCTGTTCCAAGCCCGAACCGCTCCAGTACCTCTAAGAGGTATTTCCATTTGACCCTGTCGAAGGCCTTTTCTGCGTCTAGGGAGACGATCACCTCTGGTGTTCTCTCTCCGGAGGGAGTCATTATCACGTTCAGCAGGCGCCTGATGTTCGAGGTTAGCTGTCTACCTTTGACAAAACCCGTCTGGTCCTCTGCCACCACCTCAGGTACACAGTCTTCTAGCCTTTTGGCTAGGATTTTGGCCAGTATTTTGGCATTCAGCAGTGAGATGGGTCTGTATGACCCACATTCCGTTGGGTCTTTGTCTTTCTTAGGTATCAGCGAGATTGAGGCCTGTGTTAGCGTGGGCGGCAGTGTGCCCCTCGCTAGCGAGTCTGTGAACATCTCCCACAGGTGCGGGACCAGTGCTGGTGCACATTTTTTGTAGAAGTCCGCCGGAAACCCATCTGGTCCCCATGACATCCCCGCATGCATGGAACTAATGCTGTCCATGATCTCTCCCAGTGCTAGTGGTGTTTCCAGGCCCCGCTTTCTACCCTCCCCCATAACTGGTATGTCCAGTCCATCAAGGAACCGTTTCATCCCAGACTCCCCCACTGGGGGCTCTGAGATATACAGCCCTTGGTAGAAGGCCTTGAAGGTTTTGTTGACCTTTTCTGGTTCTGTTTCTAATGTGCCTCTGGTATCCCTGATTTGTGCAATTTCTCTGGTGGCTGCCTGCTTTCTCAGCTGGTGTGCCAACAGGCGGCTGGCTTTGTCTCCGTGTTCGTATAGGGTCCCATGTGCCTCGCGGAGTTGGTGCACTGCTTTCCTTGTGGAGAGCAGGTCAAAGTTCCTTTGTAGCTCTTTCCTCTCCGCCAGGAGTTCTACGGTTGGGGCCTCGGAGTATTTACAGTCTACCTCCAGTATGGAGTCGACCAGCTGCTGTCTAGCTGTCCTTTCCTTCCTATCTCTTTGTGCTTTGAAAGCGCTAATCTCCCCATTCTGGTTGTTCTCTGTGTATTCTGCTATGTCCTGCGATATCTTTTCATTGAAGGCCTTGTCAGCTAGTAAGGCAATGTCCAACATCCATGTGGGGCGTTGGGCCCTGCCTATCTCCAGCCTCACGTCCATGTAGTGCGGAGCGTGGTTGGATTATCACAATTACGGAGTATTACACTTTGTCTATCCCCGGAAGCACCGTTTTCCCCACCATAAAGAAGTCAATTCTGGTGTATACGTTGTGTACTGGGGAAAAGAAGGAGAATTCCTTCTCCCCTGGGTGGGCGAACCTCCAGGGGTCCACTGCTCCCATCTGCTCCATAAAGTGACCGAGCTCCCTTGCCATGCTTGAGGTTTTCCCCGTTTTGGGGTTTGATCTGTCAGTCGTTGGATCCTGTACACAGTTGAAGTCCCCCCACACCATGATTAGTCGGTGCATCACTCTGTCAGGGATTTCTGCCATGGTCCTTTTGATGAAGCTTGTGTCGTCCTAGTTGGGAGCGTACACGTTAATTAGTACTACCAGTGCCCAGTCCAGGGTCCCGCTGACCATGACGTACCGTCCCCCTGGGTCCGTAACCGTCTTCGTCGCCCTAAACATCGTCTTCTTGCTGACCAGCATTGCCATCCCCCTTCTTAAAATTCTTTCTCTTAAAAAGTTCTCTTTTCAAGGAGGCGATTACCCCCGGTGAGGACGGCGGTGGCGAACGCAGTGGCGGAGGTGCGAGAGCAAGGGGAGGCGCTGAAGGAAGTGGGGGAGACGTTATTGCAACACAGTCGTCAACTTACCTCGATGGGGAATGAGATGCGGAAGGTGATGGAGATCAACAATGATCTGCGAGGAAAAATGGAAGACCTGGAAAACAGATCCAGGCGACAGAATTTGAGGATTGTGGGGCTGCCCGAAGGAGTTGAAGGACCGAGGCCGACTGAGTATTTTGCCGCGATGTTGGCAAAACTATTGGGGGAGGGGGAGGATCCCTCCCGACGTGAGCTGGATCGGGCTCATCGGCCGTGGAGGCCTGTACCAAAGGCGAGTGAACCGCCAAGGGCAGTGACTCTGTGCTTCCGTAGGTACAGTGTAAAGGAGAAGGTCCTGAGCTGGGCCAAGCAGAAGCGGGTGGTGCAGTGGGCTGGAGCTGGTATACGTGTATACCAGGACTTTACGGTGGAGCTGGCGAGGAGGCGGGCTGCCTTCAACCGGGTGAAGAGGGCACTATACGTTAGCAGGGTGCAGTGCGGCATTGTATATCCAGCGAAGCTGAGGGTGACCTACAAGTTCAAGGACTTTTATTTCGGGACGGTAGAAGCAGCGGAGGAGTTAGTGAAGGCAGAAGGACTGTGGCAGAATTGTGAAATGGTCATGTACCAATGTAGCATCATGACTATTTTTTTTTCTTTTTTGTTTCACTGCGTGCTGGTGTATGGACTATAGGAGCCAACGTGGTCTATATTTGGACAAGGGAAGAAATGGGACTTTCAGTCGAAATGAGGGCTCTTTGGGGGGTAGGTGGATATGCGGGGTTCGTGTGCTAAAAGGGGACTTCTGGGTTTTTCCTGGGGCCGGGCAAGGGGGAAAGGGACCCGGCCGGGGGCCTCCACGTTGGCCGTTTTAAGCTGGCCAGTGAACGGGAGTGAGGTGGGGGGAGGGGCTGCGGCCATCGGAGCCTGGCAGAACAGGGTCCGAGTGGTCTAGCCGGGGTGGAAAGTTGGGGGGAAGGAACCGAGGTTGGGGGGAGGAGTTTTACAAGAGGCAGTGGAGGGGGAGGAGTTGGGGAGGGGGGGTGTACAACTCTTGGGTGTCATTTACGGTACTCTTTTGGAGGTTGGATGGCATTGAGTGATGTTGTGGGGTGGGGGGGTGACTCTATCAGTTAATGGTGGCCATGGGCGATTCCGGACTCCTTTTTCTTTTTCGCTTTTGTTTTTTTTCCCACCGTGGGAGGGTTTGTTTTATTTGAGGCATATATTGACAGTTGGGTGGGGTGGTGGGAGGATGGGATCGTTGTTGATGTTAAGGGTATTGACTTTGTATTTGTTACCGTTTGTTGCCTGTTGGTGGGGTGTAAATTTTGAAAGAAAATGTGAAAATGGAGAGTTAAAACATTTTTTTTTAAAAAGTTCGGCCGGTTTGCGCAATTTTCCTTGGGGAACAGGACGCGACTACCGGAGCTCCGTTGCCGTTACCGCTCTCCTCCCCCGCCAGAAGTCAAAAAAACGGACTGCTATATATTTAACAGACTCTAGAAACACAAGCTGTTGCTGATGAACAGAATAGTAATTTCATACATTGTTCATTTCTTCCACAACTGTTCACATAACATTTTTTTAAAAAGTAAACTAGACTATCTCGGTTAGCAGGCCTACCTCGTCTTTCGAGTCAGCCATTGATGCAGTTTCATCAATTCTACGTCAATTTCCTTCTACACCTGACATTGCCCCATTCAGGCCCCAACTGGCCAGGACAATGGACTGGATGTTGTGGAACTTGCTGGAGTGGGCAGAATATCTGGTGGGCATGGGGAATTGTATAGGAGCCCACCCCTCAGGCTTCCGGCATTGGGAAATCTCGATAGCCAGTGGCGGGAAGGTAACTGGATGGGAAACCTGCCCAATAATGGCGGGAAGCTCATTGATTGGCTGAATTGCTCACTTGCTCACTTGGGCAGCATAGTAGCACAAGTGGTTAGCTCAGTGACTTCACAGCGCCAGGGTCCCAGGTTCGATTCCCTGCTGGGTCACTGTCTATGCGGAGTCTGCACGTTCTCCTTGTGTCTGCGTGGGTTTCCTCCGGGTGCTCCGGTTTCCTCCCACAGTCCAAAGACGTGCAGGTTAGGTGGATTAGCCATGCTAAATTGCCCCTAGTGTCCAAAACGCTTAGGAGGGGTTATTGGGTTACGGGGATAGGGTGGAAGTGAGGGCTTAAGTGGGTCGGTGCAGGCTCGATGGGCCGAGTGGCCTCCTTCAGCACTGTATGTTGTATGTTCGTACAATTTAAATGCAATCCGACCTGATTCAGCCTTGCCTCCCTGACTGACTGAAACTCACACATGTCACTTGTGCCTTCAGTGTCTATTGAAAGCTGCCGATTTATACGTGGCTTCCTGGAATCTCTGAGAGTCTCTGCACCTCCAGGAGACTGGATCACAGGGGCACTCGATTGATCTGGAAGAAGTTTTCTCTGTGTAAAAACTTGGTGAGCTGACATACTGAGGGCGGTGCCTCAGCTAGGCAATTCAGAATTCAGCAGCATCGGCTCCACATTTTAAAGTGTGATGCAGCTGGGCCACCCCTTAAAGTGACATGACAGATCGGAGTCCCTCTGGGGAGTACACACAGGAGTCTGCCTGCAGGGAAGGGGTGAGTTGTGGCAGCATGGGAATCATCCACCCTGTCCTCCACCCTGTCCCTCTTCATCCTCAAGCACTGGATGGGATGCGTTGGCTGGGCTGTGACATCTCAGCTGATGCCACCCAATGATCTTGTGTGCTAGTGGAGGAATTTTCTCCCTGGACTTTGGAGACACAGGACGGGATTTTCCGTTGGCCGATGGCGAAATCGCGGTGTGCGATCGGGCGGAGAATAGCTCCCGACGCCAGAATCACAGCGGGCGCCGTTCTGACGCCGAATCATGATGCTCCACCTCCTCGAAAACGCCGTTATTGCGACGCACGCCACTCGTAGTTGAAACCCCTGTTCGCATCTCATTAGTGGGCCCACCCCCAAAGCTCCGCTTCTGATGGGCCGAGTTCCTGATGGCGTGGTTCACGTGTGCTCTCAACAACCGTGATCCTGGCGGGGTGGTTGCGGAGAGAGAGGGCATTCGGACAGTGTCCAGCACTGCCATACTTCGCCGACAGTCGTGCCGCTGGCCGGGACGGCTTCTGCCAAGGCCGTAGTGGGAGGTGGCCAGGAGGTGGGCTGTGGGGTAGACAGGTAAGCAACACCATTGCCGCAGCCGGCAGGGCAGCCATGCGGCATCGCATGCCGCTGACAGCCCACTCTGAGCCTGGTGCCGTGGGTCGTATAGGTGACCCCCCCTCCCCCTTGGGGCATCGCCCTGGGTGCCCTCTGGCACAACCTGTCCCATTTTTCCAGCCCCGATCGCTGTGTGTGGGGGGGGTGTATAGTTAAAGCGCGGTTGCAGCTTGTCAGCCCTGCGACTGTCCATCACGGACCCGCCGATTCCCTCACTGTTTTTCATGTGTTCTGCTGGTGTTGAACGCGGCGCCGGTACTAGCCCCTCACCGGTAACGGAATTGGTGCGGGTTTGGCGCCGATTTTTCTGACGTGGAACTCCACGGATCCTCTGTTGGCGTCAGCATTTAGACTCAGGAACGGAGAATGCAGTTTTTTATGATGGAGCCCCAGAAATTTGATTTAAGCTGCAGATCTTTCTACAAAAGAGCATTTCAGACTGTAACACAGAGCTGGCTGGCCTTTAAGTATGGTGTTCGCCCCTGTACAGCCATCAGGTGATGCAGGCTTCCCAGTGTCAGAGACACCCTGTCTGTCACATGATCTGGCGGAAAGACCACGTCACCTGCATTCCTGAGCTTCCCGCCACCTAATCGAGTTCAGTTGCCCACCACAGACCTGCACCAGATCCCCAACAATTTCCAGGTCCAACTGGCGAGTGCCGAGAAATTTCAAGAATGACCTCTGACTCCTTCCCTATCTTCGGGGCTGGCATATTAAATTGGCTACCAGCCCAATGTCTCACCATGTGTTACACCTTTATATGTTAACCCCCATTGCGTAACGCTATAAATTCAGTTTCTCCTAACATGTCAAGTGTGAATGTCTACCAGAAGTGTGAAATGTCATAGCAAACCACCCACTGTCCCAAATCATTAAGGATGACATTTACAACACTTGCTTCATTAATTCTCCGATGGGCGCATTGACAGGTCAGTCCCCTCTTTGTTTCAGTGTCGCTGAGTCAGTTTTCCTTTGTCACGGTGACAGGAAGCATGCTGGACATTTCAGGGTTTAACCCTTAAAAATCCTTAGTTATCTTAACAAAATTCATATCAACAAAAAGGACACAGAACAAATTTATAAAATTACATGAAATCAATAGCACAGGTCGATCAATCTGTTCTATATTGACATTATGTCCCACAGAAGCATCATCCCACCCCTCTTCATCTAACCTATAATAATAATAATCGCTTGTTGTCATAAGTAGGCTTCAATGAAGTTACTGTGAAAAGCAACTAGTCGTCACATTCCGGCGCCTGTTCGGGGTATATAGACATATAGTTCTTTATAGGCATTAGTTGGACCTCAGCTGGAATATTGTGTTCCGGGCGGCAGCGAACGGAAGAGGCTGATGGGAAAATCAGCCAACAGGACTCAAACGGACCCCGGGTGGAACAAACCATTACAAGGGGACATAAATTTAAGGTGAAAGGTGGAAGATATAGGAGGGGTATCGGAGGTAGGTTCTTTACCCAGAGAGTAGTGGGGGCATGGAATGCACTGCCTGTGGAAGTAGTTGAGTCGGAAACATTAGGGACCTTCAAGCAGCTATTGGATAGGTACATGGATTACGGTAAAATGATATAGTGTAGATTTATTTGTTCTAAAGGGCAGCACGGTAGCATTGTAGATAGCACAATTGCTTCACAGCTCCAGGGTCCCAGGTTCGATTCCGGCTTGGGTCACTGTCTGTGCGGAGTCTGCACATCCTCCCCGTGTCTGCGTGGGTTTCCTCCGGGTGCTCCGGTTTCCTCCCACAGTCCAAAGATGTGCAGGTTAGGTGGATTGGCCATGATAAATTGCCCTTAGTGTCCAAAATTGCCCTTGGTGTTGGGTGGAGGTGTTGGGTTTGGGTAGGGTGCTCTTTCCAAGAGACGGTGCAGACTCAAGGGGCCAAATGGCCTCCTTCTGCACTGTAAATTCAATGATACTCTATGATTAATCTAGGACAAAGGTTCGGCACAACATCGTGGGCCGAAGGGCCTGTTCTGTGCTGTATTTTCTATGTTCTATGTTCTATGCAGGTAAAACAGTGTATTCGCCTCTGGGGACGTCAGTCCAGACTGATACCTGCAGCCATCAACATCACAACAACCCAGCCATCTGCATATTAAGCAGCCATCCCCGGGAACAATTGCTACAAATTAGCAACATAAAGCTGACCCAGATCTTTCGGCGCCAGCAGGAGCTGACACAAAGAAAGGTAAACGACCACCCCTCGATCAAGGAATCGCTCCGGTATTGGAGCATATCGAACCAAGTGATTGGGACCAAGTCCAATCACTTGGAACCAGGTACGAGGTCCGCCCCGAGAGGCGGGAAGCCCCGGGGGACTATAAGAATAGGGGCCAAGTTCAAATCGACCCTTCTTCCCCGCTCCGCACCCTTCGAGACCCTTACTGCAAGAAGAACGTAAGTTTTACTCCAACGATCGCTACCAGATAGACACTCCTGACTATCGACCTGTACCAGCTTTTGAATCCCGCAGGCTCAGAACCCATTCGAAAGGCCATTCATTTCCCTGACCTGGTGGGCCATTTCCAAAGTTAAGTATTGGCCTTTTAGTGGTAGGTAGTAGTTTAGAAGTAGAATTATTGTATAAGTATTAATTGCTGTATATAATAAATGAGTGTTGATTTAACTCTTACTAAGCGGTGTGTTGCATTAGTAATCATTACTTGAGCTTGAACCACGTGGCGGTATCAGAAAGATACCTGGCGACTCATGAGCAAAGGTGACAGAATAAGAATAAGTAAACTAAGGCTAAAACGAGCAAAAGCGACACACTATAGGAAGGATGTGAACACATTGGAGAGAGTGCAGAAGAGGTTTACAAAAATGGCTCCAGGAATTAGAAGCTTCAGTAACGAGGACAGATTGGAGAGGTTAGGATTGTTTTCCTTGGAGAGAAGAAGTCAAAGAGGAGATTTGATAGAGATATTCAACATCTGGACAGACTAGATTGGGAGAAACTGGTCACACTCGGAAAAGGATCAAGAACGAGAGGGCATGGATTTAAAATGATTTGCAAAAGAAGCAAATGTGATGTGAGAAAAAACTTTTTCACAAAACATATGGCTCGGGTCTGGAATGTAGTGCCTGGAAGTGTGGTGGAGGAAGGTTCAATCGAGGCTATCAAGAGGGCATTAGATGATTACATGAATAGAAACAATGTGCAGGGGTCTGGGGGAACGGCAGAAGAATGGCACTGAGCTATGTTGCTCGTTTGGAGGGCCAGTTCAGTTGAGATGGGCCAAATGGCCTCTTCCTGTACCGGAACAATTCTGTGATATTCTGGCCGCTCAATATAATCTGTGTAGGTTTCCTACCAATTCAGCCTAAGAACCAAGGCCAAGTTGGTTAATATTCTCTTTGCAATACACAAGTGAAAACAAGATGGGGAAGAGTGTGCGAGGGAGGAAAGATTTTCACTGAGCTGGTGACAAGCTCCATTTCAACACTTAAAGAATATTAACTGATAATGGCTTTGACCATTTTCAATGCGCCACTTAATATGGCAGTTGGAATCCATCTACAGATCTTCAGACAAACAGAATTTGTTAATGGCGTAATATCCAGCAGTAATTGTTTGAACTTAATTTATTTTTTATGGGTTCTGTGAAGCTAACCCTGGGGTCTAAAATGAACAACTACTGCAGGAGTTCCTCTTTCTAAAATAATGGACACTTGTGCCGGAAAGCAATAAAGCTTTTAACTTAATAGCTCCTGGTTTTGTATTCCAGCCAAGCTAGCGACACGTTGTATTAAATATGCATGAACTATCTTAATTTTATGATCTACCTTGGGCTGTGCATTAAACATGGGATTTATTGACATTATAAACAATATAAAGCTACAGTTAATAGCAGAGTGAGATGGAAATAATGAAAGTGCATTAAACCAAACAGCTGTTCATGAAACATGATTCCTGAAGCTCTTTTGTCAAAAAAAATTATGGAATTTAATTTCTGCCCCTTCCTTCCAGTTGTTCTGTTGTCTGCCAGTTAGTTAAATCTCATTCCCCCATTGGTTGTCTGAAAGTGCTTACGGTGGTAAGATGCTCCCATTAATATTCGCCCTCTCCCATGGTGGGGAGCATTGTTTCTGTAAGGGCTCCAACCTATTAGCACAGCCACACCAATTTAATTGATCGCAGTAATACCCAGGACTCACAATTCAGAAAAGAAGTCCCTAGCCTATTAATTATGTTGTACTTTGAGCCTGAAATATTGCAAGCACGTGGAATCATTTTACGGCAAAATGTTAGCGACTTTGAATCTCCTGCAAAGCACCAGAAGCTGACTGGAATAAAAACAGAAAATACTGGACAATCTCAGCAGGTCTGACAGCATCTGTGGAGAGAGAAGGGAGCAAATGTTTCAAGCCTGGGTGATTCTTTCTCATCCAGACTCAAAACATTAACTCCCTTCTCTCTCCACAGATGCTGTCAGACTTGCTGAGATTGTCCAGCATTTTCTGAGTTTGTTTCAAATTCCAGCACCCACAGTAATTTGCTTTTACCTCAAAGCTACTGGAATTTTCTAAGAGGGCAATGTGCTTCTGTACTCATTTTAAGCTCTCCCATTCACTTGATATGTTTTGCTGGACTAAAGGGTGTTTGTTGAGAAGAAGGGGAATTCTTTTTCATGAATGCAGAAGTGAAATACTTTATAGGTCTGATAGAAGGTCCATGGTTAACCCTTTCCAATCACCATGGGTGCTGTCGGACATGCTGAGTATTTCCAGCATTTTCTGTTTTTACTTTCGACCATTTTTCATTCTTTGTGTTAAATCATGTCAACAATAAAGGTGGGCCACGAATGTCCATCATGCCGGACCATGGATGCTCACCGGTGTCCTCTGAAATTGAAATAAAACTCAGATAGTGCGCCTGTTAGGTTGAGTGTCAACCTGCAAATCCTTCCAACATGCCAATGGCTGGTGGTCAGAGCGGGAGAGATTCCTGGTCAGCCAGGTTTGATGTGGAGTGGGCGCCCCTCGAGCTATAAGCCTCTGACGACAGAATAGTGACCTGTTCCGGAAATGCTAGCTATGGAAACGGACAAAAGTCTGCCTTAGTGCACCATTAGGCACACACGAACGAGGAGCAGGAGTCGGCAAATCAGCCCATCGAGCCAGCCCAGCCATTCAGTACGATTCTGGTTGATCTCCTCCTGGCCTCAAATATTGTGGATGCCCATAACAGGGGTAACTACAACTGCTGCATGCCGGTCCTACCAAACACTTCCAGGGCGGCATGGTAGCACAGTGGTTAGCATGGTTGCTTCACAGCTCCAGGGTCTCAGGTTCGATTCCCGGCTTGGGTCACTGTCTGTGCGGAGTCTGCATGTTCTCCCCGGGTCTGCGTGGGTTTCCTCCGGGTGCTCCGGTTTCCTCCCACAGTCCAAAGATGTGCAGGTTAGGTGGATTGGTCATGATAAATTGCCCTTAGTTTCCAAAAAATGGTTACGTGGGGTTACTGGGTTACAGGGATAGGGTGGAGGTGTGGGCTTAAGTAGATTTTTCTTTCGAAGGGACGGTGCAGACTGGATGGGCCGAATGGCCTCATTCTGCACTGTAAATTGTATGATTTCTATGACAGAACCCTTCTTGGTGGTAATCTGTAGGTCACGTTAACTTCCTCTAACTGTGAGCAGCCTCCAGCTTCACAGCTGAAGGCTTTTGCTAATAAGGAATTGGCCTTGTTTAGTTGTAAGAGCACTTCACAGCTGCAGATTGTGTTTGCTGCTTGATCCTGCTGGTAGCTGCAGATGCCTGTAAGCTCCTGTTGTTGTTTCCTTCCTTTTCTGTAGCTGGAAAGAAGGACAATGTTTTCGAAGATACCTAGGACCTGGAATACCAGGCTCAGGAGGATGAATGGGTCCAGAAGGCAATCAGGTTTGAAGCAAGAAGGCGCTGCGGGACCTGGTGCACGACATTGTTCCAAATGGGCCACCTGTTGACACCATTTGAGAAATTCTTTCACAGATCATAGAATCCCTACAGTTCAGGAGGCATTTTGGCTCATTGTCTCTGCACCAACCCTCTGAAAGAGCATTCTACCCAAACCCACTCCCCCACCCTATCCCAATAACCCCCTAACCTACACTAAGAAGCAATTTAGCATGGCCAACCCATCTAATCTGCACACCTTTGGACTGCGGGAGGAAACCGGAGCACCCGGAGGAAATCCACACAGACACAGGGAGAAAGTGCAAACTCCACACAGACAGTCACCCAAGGCCGGGAATTGAACCCAGGTCTCTGGAGCTGTGAGGCAGCAGTGCCAACCACTGTGCCACCGTGCCATCCAATTGCTGATGATTTTGTTGCTGATGTGATGAGTGCTGAATGTAAGTACCACGTCACTGCGGGTTAAATACGCTATAAATCAAGGATGTTCATCCGCACCTTGAGTGCCAGCGAAATATGTGGATGTCAGGAATTGTTCCCGGTGAAATTGGGCCGTGTGGGTGGGCCTGCACAGCTGTGAATCCTGGACGGAGAATGGCACTGATATGTGGAATAAGTATCACATTGATGGACAGAGCATTTCTACCATAAAGTTCTGGACATGATAACACATTCTCAGGCTTATCCTCTGTTGCTCTTATTAGCCTTTGTTTTATTAGCTCTAATTCTGTCACCTTTGCTCACGAGTCGCCAGGTATCTTTCTGATACTGCCATATGGTTCAAGCTCTAGTTATGATTAATAAGACAGCACACCGCTTAGTAAGATTAAAATCAACGGTCATTTATTATATACAGCAATAAATACTTATACAATAATCCTACTTTCTAGACTACTACCTACCACTACAGGCCAATACCTAACTTTGGGAATGGCCCACCAGGTCAGGGAAACGAATGGCTTATCGAATTGGGTCTGGCCTGCGGGATTCAAAGGCTGATACGGGTCGATGGCTAGGAGTCTCTATCGGGTAGCGATCGCTGGAGTCAATCTTACGGTTGCTGGTCGATGGTTCTTGCGAAGGTTGCGAGCAGGAGAAGAAGGGAGAGAAGGGTCGATCTGAACTTGGCCCCTATTTTTATAGTTCCCAGGGGCTTCCCGCCTCTCGGGGCGGGCCTTGACCCTGAGTCCCAAGTGATTGGACTTGTTCCCAATCACTGGGTTCGATATGCTCCAATAATGGGGCGATTCCTTGATCGGGGGGTGGTCGTTCACCTGTCTTTGTCTCGGCCACTGCAGGCGCCGCGAGGTCTGGCCCGGCATTCAATTGCTAATATGTTGCAATTGTTCCCGGGGATAGCCGATTAAACTGCAGATGTCTGGGTTGATGTGCTGCTAATAGTCGCAGGTATCGATCTGGGCCGACTTCCCCAGGGCCGAATACGCTGTTCTGTCTGCAGCTGTCCGTTTGTGCCCTGTTGGCTGCTTTTCCCATCAGCCTTTTCAGTTAGCCATTTTACATCAGGTTTTGGACAAATTAATCGGGAATCAGCCATTTTAGGTGGCTACACCTCCATTTCTGTTGAGGAACCTGTGAGGGGTGATTCTGTGTGTTTGTTTTTATTGTGAAAATGAGCTGCTATAGCTTTGTATTGGTACCAATATCGAACTGTGATGTTTCCTTGTTGTTTCATGGTTACTATGATATGTGGAATGTTACGTAGTCAATTTTCAAATCTTTGTTGCTGTTGAACGTTTTTGCCAATAAAATATTCTCAAGTGGATTCTCATGGGTACATGTGCCGTGTCTCAGACAAGATGATTCTTGTGTCGTATTTCAATGAAACTTTGAAGACTGAACACTTTGCCTGAACGCTGGAAGTATCAGCGCCACAGAGGCAGCAGCCAACAATCAAACACTCAAGAGCTGGGCTTCAACACAGGGAATATCCTCACTACCAAAGGGGAGTGTGTGGATCAGGGAAGGCAGCTGAGCACGGTCTCCCTAATGTTCCCGGCAGAGGTCTAGGGTCCAGCTCCTCCTGATGTGGCCAGGGGTGTGTGCAGAACGAGGTTTCCAGGTCAACTGGCTCGCTGGATGGCAGTCTGAGAGAAGGCGGGACACAAGGGCAGAGGTGAGTTGGGGGGTTTAAGGGTCCCGGGCTGGAAGGTCTAACTGATTGTCGGTCTTGCTCCTTCTCCAATTCCTTACAGATACCAAAATGGATGGTGGGTGTTGGTCCCGTAGAGGATGCCCCACAGTGCTGGTGGCAGCCCAGGTGGCCAGATGCCAGAGAAGGCAGCAGCATCAACCCATGCTGCTCACCAGGCCGAGGAGGAACCCAGAGTGCGACACCAGCGACGGCCCAAGGTGTACAGATGTTATTGCTCTGTCAAGGAAATGAAGGACAACATGTGCCGCAGGAAACTGCATCTCAACAAAGAGACAGTGCGGCATCTCGCAGACTTGGCACCCCGTGGAGGAGGAGGACACCTGCTCCCGGTGACCGTGAAGGTTACCGCAGCCCTGAACATGTATGTTACCGGTTCATTCCAGGGCTTGAGGGGGGATCGGTGCAGCACTTCACAAGCTGCAGCCCACAGGTGCACCCAGGAGGGGATGGGTGCCATGTATGCCCAGACACCAAACTTTATCAAGTTTGAGCTGGACCAAGCCCATCAAGATGCCCGGGCTGCAGGATTCTCCGCCATTGCCAGGATGCTACAGGTCCAGGGGGTAATTGATGGGCACACATGCCGCCTTGCAGCACTGGGGCATCAGGAAGGGCCCTTCATTAACAGGAAGGGGTTCCACTCCCTGAATGTTCAACTCGTAGGTGCCCACCACTCCAGATCATGCACGTGTGTGCACGCTTTCCAGAGAGTATGCATAACAGCTACATCCTTGGTACTTGGAGACCCCCAGCGTCTTCGAGGATCACCTCAGGATAACACGTTGGCTCTTGGGGGCTAAGGAGTATCCTCACTCTGTGTGAGGTAAGCTCTGGTACTCCTCAGTTTATGCCAAAGTCTGACTCCGAGCTGTGACAATATGGATATTGTATGGTAAATGAAGGGTTAACAATTTTATGTAAATGCATCTAACCACCAGATGGTGATCAAGAGCGGTCACGTAGATCATGTGACACCCTGGATTCTGAGAGTAGGTGATTAGGAGGGATAGAAATTAGTTGTGCGTTCAGGAGAAGTGTAGATAGAATTATAGTTGAGTTTATTTTGCAACCTTTGTATCTTAGTAAGACGTTTGAATCTAGTTATAAGTACTGTTAATAAATTAGCTCTGTTAATCAATATAGCTTGATATTCTTTGTTGAACACTACACATCAAAGCCATCCTTAGCCAGAAAGCAAAGGATATCACACTGTCCTTCTGCTGACAGCGTGGTCTGAACGGGGTCTGCATCAGGGGCCTTTGGTCTTGGACCACTATGCCCAGTGGAGAGAGCAGAGGGCAACAGGCGGTAGGGGTACAACAGGCCCGCTGTGAAGATTAGAGTGATAGAGGCTGCACATGTGTCAGGTGTATCATTTCCATTTCCCTCAGTTACACATGGTGTCCACCTGCATCTGGGACACATCCCTCAGCAGAGTCCTGGTATCCAGCAGACCTCCAACTGCTGACTCCCTTGGATGTTCCTCCCACCACCTGATGTGTATCAGCAACTGTGTGGTGCTCACCAGATTGTGTCCCAGCAGCCTGTCCAGTAATGTCGCCCACCGAGGTGTGTGGCTCTCGCTGGTGGAAGGCGGGAGTGTTAGCTGTGACACCTCGTTGGTGGTCTCCTTGGAGCTCTCCTCCGAGGTGGTCTCTTGGGTGGCAGGGGATATGACGACTCCAGATGGCCCCAGCCCCATCAGCTGGAGATCCTGCGAGAGAATGGACATGTGGTCAGAGAGAGGGAAGGATCATTTTGTCTGACATGAACAGCTCACTTGAGACAAGCCAGCTGGGTGAAGGGGCAGTGGATCCTCACCTCTGCAGCACAGGTCAACCTCGCTGACAGCGACTGCTCGCTCCTCGGACAACCCCGTGATTTCCAGGGCCCATTCCTCATAGGGGATGAAGTCTCGGATCTCTGATACTCCCCACCCTCATCTTGGCCGAACCCGCTTAATATGGGCTATCTTCTCCTGTGGGGACAAAGAGAGGGTAGATGTGAAGCACACACTTAATGGATCAGGGAAGTCTATAGCAGGTGGTATATGTAGGTAGTGAAACTGGCCATGAAGGGGCTGTGCTGGTGGGTGCCGGGGCTGCTGAGAAACAAGCACAAAGATCAGGGGCGTCATTCTCCGACCCCCCGCCGGGTCGGAGAATGGCCGTTGGCCGCCGTGAATCCCGCCCCCGCCGAAGTCTCCGCTCCCGGAGATTGGGCGGGGGCGGGAATCCAGCCGCGCCGGTTGGCGGGACCCCCCGCTGGATTCTCCGGCCCGGATGGGCCGAAGTCCCGCCCAGGAATTGCCTGTCCCGCCGACGTAAATCAAACCTGGTATTTACCGGCGGGACCAGGCGGCGTGGGCGGGCTCCGGGGTCCTGGGGGGGGGGCGCGGGGCAATCTGACCCCGGGGGGTGCCCCCACGGTGGCCTGGCCCGCGAACAGGGCCCACCGATCCGCGGGCGGGCCTGTGCCGTGGGGGCACTCTTTCCCTTCCGCCTCCGCCACGGTCTCCACCATGGCGGAGGCGGAAGAGACTCTCCCCACTGCGCATGCGCGGGAAACTTTCAGCGGCCGCTGACGCTCCCGCGCATGCGCGGGGAAACTGACAGCGGCCGCTGACGCTCCCGCGCATGCGCCGCATTTCCGTGCCAGCTGGCGGGGCAACAAACGCCATTTCCGCCAGCTGGCGGGGCGGAAATCCCTCCGGCGTCGGCCTAGCCCCTCAATGTTGGGGCTAGGCCGCCAAAGATGCGGAGACTTCCGCACCTTTTTGCCGGCGCGATGCCCGTCTGATTTGCGCCGGCTTTGGCGCCAGTCGGCGGACATCCCGCCGTTGGGGGAGAATTTCGCCCCAGAGGCGGGATTCTCCAAAATGGGGGCAAAGTGTTCGCGCCGTCGTGAACGCCGTCGAGGTTCACGACGGCGCGAAACGGCCCCTATCCCGACCGATTCAGGGCCCGATAATGGGCTAGTAGCGGCACCGCGTCATTTGCACGCGCCAGGCCTTGGCCCGCGTGAAGGCGGCGCCGCAAACATGACGCGGCCGCCGCCGCATAACTGGCGTCACCAGCTCATGGCTGGCGCCATGCTGATCTTGCGGGTCTGCGGAAGAAAGGAGGTCGTCCTCCAGGGAGGCCGACCCGACGATCGGTGGGCACCGATCGCGGGCCAGACCCCATTTGAGGCCCCCCCCGGTGCAGGATCCCCCCTCCCCCGCCCCCGCAGCCCCCCCCCCCCAGCGTTCCCGCGCTGTTCCCGCTGGCAGCGACCAGGTGTGGACGGCGCCGGGGGGAACCCGCTGTTTTGGGCTGGCCGCTCGGCCCATCCGGGCATGAGAATAGCAGGGGTGCCGGAGAATCGCCATTTTGGGTGTCTCGGGCGATTCTCCGGCCTGTGCCGCGCGGAACTCGACGGGGCCGTTCTCACCGCTTGGGAGAATCGCGGGAGGGCGTTGGACCGGCGTCACGGGAAAATTTGGCGATTCTCCCAACCGGAGCGGGAGCGGAGAATCGCGCCCCAGATGTGGGGAAGGTGCTGGTGTCAGCCAGTGATTTGTTTGGGGGGGGGGGGGGGTTGAGAATGTGAGGGATGACAGACGGAGCTGAGGGAGAGGTAGTAACGTACCACTGCAGCTCAGTGGAGATCGTTGATCTTCCAACATGGATGCCAGTCCTCCTGGTCATGCTGCCCGCAATGACAACCGCTGCCACTACCTCCCAGGCGGTACTGGTGACCCTGCTCGTCCTTCAAACCCCCCCTCCCCCGGGGGAACAGGATGTCCCATCTCACATCACTGTCGTCCAGAAGTTTGTCCAGGATGACATTCCCAAAGCGAGGAGCAGGTCTGCGCGCTGCCATGCTTGTGTGTTAGGCGGGAGTGAGTGGTGAGGGAGCGTTTAAAAGCAGCTCCCGTGTTAGTGGCAAGACACTGAAGCGCGAGTCCGGCAAATCAGACGGCGAGACAGTCAGTAATGGCGCGATGCTCGTGGGGGCTCGTTTTCAGCATCAAGTGCCGGTAAATACGGGTCGCGGTCTCTTCAACACGGCCATCAAGGAAGACCCCAGCAATCGTGCCCAAAATGGCACTTAGAAATTTTTCGATTAAACTGCATCCATAGTTACAAGTCAGGATAGTGTGTGGCTTACAAGTGAACTTGCTGGTGGTGATGTTCCCATGTATCTGCTGTCCTTTACTTTCTAGACGATAGAGGTTCATGGGTTTGCAACATGCTGTCGAAGGAGAAATGCCAAAATGAAAAAGCCAAAGCGGTAACCTTTATAAAAGGTCCACATTCACAGAGGTGGAGCCTCGAGGCCTTGACTGGAGTCATGTTTGGGGGAAGCAGAAACCTGGGGCCTAGGAATGCGTGCATGCAGGGAGTCACAAAATCAGGGTTGGAGAGGTCAAAGGTTTCCTTGCAAGGACCTAGTGGAAATGACCCCTGCTTTTATATATATACACAGGTCGAGGGGGGGAAAGGCAGGGGAGTGGAACTAACTGAGTCGGTCTTGCAGGGCATGTACTTTGCAGACCATTCAATGATTCCATGTTTAAATAAGAAAGAAAAACAAGATGTTTATCACGCCATCCACAAGCTTGGGACATCCCAAAGTACCTTCATGGTCAATGTAATACTTTTGAAGCGTAGTCATGGTAGCAATGTCGGCAATCATTTGAAAGGGTTAAAGTTTGTATATCTCACAATGTGAAACCAACCTAGTATTCCATTTATCATAACCTGTGTCCCTGGGCTAAGTATGATTGAAATACACTTACCTTAATGCAAAACATTGCCAAGAAATGTACTTTTATACAGGAGGGACAAAGAAAATAACAACTTTTCAAAAGTTACAACTGATTTCAGAACTGTTTGGTTTTAATTATTTTCATTGTTTGAAAATTTCTTCAGGGAATTATGTAGTATATTTATTGCAGGTTTAAAAGTCAGCTCTTAATTATTAAGTATACACCAGGCTCGTTGAATGAAATCTGAAATAAAATGATAATTCCTGTAGTTTGGTAATCGGATTCTGCCACAAATCCGCGGAACTAGCGAGCAGCGCAACTTGATGCCCTTTCCCGTGGTTTGAAAGGGAAATAATTGCGAGTTATTCTTGGAAACCAATATTCCTGATTGTCTCCTTGAGTAACTGGTGGAATTAATTTGCTGCCTCGAGAGCTCTGAAGAGCCCAAGTCAATCAACTCAATAACTGACCTGGAGAATTCAGGCAGCTGAAGTAATCCAAGGTCAGAAAGCGGCAATCATCATCGAGCCGCGGCTCACTTTATATTATCAGTGACCTGAGATTGCCTGTGTGAACAAGTAGTGTGATTAGCACGTAGGCAGGCGTTGTGCAGAATCAGTGCTGTGTGGTGAGTGTGAAGATACGGGCTGGATTCTCTGCAGACCCGCGCCAAAATCGCGTTTGGTGCGTGGGCGGAGAATCCAATTTTACGCGGGGATTGTGGCCGGCGCCGCTCCCGCGATTCACCGGTCCCCGGAGAATAGCTCGCGGGGTTTACGTGGCGCAGCTGGGAGGCCATTGACAGAGGCCCCACCGATTCTCCGAGCAAAACTGGCCGGGTTCCCGACGGCGTGGTTCTAACCACGTTTTGTCTGTCGGGAACATCGGGTGGTGGCTTGGACTCAGTCTGCGGCCGCCCTGGTGGGGGCGGGGGGATCGGGCACCGGGGGTGGGGGCGGGGGGCCTCAAGGGCGGCCGGGGCAGCGATCGGGCGCCTCGGATCCGCGGGCGGGCGCCATCTCAGGGGGGGGGGCTACCTTTTCGAGGTCGCTCCGCGGTCCGAGTCCGCCATGTCGCACTACGTGCGCATGCACGTAGCCCCATTTTTGGAGAATCCAGTTCTCATCAATTGTTATAGATGGGGAAACAATGCGGCTAACATTAAGCACAATCAATTGTTAATCGTTTAACTTCAGGCGAGAAGTAGGGATGTTAATAAAGGGCGGGATTCTCCGTCCCGCCGGCCCCGTTCTCCAGTGCAGCTGGCCAATGGGGGGCTGGATTCTCCAAAAATGGGTCTCTGTCCCCACGGCAGCCTCAAAACGCTGGCATTTCACCCCAGACCTTCCTAAAAAAATAAAGATCAATTCACCTACTGCAGGGGGCTGACAGGGACCCGGGGAGCTTCACGCAGTTTTGGCTGCGGATACGGGCCCCCGGAATTCGGTTACGAGACCGCGCATGCACACGGCAGCGGCCGCACCGAATGCGATGACGGACTCAGCCGGCGGACCTGGACCAACAAACAAGGTCCCACCGATCTGCCCCACGCAGTTCCATCTGACTCGCTCGATCGCCGTCCCGGCTGCCTATAAGGCCCCCCCCCACCCCGGTGCTTGATCCACCCGCTCCCCCCACCAGGGCGGCCACGGACTGAGTCCGCAGCCACCGCGCGTGAGTCCTGACCGGCCAGACGTGGTTAAAACAACACCGTCGGGAAATCGGCCGGTCGGGACCGGAGTATCGCTTGGAGGGCCTCTGGCAATGACCCTCCAGCCACACCGTGTAATTCACGCGTGAGCAATTCTCCAGACACCGGACAATTGCAGGAGCGGTGCCGGGTCCCAATTCGCGCCTAAACGTCATTCTCCGCCCCCACGCCAAACGCGATTTCGGCGCGGGGCTGCGGAGAATCCAGCCCGGGGTTTCCCATTGTGGTCACCCTACGTCGTTGGGAAACCCGCAGGTGTGAGTGCGTTGCCAGCGAAGAGGAGGATCCCGCCGACAAGAGAAGCCCGCAGAAGATGTTTACAGCACAGAAGGAGGCCATTCGGCCCATCATGTCCACACCAGTTATTAAAGATCTGACTGCACTGAGCTCATCTTCCAGTGCTCAGCCCACACCTGGCTTTGTCTGCACCACTATCATGGTAATGAAAAATGTGCAGGTTTGAAAAGAGAGACACTGACCTAAGGTTGATGTAAAGCTGGAATTTATTTCTGTCCTGCTCTTCCCTGTCTTTTCTTCCCTCTTCTGAAAGTATCAGCTTGATCCTAGGATAGTAACTGGTGAGTGTCTGCAGTCCAGCAGCATCTCATTAAAGGATTGCACAGACCAAAACGATTCTGACCTTCAGACGGAACGCTGCACTGTTGGAGACGCCATCTTTTGGATGAGACATTAATCAAAGGCCCCCCTCTGCCGTGTCAGCTGAATGTAAAAGATGCTGTGGCACTAATTGGAGAAACACTGGAGCATTCCCCCCCCCGGTACCCTGGCCAATATCTATCCCTCAACCAACATTAATAAATCACATTATCTGGTCACCTTGCTGGTTTTGGGACCTTGCTGTGTGCAAATTGACTGTCACGTTTCCCGTATTAAAATAACTTGCGCACTGCAGGCCTCGCTCTGCATGGCAAACCAGCTGTCCAGCCAACTGAGCTAAACCGGCCTCCCATCCTCAGCCGGTACGGGAAATGGACCATTCCCATACCGGCTGGGGTTATTCATGAAGGACCCACCTGCTCAACCTTAACCCTCTCGTCTGCGATGTGGTGACCCTCAGGTTAAATCACCACCAGTCATTCTCCCCCTCAAAGAGGAAAGCAGCCTGTGGTCATCTGGGATAATGGCAACTTTACCTTACCTTTTACCTTTACTAGAATAACTACAACTCGCATTGAATAAGGGGGCTGAAGGGAGAACGCGCAGCTGAGGCCGCACATAGCCCCGTTTTGTACAGTGCGGAGATCCACTCGCCGGAACTCACAGTGCAGTAACAGATCGGGAAGCCATTTTTAAATGGCATCCCGGTCTCCAATACCCCGAAACTGATCCCTGACCTCCCCCTTCAACACCCACGCCAGGCACCGCTGGCCGGTTTGCGCACCTAGGCAGTGCCAAGCTGGCACTCAGTGGCACTACCAAGGTGCCAGGCTGGCACTGCCAGGGTTTCCAGGTGATACCAGCTGTGCCAGGGCACCACCCTGCCTCAAGGGTTTACAGCGGGGGGGTCTCCAATCCCCTGGGCGGGATTCACATCACAATGTGTCGCAAGATTGCCTTGGATCTCGCGAGGCGTGGCGAGCCGGGTAGATCCCAGGAGCGGAGTCTCCCGGCTTTCATCGACCACACTGCCCGTGACGCACTGCTTTTCTGGTGCGGTGTGGCCGGCTGTTGGGTCACGCTCTGAGTGACAGAAGTCAAAGAGTCAAAGGGAAATTTGATAGAAATGAAAGACGTGACTAGAGCAGGTGTGCTACTGTCTAAAGGCAAAATCAAAAGGGAAAACATGTAACATAGAGCATAGAACATTACAGCGCAGTACAGGCCCTTCGGCCCTCGATGTTGCGCCGACCTGTGAAACCACTCTAAAGCCCATTTACACTATTCCCTTATCATCCATGGTCGTCATTCTCCGACCCCCCGCCAGGTTGGAGAATCGCCGGGGCTGCCGTGAATCCCGCCCCCGCCGGTTGCCGAAGTCGCTGGTACCGGATATTCGGCGGGGGCGGGAATCGGGCCGCGCCAGTTGGCGGGCCCCCCCGCTGGATTCTCCGGCCCGGATGGGCCGAAGTCCCGCCGATAAATTGCCTGTCCCGCCGGCGTGGATTAAACCACCTTTTGAACGGCGGGACAAGGCGGCGTGGGCGGGCTCCGGGGTTCTGGGGGGGGCGCGGGGCGATCTGGCCCCAGGGGGGTGCCCCCACGGTGACCTGGCCCACGATCGGGGCCCACCATGGCGGAGGCGGAAGAGACTCCCTCCACTGCGCATGCGCGGGAAACTGTCAGCGGCCGCTGACGCTCTCGCTCATGCGCCGCCCCGATATGTCATTTCCGCGCCAGCTGGCGGGGCAACAAAGGCCGTTTCCGCCAGCTGGCGGGGCGGAAATCCCTCCAGCGTCGGCCTAGCCCCTCAATGTTGGGGCTCGGCCCCCAAAGATGCGGAGCATTCCGCACCTTTGGGCGGCGCGATGCCCGTCTGATTGGCGCCATTTTGGGCGCCAGTCGGCGGACATCGCGCCGTTTAGGGAGAATTTCGCCCCATATGTCTATCCAATGACCATTTGAATACCCTTAGTGTTGGCGAGTCCATTACTGTTGCAGGCAGGGCATTCCACACCCTTACTACTCTGAGTAAAGAACCTACCTCTGACATCTGTCTTATATCTATCTCCCCTCAATTTAAAGCAATGTCCCCTCGTGCTAGACATCACCATCTGAGGAAAAAGGCTCTCACTGTCCACCCTATCCAATCCTCTGATCATCTTGTATGCCTCAATTAAGTCACCTCTTAACCTTCTTCTCTCTAATGAAAACAGCCTCAAGTCCCTCAGCCTTTCCTCATAAGATCTTCCCTCCATACCAGGCAACATTCTGGTAAATCTCCTCTGCACCCTTTCCAATGCTTCCACATCCTTCCTATAATGCGGTGACCAGAATTGCATCCAAATGCGGCCGCACCAGAGTGTTGTACAGCTGCAACATGACCTCATGGCTCCGAAACTCAATCCCTCTACAAATAAAAGCTAACACACCGTACGCCTTCTTAACAACCCTCTCAACGTGGGTGGCAACTTTCAGGGATCTATGTACATGGACACCGAGATCTCTCTGCTCATCCACACTGCCAAGAATCTTACCATTAACCCAGTGCTCTGTCTTCCTGTTATTCCTTCCAAAATGAATCACCTCACACTTTTCTGCATTAAACTCCATTTGCCACCTCTCAGCCCAGCGCTGCAGCTTATCTATGTCCCTCTGTAACTTGTAACATCCTTCCGCACTGTCCACAACTCCATCGACTTTAGTGTCATCTGCAAATTTACTCACCCATCCTTCTACGCCCTCCTCCAGGTCATTTATAAAAATGACAAACAGCAGTGGCCACAAAACAGATCCTTGTGGTACACCACTAGTAACTGGACTCCAGTCTGAATACTTCCCATCAACCACCTTTGTGTTCTTCCAGCTAGCCAATTTCTGATCCAAACTGCTAAATCTCCCTGAATCCCATGCTTCCGTATTTTCTGCAGTACCCTACTGTGGGGAACTTTATCAAACGCTTCACTGAAATCCATATACACCACATCAACTGCTTTACCCTCATCCACCTGTTTGGTCACCTTCTCAAAGAACTCAATAAGGTTTGTGAGGCACGACCTACCCTTCACAAAACCGTGTTGACTATCTCTAATCAAATTATTCCTTTCCAGATGATTATACATCCTATCTCTTATAAACCTTTCCAAGATTTTGCCCACAACAGAAGTAAGGCTCACTGGTCTATAGTTACCGGGGTTGTCTCTACTCCCCTTCTTGAACAATGGGACAACATTTGCTATCCTCCAGTCTTCTGGCACTATTCCTGTTGACAAAGATGACTTAAAGCTCAAAGCCAAAGGCTCAGCAATCTCCTCCCTAGCTTCCCAAAGAATCCTGGGACAAATCCCATCCGGCCCAGGGGACTTATCTATTTTCACCCTTTCCAGAATTGCTAACACCTCCTCCTTATGAACCTCAAGCCCTTCTAGTCCAGTAGCCTGAATCTCAGTATTCTCCTCGACAACATTGTCTTTTTCCTGTGTGAATACCGACGAAAAATATTCATTTAGCACCTCTCCTATCTCCTCGGACTCCAAGCACAACTTCCCACTACTGTCCTTGACTGGCCCTACTCTTACCTGAGTCATTCTTTTATTCCTGACATATCTATAGAAAGCTTTAGGGTTATCCTTGATCCTACCTGCCAAAGACTTCTCATGTCCCCTCCTGGCTCTTCTTAGCTCTCTCTTTAGGTCCTTCCTACCTAACTTGTAACTCACGAGCGCCCTTACTGAATCTTCATGTTTCATCTTTACATAAGCCTCCTTCTTCCTCTTGACAAGTGTTTCGACTGCCTTAGTAAACCACGGTTCCCTTGGTTCCCTCGACCACTTCCTCCCTGCCTGACAGGCACATACTTATCAAGGACACGCAGTAGCTGTTCCTTGAACAAGCTCAACATTTCCATTGTGCCCATCCCCTGCAGTTTTCCTCTCCATCCGATGCATCCTAAGTCTTGCCTTATCACATCATAATTGCCTTTCCCCCAGATATAACTCTTGCCCTGTGGTATATACCTATCCCTTTCCATCACTAAAGTAAACGTAATCGAATTGTGGTCACTATCACCAAAGTGCTCACCTACCTCCAAATCTAACACCTGTCCTGGTTCATTACCCAGTACCAAATCCAATACGGCCTCGCCTCTCGTTGGCCTATCTACATATTGTGTCAGGAAACCCTCCTGCACACATTGGACAAAAACAGACCCATCTAAAGTACTTGAACTATAGCGTTTCCAGTCAATATTTGGAAAGTTAAAGTCCCCCATAACAACTACCCTGTTGCTTTCGCTCCTATCCAGAATCATCTTTCCAATCCTTTCCTCTACATCTCTGGAACTTTTCGGAGGCCTATAGAAAACCCCTAACAGGGTGACCTCTCCTTTCCTGTTTCTAACCTCAGCCCATACTACCTCAATTGACGAGTCCTCATCAAACATCCTTTCTGCTACCGTAATACTGTCCTTGACTAACAATGCCACCCCTCCCCCTCTTTTACCACCTTCCTTGAGCTTACTGAAATATCTAAACCCCGGCACCTGCAACAACCATTCCTGTCCCTGCTCTATCTATGTCTCCGAAATGGCCACAACATCAAAGTCCCAGGTACCAACCCATGCCGCAAGTTCACCCACCTTATTCCGGATGCTCCTGGCATTGAAGAAGACACATTTTAAATCACCTTCCTGCCTGCCGGTACACTCCTGCAACTTTAAAACTTTACTCATGACCTCACTACTCTCAATCTCCTGTATACTGGAGCTACAATTCAGGTTCCCAAGACCCTGCTGAACTAGTTTAAACCCTCCCGAAGAGCATTAGCAAATTTCTCCCCCAGGATAGTGGTACCCCTCTGGTCCAGGTGTAGACCATCCCGTTTGTAGAGGTCCCACCGACCCCAGAATGAGCCCCAGTTATCCAGAAATCTGAAACCCTCCCTCCTGCACCATCGCTGTAGCCACGCGTTCAACTCCTCTCTTTCCCTATTCCTCGTCTCGCTATCATGTGGCACGGGTACCAACCCAGAGATAATAACTCTGTTTGTCCTAGATCTAAGTTTCCACCCTAGCTCCCTGAAATCCTGCCTTACATCCCTATCCCTTTTCCTACCTATGTCATTGGTGCCTATGTGGACCACGACTTGGGGCTGTTCCTCCTCCACCTTAAGGATCCCGAAAACACGATCCGAGACATCACGCACCCTGGCACCTGGGAGGCAACACACCAACCGCGAGTCTCTCTCGTTCCCACAGAATCTCCTATCTATCCCCCTAACTATGGAGTCTCCAATGGCTAATGCTCTACTCCTCACCCCACTTCCCTTCTGAGCAACAGGGACAGACTCTATGCCAGAGACCTGCACCCCATGGCTTACCCCTGGTAAGTCTCCCCTCCAACAGTATCCAAAGCGGTATACTTGTTACTAAGGGGAACGACCACAGGGAATCCCTGAACTGACTGCTTCCTCCCAGCCCCTCTCACCGTCACCGTTCGGAGTAACTACATCCCTGAAGCTTCTATCTATGACCACCTCTGCCTCCCGAATGATCCGAAGTTCATCCAGCTCCAGCTCCAGTTCCCTAACGCGGTTAGAAAGAAACAAACCATGAAAAAAAAGGTAAACCAAACGAGGGGACAGGGTTTATGGGCTGATGTTTCTTCACCGAATATTTCACCTAATGATTTGTTTATTGTCACGTGTACCGAGGTACAGTGAAAAGTATATTTCTGCGAGCAGCTCAACAGATCATTAAGTACATGGGAAGAAAAGGGAATAAAAGAAAATACATAATAGGGCAACACAAGATATACAATGTAACTACATAAGCACTGGCATCGGATGAAGCATACAGTGGTGTAGTATTAATGAGGTCAGTCCATAAGAGAGTGATTTAGGAGTCTGGTAACAGCGGGCAAGAAGCAGTTTTTGAGTCTGTTCGTGCGTGTTCTCAGACTCCTGTATCTCCTGCGCAATGGAAGAAGTTGGAAGAGTGAGTAAGCCGGGTGGGAGGTGTCTTTCATTATGTTGCCCGCTTCCCCCAGGCAGCGGGAAGTGCAGATGGAGTCAATGGATGGAAGGCAGGTTTGTGTGATGAACTGGGCGGTGTTCACGACTCTCTGAAGTTTCTTGCGGTCCTGGGCCGAGCAGTTGCCATACCAGGCTGTGATGCAGCCTGATAGGATGCTTTCTATGGTGCATCTGTAAAAGTTGGTAAGAGTTGATGTGGACATGCCAAATTTCCTTAGTTTCCTGAGGAAGTATAAGCGATGGTGTGCTTTCTTGGTGGTAGCATCGACGTGGGTGGACCAGGACAGATTTTTGGAGATGTGCACCCCTAGGAATTTGAAACTGCTAACCATCTCCACCTCGGCCCCGTTGATGCAGACAGGGGTGTGTACAGTACTTTGCTTCCTGAAGTCAATGACCAGCTCTTTAGTTTTGCTGGCATTGAGGGAGAGATTGTTGTTGCTGCACCACTCCACTAGGTTCTCTATCTCCATCCTGTCGTGTTGGGTGTTCTGGTGTACAAACGATCCAACACGGCTGGAGATGGTGTAACTCAATTTTTTTTAAATTTTTTTTTAAAATATATTTTATTCAAATTTTTTTCGGTCAAACAAGAACAGTACAGGATTTTTCCCCTTTTTACAACTTTAGAACAATATAAATAATAATGACCGTTTTTTTTTAACAAATAAATAATATATTAACTAAACAGCAACTGTCAACAACAAAATATTAACTCTCCAGTACAATAAAGTCTCCAGTTTTATAAACCCTGCCATGTCGTTTATCCAGGCCTCCACGCCCGGGGGTTTAGCTTCTTTCCACATAAGTAGAATCCTTCGCCGGGCTACTAGGGACGCAAAGGCCAAAACATCGGCCTCTCTCGCCTCCTGCACTCCCGGCTCATCTGCAACCCCAAATATAGCCAACCCCCAGCCTGGTTCGACCCGGACCCCCACCACCTTTGAAATCACTTTTGCCACACCCACCCAGAACCCATGCAATACCGGACATGGCCAAAACATGTGGGTGTGGTTTGCCGGGCTTCCCACGCATCTCCCGCACCTATCCTCCACTCCAAAAAAATCTACTCAGCCTTGCTCCCGTCATATGCGCCCTGTGTAGAACCTTGAATTGTATCAGGCTGAGCCTGGCACACCAGAACGAAGAGTTTACCCTACTTAGGGCATCTGCCCACAGCCCCTCCTCAATCTCTTTCCCCCAGCTCCTCCTCCCACTTTCCCTTCAGCTCCTCTACCATCGTCTCCCCCTCATAGAATTTACAGTGCAGAAGGAGGCCATTCGGCCCATCGAGTCTGCACCGGCTCTTGGAAAGAGCACCCTAGCCAAGGTCAACACCTCCACCCTATCCCCAGAACCCAGTAACCCCACCGAACACTAAGGGCAATTTTGGACACTAAGGGCAATTTATCATGGCCAATCCACCTAACCTGCACATCTTTGGACTGTGGGAGGAAACCGGAGCACCCGGAGGAAACCCACGCACACACGGGGAGAACGTGCAGACTCCGCACAGACAGCGACCCAAGCCGGAATCGAACCTGGGACCCTGGAGCTGTGAAGCAATTGTGCTATCCACAATGCTACCGTGCTGCCCTCATCTCTCATTTCCCTATATATATCTGACACCCTACCATCACCCACCCATGCCCCCGAAATCACTCTGTCCTGGATCTCTTGCGCCGGGAGCTGCGGAAATTCCCTCACCTGTTGCCTCACAAATGCCCTCACTTGCATATAGCGAAATGCATTCCCAGGTGGCAACCCATATTTTTCTGTCAGTGCTCCCATACTCGCAAACGTCCCGTCTAAGAACAAGTCCTTCAATTTCGCAATTCTTGCTCGCTGCCAAGATTTAAATCCCCCATCTATCCTTCCCGGGACGAACCTATGGTTGTTCCTTAACGGGGACCACACTGAGGTACCCGTCACTCCCTTATGTCGTCTCCACTGCCCCCAAATTTTCAGTGTTGCCACCACCACTGGACTTGTGGTGTACTTTTTCGGGGAGAACGGTAAAGGCACCGTTGCTAATGCTTGCAGGCAGGTTCCCCTACAGGACGCCATCTCTAGTCTTTTCCACGCCGCTCCCTCCCCTTCCCCCATCCACTTGCATACCATTGATATATTGGCGGCCGAATAATAGTCACTTAAGCTCGGCAGTGCCAGTCCCCCCCCTATCCCTGCTACGCTGCAGAAACCCCCTCTTCACTCTTGGGGTCTTCCCAGCCCACACAGAGCTCATAACGCTCTTATCCACTTTTTTGAAAAAAGCCTTGGTAATCATCACAGGGAGGCACTGGAACACAAAAAGAAATCGCGGAAGGACCACCATTTTGACCGCCTGCACCCTGCCCGCCAGTGACAGGGGCACCATGTCCCATCTCCTAAAATCCTCTTCCATCTGCTCCACCAATCTTCCTAAATTAAGCTTATGCAAGGTTCCCCAGTTCCTGGCTATCTGGATCCCGAGGTACCGAAAATCCCTTGTTATTCTCCTCAGCGGCAAATCATCTATTCCCCTGCTCTGTTCCCCAGGGTGCATCACAAACAGCTCACTCTTCCCCATATTCAGTTTATATCCTGAAAATTCCCCAAACTCCCTGAGTGTCTGCATTATCTCGGGCATCCCCTCCACTGGGTCCGCGACATACAACAACAAGTCATCCGCGTATAATGACACCCGGTGCTCTTCTCCTCCCCTAAGTACTCCCCTCCACTTCCTAGAGCCCCTCAGTGCTATGGCCAGTGGCTCAATTGCCAACGCAAACAGTATCGGGGACAGGGGACACCCCTGTCTTGTCCCTCTATATAGACGGAAGTAGTCAGATCTCTGCCTGTTTGTGATCACACTTGCCACCGGGACCCTATATAAAAGCTGAACCCACCCAATAAACCCCTCTCCAAATCCAAATCTCCTCAACACTTCCCACAGGTAATCCCACTCCACTCTATCAAATGCTTTCTCAGCATCCATCGCCACCACTATCTCCGCCTCTCCCTCCGGCGGGGACATCATCATCACACCTAGCAGCCTCCGTATATTAGTGTTCAACTGTCTCCCCTTAACAAACCCAGTTTGATCCTCGTGAACCACCCCTGGAACATAATCCTCGATCCTCGTCGCCATCACCTTGGCCAAGAGCTTGGCATCTACATTCAGAAGGGAGATAGGCCTGTAAGACCCGCACTGCAGCGGGTCTTTGTCCCTCTTCATGAGCAACGATATCGTCGCCTCCGACATCGTCAGGGGCAACGTCCCCCCTTCCCTGGCCTCGTTAAAGGTTCTCGCCAGAAGCGGGGCTAGTAGGTCCATGTATTTCCTATAAAATTCCACCGGGAACCCATCTGGTCCCGGGGCCTTCCCTGCCTGCATGCTCCCAATCCCTTTTACCACCTCCTCCACCTCAATCTGTGCTCCCAATCCTGTCCTCTCCTGCTCCTCCACCTTCGGGAATTCCAGCTGATCCAGGAAGTGCACCATTCCCTCCTTCCCTTCCGGGGATTGAGCCTTATACAGCCTCTCATAAAATGCCTTAAACACCCCGTTCACCCTCTCTGCTCCCCGTTCCATCTCACCCTCCTCGTCCCTCACCCCACCTATCTACCTCGCCGCCCCTCTCTTCCTCAATTGTTGGGCCAGTAACCAGCTCGCCTTCTCTCCGTACTCATACTGTACTCCCTGTGCCTTCCTCCATTGTGCCTCTGCCCTGCCCGTGGTCAGCAAGTCAAATTCCGTATGCAATCTTCCTCTTTCCCTGTACAGTCCCTCATCCGGAGCCTCTGCATACTGCCTATCCACCCTCAAAATTTCTCTCAACAATCGCTCCCTCTCTTTACTCTCTTGTTTCCCCTTATGGGCCTTTATGGAAATCAGTTCCCCTCTGACCACCGCCTTCAGTGCCTCCCAAACCACTCCCACCTGAACCTCTCCATCATCGTTAATCTCCAGGTACCTTTCGATACATCCCCTCACCCTTACACATACCCCCTCATCTGCCAACAGTCCCATATCTAATCTCCAGAGTGGGTGCCGTTCCTTTTCCTCTCCTACTACCAGATCTACCCAATGTGGGGCGTGGTCCGAGATGGCTATGGCCGAATACTCCGTCCCTGTCACCTTCGGGATCAGTGCCCTTCCCAGGACAAAGAAGTCTATCCGAGAATACACCTTGTGGACATGGGAGAAGAAGGAAAACTCCCTACTCCTGGGCCTAGTGAATCTCCAGGGGTCTACTCCTCCCATCTGCTCCATGAAGTCCTTAAGCACCTTGGCCGCTGCCGGCCTCCTCCCGGTCCTAGACCTGGACCGGTCCAGCCCTGGATCCTGCACCGTGTTGAAATCTCCCCCCATTACCAACTTTCCCGCCTCCAGGTCCGGGATACGCCCCAGCATATGCTTCATGAAGTTTGCATCATCCCAGTTCGGGGCATATACGTTCACCAGAACCACCGCTTCCCCTTGTAATCTGCCACTCACCATCATGTATCTACCCCCACTGTCCACTACTATGGTCCTCGCCTCAAACACTACCCGTTTCCCCACTAATATAGCCACCCCTCTATTTTTCGCGTCCAAGCCCGAATGAAATACCTGTTCCACCCATCCTTTACGTAATCTGACCTGATCCGCCAGTTTCAGATGCGTCTCCTGTAGCATGACCACATCTGCCTTTAATTTCTTTAGGTGCGCGAGTACCCTTGCCCTCTTAATCGGCCCATTCAGCCCTCTCACATTCCACGTGATCAACCGGGTCAGGGGGCTCTTTACCCTCCCCCCCCCCCCCCCCCCATGTCGACTAGCCATCCCTTTTTTTAGACCAGCTCCTCACCCGGTTCCCACGCTCCCGTTTGTCCCCCTGACGGTGTCCTCCCATCCCGACCACCCCGCCCCATAACAGCTCCCCCTTTCCCTTAGCAGCAGCAACCCTCCGCTAGATCCCTTTCTAGCGTAATTGCTCCCCCATGTTACTCCCAGAAGTCAGCAAACTCTGGCTGACCTCGGCTTCCCCCGTTTATCCTTGGCCCCCCATTGTGTAAGGCCCCCTCCTTCCTGCGCTCCCTTTCCCACCGCAATTACCATAGCGCGGGAACAAAGCCCGCGTTTCCCACTCGGTCCCGCCCCTAATGGCGCAGCTCCCTCTCTCCTTCCCCTCTCCTTCCCCACCGGCGCCCACAATTCACCATACCACCCCCCCCCCCCCAACGAGGGGAATAGAGAAAATTTCCCCCCCCTTCCCCCTTCCCCGTCCCATACAATCCCCCCACTACTTTATTACAGAAACTCTTTCTCTCTCCAGTCTAGTCCAACTTCTCCTCTACAATAAATGCCCACGCCTCTTCTGCCGTCTCGAAGTAGTGACGTTTCCCTTGGTGTGTAACCCACAGTCTCGCTGGCTGCAGCATTCCAAATTTAACTTTCTTTCTATGTAGCACCGCCTTGGCCCGATTGAAACGCGCCCTCCTTCTCGCCACCTCCGCACTCCAATCCTGGTACACGCGGATCACCGCATTCTCCCACCTACAACTCCGTGTCTTTTTCGCCCATCTCAGGACCATCTCCCTGTCCTTATAGCGGTGAAACCTCACCACTATGGCTCGAGGTATTTCTCCTGCCTTTGGTCTTCGCGCAAGGACTCGATATGCTCCCTCCACTTCCAAGGGGCCCGTCGGGGCCTCCGGTCCCATTAACGAGTGAAGCAATGTGTTCACATATGCCCCGACGTCTGCCCCCTCTGCACCTTCGGGAAGACCCAAAACTCTTAAGTTCTTCCTCCTCGAGTTATTCTCCAGGGCTTCCAGCCTCTCTACACACCTTTTATGCAGTGCCTCGTGCGTCTCTGTCTTCACCACCAGGCCCTGTATTTCATCCTCATTTTCAGCAGCCTTTGCCTTCACATCACGAAGCTCCAACTCCTGGGTCTTCTGTGCCTCCTTTAGCCCTTCAATCGCCTGTAGCATCGGGGCCAACACCTCCTTCTTCAGCTCCTCCACACAGCGCCGCAGGAACTCTTGCTGTTCCGGGCCCCACACCGAACGGCCTCCTTCTGCCGCCATCTTGCTTCGTGCTTCCCTTCCTTGCCGCTGCTCCTGAGGATCCTCTGCAATCCAGCCACTACTCTCTCCTTTCTCCATGATATATCCGGGGGGATTCCCTTCTATTTCACCACACAATGGTTTTAGCCGTCAAAAATTGCCGTTGGGGCTCCTAATAAGAGCCCAAAAGTCCGTTCCAACGGGAGGTGCCGAAACGTGCGACTCAGCTGGTCATCGCCGCACCCGGCCTCTGCGTAACTCAATTTTATTAACTACTCAACTGTAACTACACACTGCTAACTTGGGTACGTGCATTACCAGCTAATCTGTGGACCCTGTCCTATCACTATCTGGGTGAGGCACTCAGCACATGGTGAATGTCGGAGTGGCAGGCTCTGAGCTCGGTGCTCTGAGCTGGCTGCTGCTAGAATGAGCGGGAACTGTAGCGTCCCCTGTTTTTATGGTGCGTGTGCTGTCACGGGGGATTGGCTGCGATGTGTGTGTGCTGGTTGGTCCTACTGCATGTCCATCAGTGTGTGTGTGATTGCACCATGATATGCAGATCTAAATATCATGACATCCCCGCTTTTCGCAAAGAATATGTGCCTACATGATAATAAATAAAGAAGTGTAGTGAGTGCATCTAATCATGTGTGTGCAATATTTACAACAATATGTACATGCGGCTATACTATATACACAGGAAGGTGCCAGGTGCAGAAACTAACTATGTTACACTAAGAACGAAACAAATGTTATTAACAAACGATAACAAAATCTTAAATAGTATGGCAAAAAGTCTTAAACTGTATGTCAGAACACGTCAGTGAGTCCAATATGAAAAGGTTCATTAATTAAGTCTCTCAGGTGGGCGACGAATTCGGGTGACCGCCTCAAGGGTGGGTCAGGATCCACTGGCTGAGGAACGGGCCAGACCACGGTCAAGTGAGGAAGATGCAGGGTGTCCGGAAGGTCAACAAAGTCCATTGCAGGGACAACAGGAGGGCGTGGCACTGGTGCAGGACCACGTAGCGAGCGCGGAACCAGACAAAGGGCACATCGATTGCGGCGGCGAATAGCGCCATCAGGCAGACGAACCAGGAACGAGCGGGGAGCTATCTGTCGGAGAACCTCAGCGGTTGCCGACCAGCCGCCCTCCAGAAGGTGTATGCGGACATTATCTCTTGGTGCCAGGGCAGGAAGATCAGTCGCCCGAGCATCATGTGTCGCCATTTGTTGCTCCCGCTGTTGCTGCATCCGCCAAAGTACCGGAACATGGTCGAGGTCTGGGACGTGAATGGATGGCACAGTGGTCCTGAGGGTGCGACCCATAAGCAGCTGGGCCGGCGATAGGCCCGTGGACAGTGGGGCCGAATGATAGGCCAGCAAGGTGAGGCAGAAGTCAGATCCTGCATCAGCAGCCTTGCAGAGGAGCCTTTTAACGATGTGGATGCCCTTTTCTGCTTTGCCATTCGACTGAGGATGCAGAGGACTGGACGTCACGTGTGTGAAGTTGTATGAGCTGGTGAAGGAAGACCATTCTTGACTCGCAAAGCAGGGGCCATTGTCTGACAGCACGGTGAGTGGAATTCTGTGGCGAGCAAAGGTCTCTTTGCAGTTGTTCTAAGACAAGCCGGTGCATGCTGTGTGGGATCACGATGCGGTCCAGCTTCAGGAGGACACCATCAACGACTGCCAAGTCGTCCCGAACGTTGTAAAACTGTGGGCATTGTCCCTTGAGCCACCCGTCCGTCATGTGGCGCATCACACGTTGCAGAAGGGGGTCGGCCGCAGTCTCATGTCGAATGTGGACCAGGCGTGCATCAGTGGCCGGCAGATTGGCAGAAGTGAAGGCTACATGTGTGTCAACTTGGCAAACGAACCCCTCAGGGTCGGACGGTGTGTTGACTGCCCTGGACAGAGCGTCTGCTATGATGAGGTCCTTACCCGGGGTGCAGACAAGTTGAAAGTCGTACCTCCGGAGTTTGAGCAGAATGCGCTGGAGGCGAGGGGTCATATCTTGAGGTCCTTTTGAATGATGCCAACCAGGGGGCGATGGTCAGTCTCCACAGTGAACTGGGGAAGGCCATACACATAGTCGTGGAACTTGTCAACGCCAGTCAACAGGCCTAGGCACTCCTCAATCTGCGCATAGCGCTGCTCTGTGGGGGTCATGGCCCGTGACGCATAGGCGACTGGGGCCCATGATGAGACGTCATCCCGTTGCAGGAGGACGGCCCCAATGCCGGACTGGCTAGCGTCAGTCGAGATTTTCGTCTCCCTTGCAGGATCGAAAAACGCCAGTACCGGGGCGGTGGTGAGCTTGACCTTGAGCTCCTCCCATTCACGCTGGTGGGTGGGAAGCCACTGGAATTCAGTTGTCTTCCTGACAAGGTGCCGGAGAGCTGTAGTGTGGGAAGCAAGGTCAGGGATGAACTTCCCCAGGAAGTTGACCATTCCGAGAAAGCGTAGCACCACCTTCTTGTCTGTGGGCTTCTGCGTGGCCGTGATGGCTGCCACCTTGTCGGCATCCGGCTGCACCCCCAACCGGGAGATGTGGTCCCCCAGGAACTTCAGCTCGGTTTGTCCAAAAGAGCACTTGGCTCGGTTAAGACGCAGGCCCTGGTCTTGTATCCGTTTAAAGACGCGCTGGAGGCGACTGATGTGCTCCTGCGGTGTGGTGGACCAAATAATGATGTCGTCTACATAGACGCGTACCCCTTCGATGCCCTCCATCATCTGTTCTATGATGCGATGGAACACATCAGAGGCCGATATGATGACAAATGGCATCCTATTGTAGCAGTATCTGCCAAAGGGAGTGTTGAAAGTGCACAGCTTCCTGCTGGACTGATCCAATTGAATCTGCCAGAAGCCCTTGAGGCATCAAGCCCGAGCCATCTTGCACGTGATCTCCTCACGTTTGGGTATGGGGTAGTGTTCCCTCATTATGTTGCGATTTAAGTCTTTCGGGTCTATACAGATCCGGAGCTCGCTTGAAGGCTTCTTGACGCACACCATGGAGCTGACCCATGCAGTTGGCTCCGTTACCCGGGAAAGCACTCCTTGGTCCTGAAGGTCCTGCAGCTGCTGCTTGAGGCGGTCCTTGAGGGGTGCTGGGATCCTGCGAGGTGCGTGAACTACCGGGGAGGCATCCTGTTTAAGGCGGATTTTGTACGTGTAGGGCAGTGTGCCCATGCCCTCGAAAACATCCTGGTTGTGCGTGAGGATTGAGTTGAGCTGCGCCCCAAAGTCTGCATCTGGGAAATCGGATGTGCCTTCTGGAGAGAGAGAGCGAGAGAGAGTGTACACGCCGAACGAGGTGGAGGATTTTGCACGCCTGTGCGCCTAGCAGAGAGTCCTTTGAGGAGCCCACGATTTTGAATGGTAGTATGGTTTTGCGTGAGTTGTGTGTCACTTTGAGCTGGCACGACCCCGTGGCGGGGATGACGTTGCCATTATAGTCAACGAGTTGACAGTTGGATGGCAGAATAGGTGGTTTAACCTTCAGGGTCTGGAATGCTGACCACGCGAGGAGATTGGCGGAGGCACCAGTGACCAGGCGGAATCTGATCTGGGATCGGTTGACCGTCAGGGTGGCATCCCACTCGTCGTCCGGATCAATGCTGTGCACTGACAGCGGCTGGTGCTTTCGACTTGGGGACAGCTTGTTCTTGTTGATGACAGCAACACGGAAGGGCTCCCTGTCCTCAGTGTCACTGCTCTGTATGATGTCGGGATCGGACTCGGTGAACGTGGGTTGAATTGCCCGAACGTTTCTGCGAGGCTGGTTAAACGGGTACGAGTTGGCAGGCTGAGCTGCTCGACAGCAGACAGCATAGTGGCCCAACCTGCCACAGCGTAGGCATTGTCGCGCTTTGGCAGGACATTGCCGCTTTAAATGGGCGGAGCCATAGTTGCCGCACGTCGTGACGTCAGTGCGTTCGTTGCGCCACCGCGTATGCGCGGTGTGGTCTTGCGATCGCGTTCCTCTGCGTCAGCGTCCCCTCTTTTGGCGCGTACAAGCGCGGGAGGCCTCGGAAAGTGCGCGAAATGGCCGGCCTCCTCCAGGCCGCGGCCCGGGAGGTACTCAATCGTCTGGACCCGCTCCGCCTCGTGGGGCCCGTGCCGCGCCGTTTCGGCTGCCTGGATGTGTGAGTACCGGCTGGTGGCGTTCTTATGCAGGACGCAGGTCTCGATGGCAGTCGCCAGGGTGAGTTGCTTGACCCGAAGGAGCTGCTAGCGCAGGGTGTCCGACATGACCCCGAAAACTATCTGGTCGCGTATCATGGAGTCAGAGGTGGTCCCATAGCCGCAGGACTGCGCGAGGATGCGGAGGTGTGTTAAATAAGACTGGAAAGGTTCGTCCTTACCCTGCAGGCGCTGCTGGAACAGGTACCTACTTTGGTCTCCCCAATGTAGAGGTGACCACGTTATGAGCAGCAAGAACAGTTTACTAAATTAAAAGGAATGCACAGCCATTCCCTCCATGATAACCTGGTCCAGCCCTCAATCACACCCAACACCCCCAACAATGCCTTCTCATTGTGCCTTCCCCTGAAAATGCAGGAGATCTGCGACGTTTGGCTCTGTCCTGAACGCCCAAGGCTCCAAACATCCCTTCCAAGTGGAACAGCAAGTTACGTGTGCTCCTTTCAATTTATTATACTGTGTTTGCTGCTCACAGTGTGCTCTCCTCTACATTGGGGAGATTGGGTGATCGCTTTGGTGAACACCTCTGCTCAGTCTGACAGCAAGATTCTGAGCTTACGGTCTGTCACTTTGATTCTCCGCTCTGTTCTCACACTGACATCTCTGTCCACTGAATTTAACGCCCATTGAATTTAACAATTTCAGACTGAAAGTTGTCCCATCATTTTATTTCCTTGCCTTTGTATGATTCTGTTTTACTTTATTTTTGATTTCAGTCAGCCGCACAGCTGCTCCAGGCACATCTTTTGTTTCATTTTCTGCCTCATCACCATTCCCTTTGGCCCTGGAAGACAGAGGGCATGATCTACGTGCTCAACCCGGTGATGCGATGAGGCCGGACCTCGCGCAACTTTTATAACACTTGTCATGTTAGAATTTAGAAAAAAAATTTATCGTAGAATTTTTTTTTTTTAATTTACAGTGCAGAAGGAGGCCATTCGGCCCATCGAGTCTGCACCAGCTCTTGGAAAGAGCACCCTTCCCAAGGTCAACACCTCCACCCTATCCCCACAACCCAGCAACCACACCCAACACTAAGGGCAATTTTGGACACTAAGGGCAATTGATCATGGCCAATCCACCTAACCTGCACATCTTTGGACTGTGGGAGGAAACCGGAGCACCCGGAGGAAACCCACGCACACACGGGGAGGATGTGCAGACTCCGCACAGACAGTGACCCAAGCCGGAATCGAACCAGGGACCCTGGAGCTGTGAAGCAATTGTGCTATCCACAATGCTACCGTGTTGCGAGTTCTAAAGAGATCTCACGAGACGTCGCGATCTGGATCCCGCCCTCAATGTTAGTCTCACTTGAATATGTCAATGCTGGAGTTACCCAAGGTGCGGGATTGAACAGCCTCGCCTCGGGCACCCTGCTATGGCGCTGTTTAGCACTGGTTTCCACAGACGTGGACCAGGTGCTATGGCACTTGGGGGGGGAGGAGGTCTCCTAGGGGGGGTCTCCCAGGCAATCAGAGGCCCCCGGGTGGTTGGGCTCTGGGTAGATCGGTACCCTGGCACTCCCGATGCCACCTGTGCACCTTGGCACTGTTGACCTGGAGCCCTGGCAGTGCCACCAGGGTACACTGGCAGTGCCAGCCTGGGGTGCCCGGGGGTGCACTGTCCTTATGAGGTGGGGTGTGAGGGGGTGCTCAAGGACCCCCTAATTAGTATGCTGGGGAGTTGGGGGATCTGGAGGTGGGGAGCGAGAGAACGGAGCGCCAGGTGACCTTAGTTCGTTTGTACAGGAAATGAGTCTAAGTGCTGCCTCGTTGTCATGACATTCAAACACACACATCATGATAGACAGACCAACAGACCAATTAGCACACACAACACGACAGCCAATCACAGACAAGAGCAGACACAGTATAAGACAAGAAACACGACACCTGGTGGACAGTCCATCTGGAGACAAGGACAAGGACAGGACCTGATTAACAAGACACTCACACGGTCACCACGTGCTGAGTACCAAGACTGATCTGTAAATAACAAGTTGGAATAAAACTGCGTTGTACCAATCGCAACCGTGTTGGTTCATCTGTACCTCAGAGCACCCAACACCACAATCGTCAGGAAGTTTTTCACTGAGGCCTGAAAAGGAAGCAGAGCCCCGTGCAATAGCAGAGTTCACGGTGCTGCACACACTGGGAAACACCCCACTAAACACGGCCAAAACGAGACTCAGTTTTTTCCATTAAATCGGGCCCATAATCTTGTCATTCAATCTCTTCTGTCTTCCACCTTATCACCGAAACTACCGTCTCACCCACCTCTTGCTCATAACCTATTACACCTCCAACTTCTGGTGACAGATCATTGACCTAAAATGTTAACTCTATTCCTCCACAGAAGCTGGCTGACCTGCTGAGCATTTCCAGCATTTTCTGTTGTTACTTCAGAATCCCAGCAATTATTGGATTTCCGCTTTTCAAGCAGAGATTAGTCCGTCTTATATTAAAGTTAATGGATAAGAAAATTGGCTGGGGCATAAGGCAAGCCGCCGATTCGTCAATGCTCGGTTTACCCTACTCCTTACAACCAATTTATTCTTTCTGTTATTGCATTGTTCACTTTCCTGAACTAAATAGAGATCTGTGGCTCGAGTAAGAGGTTTTCCAACATGGCTTGTCAGATGTGGCTCACAATTCAATGCATTCAAAGGAAATGTTGAATGTTCTTTTTTTTTCAAAAGCATTTTTATTCTCCTCCTTTTTCACATTTTCATCAAATATACACACAACAACAAATAACCAACAATAACAAGTTCAATGTCAATCCCCTGACCAACAAAAATGTTGAATGTTCTCCTCACTATTTAGATTCTACTTGTGGAATAGAATGTGTTTTGAAAATAATTTTGTTCCTTCACACTGTTCTTTCCTCCAACCAATTTCAATTAAGGGGACCTGTGCTTAAATCATAAGTCTATGTTGAACACTTTCTTAGATTAAGAATAAAAGTAAACAAATCAATGCCTGTTTTCTGTAGATAGGAAAAGATTGAGAACCTAGTTTAGCTTTATTCTTAATACTGTCTTCCTTTTAGAAGTTTTCTAGTTCCCTAATAACTCCTTTCAGTGTTGGGTGAGCCATGCGCTGTCATAGGCAGGTTTGTGACACAGAGGGTGGTTAGTGCCTGGAATGCGTTGCCAGGGGAGGTTGTGGAAGCAGCTACATTAACGGTGTTCAAAACGCATCTCGACAAATACATGGATAGGATGGGTATAGAGGGATACGGCACTAGGAAGTGCTGAGGGTTTTGGCAAAGGTTGGTATCATGACCGGTACAGGCTTGGAGGGCCGAAGGGCCCGTTCCTGTGCTGTATTGTTCTTTGTTCTTTATACCCTTCCCCTGTGGCCATGGCTGGGGCAAGTGATTGGAAAGAGTGTGATATACTGTAAATTCTCACACTGCTCAGTAAACAGGCCCTGGCATGGAATATGACCAGAACACAAAAGCAAAACACAACAGGTGCGGGAAACCGGAAATGAAAACAGGAAATGCTTGAAGCGCTCTTCCGATCAGGCAGTATCTGAGGAGAGCGTAACAGGGTGGACATTTCAGGATGATGACCTTGCCCCGGAAATGGAGGAAATTAGAGATGTAACAGTTTTCAGGCAAGTACGGAGTCAGGAAAAGTGGGGAGAAGGTAAAGGACAAATGGAAAAGGATAGAAGGCAGGTGAGGTCACAAATATGTATGCATACAAACATAAGAATTAGGATCAGGAGTAGGCCATTCAGCCCCTCGAGCCTGCTCCGCCATTCAATAAAATCAAGGCTGATCTCCCACCTACCCCTTTTCACCCCCTTGTTTATCAAGAATCTGCCTTAAAAATATTCTGATTCTGCTTCCTCTGCCTTTTGAGGAAGAGAGACTCTCTACCCTCTGAGAGAAGTAAATTCTCCTGAAGTAGGATCTCTGTCCTAAATGGCCAACTCCTATGTTTAAACAGTAATCCCTGGTTCTAGGGGCGGGATTCTCCGACCCCCCGCCGGGTCGGAGAATCGCCGGGGGTCAGCGTGAATCCCGCCCCCGCCGTCCTCCTAATTCTCCGGCCCCCCAGAAATCGTCCCGGCGTGAGTCGCGCTGCCCCCTCGGAGAATGGCGGGGTCCGGCGCGACTCAAAGGGCGCCGGATGACGCCAACACGCACTGGCGCTCCTGCGCATGTGCCAAATCACGCCGGCCTGAGGAGGCCCTTCGGCGCCGGTAGGCGTGGCACCAAGCCCCTTTCCCGCCGGCCGGCAGTGCGCAAACCACTCCGGGGCGGGCCTAGCCCCTGAAGGTGCGGAGGATTCTGCAGCTTTGTGGCGGCCCGACGCCGGAGTGGTTCACGCCACTCCGTCCCGCTGGGACCCCCCGCCCCGCCGGGTAGGGGAGAATCCCGCCCCAGGTTTCCCCACGAGAAGAAACAGCCTCTCCAGGCAGTGGTGTATGATGTACAATCTGTATGATGTAACGATCCACCACTCAGTGCATTTTGCTGGAGAAATAATCCTGCTTTTATTTAAGCCATGGGTTCTGTTCTGAGACTCAGTTTATAGAGCCTCTGTTTGGCACAAGTCCCAGCTTGCCTTCAACTCACAGGCCAATAAAATAGTGTCCATAACCCACTGAGAAAGCAAACCACGCCTCATGGCGCCGAGGACCCGGGTTCGATCCCGGCCCCGGGTCACTGTCCATGTGGAGTGGGTCTCACCCCTCACAACCCGAAGGTGTGCAGGGTAGGTGGATTGGCCGCGCTAAATTGCCCCTCAATCGGGAAAAACATTTCTTAATTTTAAAAAAAGCGAACCACTCTTATCCCAGCCTGCGCTCTAAATTCACTTCACCATCCAGCAAATTCCTGAAAGTTGTCAGTATTAAACTTAAGCAAGTTCTTTGAAGGTGAATTAGCTCTTCAAAGGAAATCAGTTGTTAATGGGCTATTTAACAGTTCTTAAAACCAGTTGATAAATTCAGCCAAAATTCTTCAGTTCTGTATTTTCTACAAAAACCGTAGAAGTACATAGAATGCTTTTTTTTTGGCTTCCTGACCATTGAAAAAATTCTAAAACCTCTGTTTTACTCTGACCGGAACTATGTTTTTCACATCATTAGTTTACACTTGCACAATCCTGTTAAAACATTGCTAATTGGCTTCCCAAAATGCACACACAGATACTGATGGTTACTACAAAGTATCACAAAATGTCTTCAAGGAGTATCATTCAAAGAATGCAGTGTTTTAAAATGCACATACAGTGTGTTTGAAGACAGTTGTCACCAAGTAAAACGTTGAAGTTTGGAAGTCCTACACCAGCCTTAAAAAGAAAATTTTATATTCATCATATTACAACAGAAATTAAAATGACCAATAACGCTAATTATAGTTTTGGCACAGGAGAAGCTAGATGATAAAGGAACCTTTCCTTTCTCCATTATGGATCGTTATGGCTCAGGAATTCCGTGGGGATTCTCACACTCTCTTGCCATAACATCAATAGCAGAACAGCAGGACCCTCGGGAAATAAGTGCGAGGGCTGGTGAAACATGGACTAACAGATAAGCGCTCTCCTACTTCTTTCACGGGTTATGTACAGAGTAATATATTGTGAAATTCTGCACTATCTGTAGAATGAAAATGAATGCACGGTTCCTGCGACTGGTACAGAAGGCTCTCAATATGACCAAATTAGGAATTTGTGTCTTTGGTTCTGAATAATTTTGAGTTGCAGTAGGTTAAACTGAAAGCTGCTCGTCTTGGGCAGTATAAAATATTGATCTCGAGATTTGAACTGAAATTGGAGACACTGAACAACTGATGGCACCTCAACATTGATGTGTTGGGTATGCCGGGTCTGCGAGGACTGCGTTTACTGCAACAGTGAGAGAGCCAGGCTTCCTACACTTGAAGAATTGCAACTCGATTTTATTGAACTCTTAACTATCATACATACTTTAACTGTGGGTTGACACTATGCTGACTTGACTGGAGACCTGAGGCTAACCTGACCAGACTATCTTACCACCACATGGTGTATGTTCTAGTTGCTGCTCACGGGCTCTGACTGTTTCTGAGGCTGGATCCCAAGAGAGCAGGAAAACTAGTGCCCTCTGGCTTTATAGTGGTCGTGTCCTGTCTGGTGATTGGCTGCTGTGTTCTGTGTGTTCACTGGTCATCCTGTGTGTCAATCACTGCCTGTCTGTGCACCATCATATACCTGCGTGTATATTATGACATCTCCCCCCTTTATTTTTTACTTATTTTAAAAAAAATGTGTGTAGGTCAATAAATAGTGATCGTGTGTGTGTACAGGAGCCTGACTATATCCAAAGTATGTTAACGTATTTACATGGGAAGGTGTCTAGTGCAGATAGAGGGCAGATAACAAATTTGGAAGAAACAATATGTACAGATGTGTAAACGGATCACAAGGTGACGCAACATTCAGTCTATAAATTCAGTCTCTGTGGCGGGCGACGAATTCTAGTTGACCGCCTCAAGGGTGGGTCAGGGGCCGCCTGCACTGGAACGGGCAGAACTGCCTCCAATGTAGAGGGCGGTAAAAGAACTGGCAGACCGGTGGCCTCGTGGAAGGGCGCTTCCTGAGGAACCAGCATGCGAGGCGGGACATCGCGTTCGGGTGGCGGGCGTGGAAGTAGCCGCAGTGCCCGCCTATTACGCTGAAGAAAGGAGCCATCATGCATGCGAACGAGGAACGATCTCGGGGCCACTTGCTTGACCACCACAGCCGTGGCAGACCAGCCACCGTCAGGTAGCTGAACACGAACTCGGTCAGCAGGAGCCAGAGCAGGGAGATCTGTGGCGTGGGTGTCGTACGCCGACTTGCATGGAGCCCGAGACTGTTGCATCCTCTGCAGGACCGGAAAATTGTCAAGGTCCGGGATGTGGATAGCCGGCACCGTCGTCCGTAATGTGCGGTTCATTAGCAGCTGTGCTGGGGACAGGCCAGCGGACAGAGGAGTCGCCCTGTAGGCTAGCAGCGCCAGGCTAAAATCCGAACCCAAGTCAGCAGCTTTGCACAACAGTCTTTTAACAATGTGGTCCCCCTTTTCATCCTTCCCATTCGACTGGGGGTAGTGGGGGCTTGAAGTGACGTGCGTAAAATTGTACAGCCGGGCAAAATCCATCCACTCCTGGCTGAAGAAACAAGGGCCATTATCAGTCATCACTGTAAGTGGAATGCCATGACGGGCAAAAGTCTCTTTGCAGCCTTGATGACCGTTGCTGATGTGAGGTCAGTCAGTCTGACCACCACGGGGTAGTTGGAAAAGTAGTCCACGAGGAGGACATAGTCTCGGCCCTTTGCATGAAACAGGTCAATACCAACTTTGGACCATGGGGGGGGACACCAGTTCATGCGGCTGTAGAGTCTCTTTGGGCTGAGCCAGCTGGAACCTTTGACACGTTGAGCAATTGAGGACTGTGATGGCGATATCCTGACTGATGCTTGGCCACTATACTGCTTCTAGGGCTCGACGGCGACACTTTTCGATCACCAGGTGACCCTCATGGATTTGGCCGAGGACCAGCTCTCGCATGCTCTGTGGGATTACTATCCTGGCCGTCTTCTGACGGATTTTCACGACCCTTTCACCAGTGGCCGGAAAGTTGGATGCACAAAACTTCACCTGAGCGTCTATCTGACAGACAAAGTCCGACTGCTCACATGGCGTGGTGGTGGATCTAGAGAGTGCGTCGGCCGCAATGAGCTCTTTGCCCGGGGTGTAGACCAGGTCGAAATCGTAGCGGCGGAGTTTGAGGAGGATATGTTGTAGCCGTGGCATCATATCATTGAGGTCTTTTTGGATGATGTGAACCAATGGCCTGTGGTCTGTCTCGACCGTGAATTTGGGGAGTCCATATAAGTAATCATGGAATTTGTCAATCCCTGTGAGGAGGCCCAGGCATTTTTTTTCAATCTGAGCGTATCGTTGCTCAGTAGGTGTCATGGCTCTAGAGGCATATGCGACTGGGGCCCAGGAGGAGGATTCATCCTGCTGGAGGAGTACTGCCCCAATGCCAGCCTGGCTCGCGTCGGTGGAGATCTTCGTCTCCTTGGCGGAGTCGAAAAATGCCAGTACCGGGACCTTGGTGAGTTTCGCCCTGAGCTCACGCCACTCTTGCTCATGAGCGGGGAGCCACTGGAAGTCCGTAGTTTTTTTGACAAGATTGCGGAGAGCTGTGGTGTGTGATGCAAGGTTGGGGATAAACTTCCCAAGGAAATTGACCATCCCTAGGAAGCGGAGGACCGCCTTCTTGTCCTCCGGGGTCTTCATGGCGTTGATCGGCGACCCCTTGTCTGCATCTGGCTGCACACCGAACTGGGAAATATGGTCGCCAAGGAACTTTATTTCTGCTTGACCGAACAAGCATTTGGCTCTATTGAGTCGGAGGCCATGCTCGTGGATCCTGTGGAACACTCGCTTGAGGCGATCGATGTGCTCCTGAGGAGTTGTGGACTAGATAATAATATCATCGACGTACACTCGCACCACCTCGATGCCCTCCATCATTTGCTCCATTATGTGGTGGAACATCTCCAAGGCGGAGATGATGCCAAAGGGCATCCGGTTGTAACAGTAGCGACCGAACGAGGTGTTAAATATACACAACTTTCGACTGGATGCGTCCAGCTGTATTTGCCAAAACCCCTTGGAGGCATCCAGCTTCGTGAAAAGCTTGGCGTGAGGCATTTCGCTGGTGAGCTCTTCTCGTTTAGGTAGAGGGGAGTGTTCCCTCATGATGTTACGGTTCAAATCTTTGGGGTCGATACAAATGCGAAGTTCCCCTGATGGTTTTTTGACACAGACCATGGAACTAACCCAGTCCGTGGGTTCAGTGACCTTAGAAATGACGCCCTGGTCCTGGAGGTCTTGCAGCTGCTGCTTGAGGCGTTCCTTAAGGGGTGCCAGCACCCGACGCGGTGCATGAACCACAGGTGTGGCATTCGGCTTCAGCAGTATCTTGTATCGGTAAGGTAGTGTACCCATACCTTCGAAGACGCTGTGGAATTGTGCTATGATGTCATCTAATTGGGCTTGGAAGTTGACATCTGGCGAGGCCGTTGCCTCTGCAGACGACATGGTGTGAACCCGCTGCACAAGATTCAGGATTTTGCAGGCCCGAGCACCGAGCAGGGAAGCTCTGTTGGTTCCGACAATTTCAAAACACAGGGTTGCTTTTGAAGGACAATGGGATACCGCAAGCTGGCATGAGCCACTGGCAGCAATGGCATTGCCATTGTAGTCGAGGAGCTGCCAGACCGGTGGAAGAATGATTGGCTTGACGCGGATGGTGTCAAGGTCAGACTTTGAAATGAGGTTTGCTGAAGCGCCGGTGTCCAGCCTGAAGCGTATGCGAGCCTCGTTGACCGTAAGGGTGACACACCACTCGTCGTCCGGATCAATGCTCATCACTGGGAGTTGTTTCACCTTCTTCGCTGAAAACATCGTATGCTTGGTGACGATGCCCACCCGGAATGGGGATGTGAGGCCCTCGGTGTCGGAATCTGGAACCATGTCGGAGTCATGGTTGCTGTACTGACCGGACGTTCCTGCACTGTGACTGGGATCGCTGTGTGGTGGGCAGTTGAGCAGATCTGCACAGGGCTGCGTAGTGGCCAAGCTTGCCACACTGGAGACAGCGTCGAGATTTCGCAGGACATTGCCGCTTTAAATGGGCAGAGCCACAGTTGTTGCACGTCATGGCGCCGCCGTCAGGACGCTCCGTGCGCCACCCCGCATGCACGGTGTGGTCGACCGATGTGCGCACCTGCGCAGTTCGGTCGTCGGCCTCGCCGTCCCCGTGGTCGTGGCGCGCATGCGCAGGAGCCCGGGAAAAGCATGCAAAATGGCTGCCCTCATCCAGCCTCAGGCCCTGGAGCTGTTTTACGGCTGGCACCCACTCCGCATCGTGGGGGCCTTGCCGCGCCATCTCTGCCGCCTTGATATGGGAGTACCGGTTGTTAGCGTGCTCGTGGAGGACGCAGGTTTCAATGGCGATGGTAAGGGTGAGCTGCTTAACTTTAAGGAGCTGCTGGCAAAGGGGATCGGAGTGGACCCCGAAAACGATCTGGTCGCGGATCATGAAGTCGGAAGTGGGGCCGTAGTTGTAGGACTGCGCGAGGATACGGAGATGGGTTATGAAGGACTGAAAAGGTTCATCCTTACCCTGAAACCTCTGCTGGAACACATAGCGTTCAAAGCTCTCGTTGACTTCGATGTCACAGTGGCTGCCGAACTTCAGCAGGACTGTTTTAAACTTTGTCTTGTCCTCGCCTTCAGCAAAGGTGAGGGAGTTGAAGATGTGGATAGCGTGGTCCCCGGCTGTAGAGAGGAAGAGAGCGGTTTCGTGGTCGGTGGCGTCAAGATACAGCTGGAACTTCTGCTTGAAAATCTTCCAGTTGGCACCGAGGTTGCCGGCAATGCGGAGCTGCGGGGGAGGGCGGACGCTGTCCAATGTTCCGGATGGCTGATCGCTGGTCAAAGGCAGACTATCTCAAGGTAGGTCCGTCAAACTCGAGCGTGACTCACTGGTACCATGATGTGTTGGGTATGCCGGGTCTGCGAGGACTGCGTTTACTGCAGCAGAGAGAGAGACAGGCTTCCAACACTTGAAGAAATGCAACTCGATTTTATTGAACTCTTAACTATCATACATACTTTAACTGTGGGTTGACACTATGCTGACTTGACTGGAGTCTTGAGGCTAACCTGACCAGACTATCTTACTACCACATGGTGTATGTTCTAGTTGCTGCTCATGGGCTCTGACTGTCTCAGAGGCTGCATCCCAAGAGAGCGGGAAAACTAGTGCCCTCTGGCTTTATAGTGGTCGTGTCCTGTCTGGTGATTGGCTGCTGTGTTCTGTGTGTTCACTGGTCATCCTGTGTGTCAATCACTGCCTGTCTGTGCACCATCATATACCTGCGTGTATATTATGACAAACATTACGAGTGTAATTTTCCCAAAATATGGCGGTGTTAGGTTCTGACCGACTGACCACGGGCGACTTTCTCCACAGGGAAACAGACAGGTTTTCTCTCCAGATCTTCCGTCCTTGTCTGAAAAAAGCAGAGGGGCATGTTTTGCACTGCCATTCCTGAGGGACGGAGCCTAAAGACATCAGCAAACCCGGCTCCACAGAGATCAGAGTGCCATTTGTAAAGGATATCGAATTGAAGTTAAAGACACCCCTCCCCAATCATCTCTGGCATTGGAGCCCCCTCTATACCACCAATGCAGCCATTCACCCCTCCCCCTCACCCCCGCAATGCAGGCTTACCCCCTCACCCGCCACTGTCACCGACCCTCCCACTCCACATAATGGGAAGCCCCAATGGGCCTCCTGGCAGGCTTGCCACAGGCCCCGCTCTGGCCCCACCCCTGGAAGTACCAACTGCCAGGTTGGCATTGCCAGCTTGGTACTGCAAGGCTGGCAGTCCTAGGGTGCCAGGGAGAAGACCCGGGAGTTATACTCACCTCCGAGCCCCCAGCGTGGTCATCATGACCGATTTCTGTTTTGGGAAACCAGTAGTGATTCCCGCCCACATGGCATCATGCCGGCGACAGGGGTGGGAGCAAGGGGGGTTGGGGGAGGGGGGGGATCATACAGTGAACTCTGAAGCTATGGCATAAAGCTGTTTTTGAAGCCTCCAAATCCTGACATTCAAGGGTCCCTGATCCTTTCCTGACCAAGCTCCTCGGATTAACCGCAACCTTCCTTCTTCTCAAGACTCTTTGTAGTTCCAGCAGTGAACACTACTGTTTTCTGGCACAGCTGGGTCTACTCAGCTGCTGGCTAATCAGATTGGCTGGCAGCTGTCATGGGCGGGATTTCCTGGGCCTGAGGGGCGGAAGTCCTACTCTCACTTTGTTCAGGCCTTTCCCAGCGTGTTATCCCTGTGGGGCAACCCATTTTAAAGTTGGCAAGTGTAATAACCCTCATGCAACCCACGGGGACTGACATATTGATCTCCCCGTGGGCTTTGTGGAATACAAACAGTCCCGCTCATGGGCGGAGGCCCATCAGCTGGGGCTTGTAGGAATCGCTTCATAAAAGCCGGCCCGGATTGGGACCATCATGATCGGTAATCCCGTTTGGGGCCTTTGTGATGTATGACGTGTTGCGGACTTTCCCTTGGGCATAAAAGAAACTGCTATTTCAATTTACCCTCACAGGCCTCCTGAACTTTTCTTGCAAGCTATTGGCCAACTTTTCAACCAGGATGGGGATGGTGGGTACTTCTCAGCCCCCTCCGTAAAATTCACCTCTTCGGCCAAAGTGCTGATTTTAAGGAGGATTTTAACGGAGGAGAGTCAAGCAGAGGGGCCATTTGGCTTAGGGAGGGAGTTCCAGAGCGTTGTGCCTAACCAGCTGAAGACACAGCTGCCTGTTGTGGAGCAAAGGAAGTGGAGAGATGTACCAAAAGCTAGAGATGGAGGAACGCGGCGTTCTCAGTAGTTGTAAGGCTAGCAGAGATTCCAGAGGAAAAGAGGCCTTATCAAATACGAGGAGATTCAGCAGAAAATCTCAGGTGTATGGCTAACAACCCGTATGATTTGTTGGAATTGTGAGGCACCCAGTTTATTTAGAAATGGGTTGACAGACAATTTACAATAAGAACGCTGTGAAATTACTCTCCAATGTTCAGAAAGCTGGGGACGCACCAAAGAGGACGCTTCAAGGTATGATGCCAGAAATTTAAGTGTTCCCGTTTGTTCATCAGAATTTCAATGGAAGAGCCTCAGAAAGCCAGGCGAGGGGCATCGGTGTCACCAACCACATCTACATAAGGAGGGTGAACCCCTGCAGAAATCTGACACCCTTTCCCCAGCCACCCGCCACCCTGTACCCCAGAGGAAGAGGAAGAACTCAAGCCTGCCCTGGTGCTATCCGGATTGAGCTGACTGAACTGTCCCACTGCGGTGGAATTACAAATATATGAATCAGGAGTAGGCCACTCGGTCCCTCTGGTCTGCTCTGCCATTCAATAAGATGATGGCTGGTCGGTTTGTAACGTCAGCCCCACATTCCTGCCTACCACAATAACCTTTCACCCCTTTGTTAATTAAGAATCTATCCAGTTCTGCCTTAAAAATATTCAGAGACTCTGTTTCCACTTGTCTTTTGAGGAAGAGAATTCCAGAAACTCACGACCTTCTGAGAGAAACTCCGTCTTAAATGAGTGACCCCTTATTTTTAAACTGTGACCCCCGAGTTCTCGGACAAGAGGAAACATCCACTCCACATCCACCATGTCAATACCCCTCTGGATCTTAAAGGCTTCAGTCAAGTCACCTCTTCTAAACTCCAGCGGATACAAATCTTTCCTCACCAGCCTTTCCTCACAAGACAACTTGCCCATTCCTGGCACTGGTCCATTAAACCTTCCCTGAACTGCTTCTAACACAATTACATCTTTGCTTCATGGTTATTCATGAAGGCCCCGCCTTCTCAACCTTGTCCCCTCGCCTGAGGTGTGGTGATCTCCAGGTTAAATCACCACCAGTCAGCTCTCCCCCTCAAAAGGGAAAGCAGCCTATAGTCATCTGGGACCATGGCGACTTTATCTTTACCTTATATCTTTCCTTAAATAAGGTGACCAATAGTGTACATAATAGTACAGATGTGGCCTCACCAGCACCATGTATAACAAGCAGAACCTCCCTACTTTTGTAATCAATTCCCCTCACAATAAATGATAACGTTCTATTAGCTTTCCTAATTACTGGAACCTACTTGCTGGACCCGTATACCAGTCTTTTGTAATTCATGCACTAGGACACCCAGATCCCTCTGCAGCTCAGAGCTCCTGCAATCTCTCACCATTTAGATAATAAGCTTCTTTTTTATTCTTCCTTCCAAAATGGACAATTTCACATTTGCCCACACTATACTCCATTTGCCAGATTTGTGCCCACTCACTTAACCTATCTGTGTCCCTTTGTGTAGCCTCTTTACCTCCTCTTCACAATTAACTTTCCCACCTATCTTTGTGTCGGAAAAGCCAATCACACCATTCCCAGCAGCAAGCTTGGAGACCCCTTACCCACTGCAGCCACCATCACCCCACAAGGCCTACATTCACAATAGTTGGAAAGTCCTACTTTTCCGAGTGCAACACACCATGTTCTGCACTTGTAAGGGTGCAGCTATCATGATACCCGTATTCATAGAAGACGAGGAATTGAAAAACTTGCATTCATATCACACCTTTCATGACTCCAGGATATCCCCAAATGCTTAAATAAAAGCAAAATACTAGAAATCTGAAATAAAAGCACAAAATGTTGGAAAGATTCAGCAGGTCTGGCAGGGTGTGTGGAGAGAGAAACAGGATTAGTGGGCTCAATTTAACGGGAAAAAAGAGTTCAATTTGAGGGCATTTAGCGGGGGTGTTTCTTGGGGCCTGCAGCGGCAAGAACAAACTTGCTATCAAATGGTACTCTATTTTTTAATTTTCATTCACTTACCTTCATTTAAAAGATCGGGGCGCCATTTTTAAATGCTGCCCCCCTCGGCATCCCCACCGCAACCTACGGATCCCCCACACCCTAACCTACCTGTTAGGGGGTGCTCAAGCCCCTGTTCATCCCAACTCATAAGGGCAGGGCACCCTGGGCACGATTCCTAACAAGAGTAATCTGGCACCCAGGCACCTTGGCACTGCCAGGGTGTACAGGTGGCATTGCCAGACTTGCAGGGGCACTGCCAGAGTGCCAGGCTGTCAGAGCGTCCAGGTGACACTGCCAGGGCTCCCGGGTGGCAGTTCCAGGGTGCCAGGCCTGCAGTGCCAAGGTGCCCAGTGCCAGCTGGAGTGCCAGGGTACCACCCTGCCCAGAGCCCGACCATCCTGGGGCCTCCGATAGCCTGGGAGAGATGTTACGCCCTGGTCCATGTTTGTGTGAGCCAGTACTAAACAGTGCCATGGCGAGGTGTCCCAGGCACGGGCGTTCATTCCCGGCCCTCGGGAACATCAGGCACCGACATATTTAAGTGAGACTAACTGCTGACTTAAATGCGTAAATCTGGATCTCGCCCTCGCTGAGATCGCGATGTCTCGCGAGATCTCGTTAGATCTCTCGAGAGGCCTGTCGCGAGATTTAACAGCCTCGTCACATCACCGAGTCGGGCACAACAAGGCCATTCGATCGTGCCCAATATTCCCAGACACAGATGAACAGAACTGAGTTCTGAAGAAGAGTCATATTATTTTTTTTTAATTTAGATTACCCAATTAATTTCTCCAATTAAGGGGCAATTTAGCGCGGCCAATCCACCTATCCAGCACATCTTTGGATAGTGGAGGCGCAACCCACGCAAACACGGGGAGGATGTGCAAACTCCACACGACAGTGACCCAGGGCCAGGATTGAACCTGGGACCTCGGCGCCGTGAGGCAGCAGTGCTAACCACTGCAACACTGTGCTGCCAGAGAAGAGTCATATCCGCCTCGAAACATTAACTCTGGGCCTGAACATCCACGGAAAGGCAATCAGAGTCAAAGTGCCACTCTGCTCCCACATGGTAAACATCTCAATCCTCTCACCCAGCCTCCCAACTCAGACAGCGCGAGAACCGTGCAGGGCAGTGCACTCCCAAGACCTTCAGTCAGGCGCTGCAGACTCAGGTGGTAGGAGGGCCGGGGAGTTGGCAGCGGGTGGGAGTTGGTGGAGTTGGGTTGTGCCTTGGTGGAGGTAGCCGGGGATGTGGGATCCCTGGAGTGGGGGGAGGGGCTGCGGTGGTGGTGCAGTGTTGCGGGGAGTTGGGGGGATTGGGGGGAGTCTCCTGTGGGTTCAGGAGTTTGTGAACTCCCGTGGGAAGTTGGGGGACTGATGGGGTGGGGGAAGGAGTCCCATGAGGAGGGCTATGCAGGGGACTGTAGATGTCCCCTCGTGGGGGGAGAGGGGTGGGGCACGGGCAGCGCCTCTGTGTGGGTCTGCACAATAGTTACCCATAAGCTAGAAGTGGTTTTACTTCTCACATTTCCTGGGTAACTATGGATCTAACAAAGTGGGATCCATCCAAAGTTTTTCATTAAAATCACATGACCCGGGGAAGTTTTCAGTTCCGGGGCAGTTGCCAAGCAATCCTTACCTGGGGAGGGTTAGGGGCATTGGGAGTGGTTCCCCTGCACAACTTTGGGGTAACCGCCCCCCACCCCACCCCAGTTACAATGCCCTGGAGCTCAGAAGTGACAGCCCTCTAGATGGTCTGTTTCCCTCCACAGATGCTCTCAGGCCTCCTGTCTTTCTGTTTGCACCCCAAAGTGCTTCACGGGCAATGAAGTCACTTTTGAAACGTTGGCACTGTTGGAAAATAGGAAAGTTAATCTGAAGCCATTTCACTTAAAATTTCCCAAAGGTCTTTATGCAACTAATTATGTTCCGAAGTGCTGTTATCTTATGTAGGCAGCAATCTATTTGGGTCACCTTAGTTCTTTCAATCTTTATTTTTCAACATGAATGTTCAGTAACTTTGTATCAAACATTCTGGTTGAACCTACACCTGAAAACTGAATCCGGTAGGAATTCTGTAGGTGGATATTTGTATTAGCAAAGTGCAGAGGGTGGGATATTAAAGCCGTGTGTATTTATTTATTTGTGGTTGGAAAATCAATCCGTTTGCAAAGTGCTGATTTTTCCTTTTGTTGTGTTACTGGTCCTCAGGTTTTTAACATAACCGGCGGAGATCTCGATCCAATATGTGTTTGAGACTCCAGCTCTGAACATTGATATAGACAGAGTCTACACTTTAATAACAGGTTTCCCTAAATTTGGCTAAAATCTATGCAGCTGGAAATAACGTAATTATTTTTTTAAATGAAAACTGTAATAGAGGAACCCAAAATCAATGACCAGCGGAACATATATTAATTCAGTAGCTGAAGATGATTAATTATTTTTTCATTTTAAGACAAGTGTCTGAAGAGACTATTTATTTTACAGTATTTCTAGAGTCAGGTGTGACTGTCTGATTTTTTTTTGTAAAATAAATTTAGAGTATCCAATTCTTTTTTTCCGATTAAGGGGCAAGTTAGCGTGGCCAATTCACCTACCCTATACATCTTTGGGTTGTGGGGTTGAGACCCACGCAGACATGGGGAGAATGTGCAAACTCCACACGGACAGTGACCCAGAGCCAGGATCGAACCAGGGTCCCGGGCGCTGTGAGGCAGCAGTGCTAACCACTGCGCCACCGTGCAACCCCTGACTGTTAGATTTCTTGATTGTTGGTGAGGTCATCTAACAAATTGAAAGACTTACCTTCACCAATTTTATACACCACAATTATTCCTCAACTTCTACAGACATCTTGGGCGAGATTCTCCGACCCCCTGCCAGGTTGGAGAATCGCCGGGGGCTGGCGTGAATCTCGCCCCCGCCGGTTACCAAATTCTCCGGCACCGGAGATTCAGCGGGGGCGGGAATCGCGGCACGCCAGTTAGCATACATAGAACATAGAACATAGAACAATACAGCGCAGTACAGGCCCTTCGCCCATGATGTTGCACCGAAACAAAAGCCATCTAACCTACACTATACCATTATCATCCATATGTTTATCCAATAAACTTTTAAATGCCCTCAATGTTGGCGAGTTCACTACTGTAGCAGGTAGGGCATTCCACGGCCTCACTACTCTTTGCGTAAAGAACCTACCTCTGACCTCTGTCCTATATCTATTACCCCTCAGTTTAAGGCTATGTCCCCTCGTGCTAGCCATTTCCATCCGCGGGAGAAGGCTCTCACTGTCCACCCGATCTAACCCTCTGATCAGTTTGTATGCCTCTATTAAGTCTCCTCTTAACCTTCTTCTCTCTAACGAAAACAACCTCAAGTCCATCAGCCTTTCCTCATAAGATTTTCCCTCCATACCAGGCAACATCCTGGTAAATCTCCTCTGCACCCGTTCCAAAGCCTCCACATCCTTCCTATAATGCGGTGACCAGAACTGTACGCAATACTCCAAATGCGGCCGTACCAGAGTTCTGTACAGCTGCAACATGACCTCCTGACTCCGGAACTCAATCCCTCTACCAATAAAGGCCAACACTCCATAGACCTTCTTCACCACCCTATCAACCTGGGTGGCAACTTTCAGGGATCTATGTACATGGACACCTAGATCCCTCTGCTCATCCACACTTTCAAGAACTTTTCCATTAGCCAAATATTCCACATTCCTGTTATTCCTTCCAAAGTGAATCACCTCACACTTCTCTACATTAAACTCCATTTGCCACCTCTCAGCCCAGCACTGCAGCTTATCTATATCCCTCTGTAACCTGCTACTTCCTTCCACTTCCTTCCACTAATACCACCCCCCCCCCCCCGCGATTCTCCGGCCCGGGTGGGACGAAGTCCTGCTGCTAGAATGCCTGTCCCGCCGGCGTGGAATGCCTGTCTCTCTTACCGGCGGGACAAGGCGGCGCGGGCGGGCTCCAGAGTCCTGGGGGGGGAGGGCGTGGGGCGATCTGGCCCCGGGGGGTGCCCCCACGGTGGCCTGGCCCGCGATCGGGGACCACCGATCCGGGGGCGGGCCTGTGCCGTGGGGGCACTCTTTTCCTTCCACCTTCGCCACGGTCTCCACCATGGCGGAGGCGGAAGAGGCTCCCTCCAGAGCGCATGCGCGGGGATGCCGTGAGCGGCCGCTAACGCTCCCGCGCATGCGCCGCTTGGAGATGTCATTTCCACGCCAGTTGGCGGGGCACCAAAGGCCTTTTCCGCCAGCTGGCGGGGCGGAAATCAGTCCGGCTCGGGCCTAGCCCCTCAAGGTTAGGGCTTGGCCCCCCAAGATGCGGAGGACTCCGCACCTTTGGGGCGGCGCGATGCCCGACTGATTTGCGCCGTTTTGGCGCCGGGCGGCGGACATTGCGCCGATACCAGAGAATTTTGCCCCAGTTATCCCCCAATTTCCAGGAACATATGATTGCCTTTGTCACAAACCGAATTAGGCCCAAATTTTTACAGATCGTAATTACCTCACAATTTTTACAAACCCTAATTAAAACCTGTAGCGCACAAAGACTCCGAGAGACGAATAGAGTGAAGTCGATGAGGCTTTATTAAGCGTGTCTGTTCCCCCGCAGCTCGATAGTTGAATGGCCTGCGGGGGAGGACTCCGGCTTCTTATACTCCACCTTCAGGGCGGAGCTAGAGGTCAACGGCCAACCAGGACCCGGGATCTGTCAGCCAATGACATTAGGGCTTCCAGTCCCACATGACCCCTAATACATACTACCACAAAACCCAAAATCATACCTAACCCCAATTACCCACCAATTGTTACAGACTTCCTGAATGGAGATTCCTCAGGCCTGGCTAGGTTCTAAAAAGTGAAGTCCCCACATCAATTGTTGACAGTCTTTTAGTCCCTTCAAGTGCCTTCCAAGGTCACTTAAAGGAAACGGATCTCCCATGAACCAGTGGTAAATTCTCGTACATGCCTACATTTTTGCAGGATGTAACAGTGGTGGAAGCAGCAAAGAAATTAGGCTTGGCACTATGTCCTCAGGTTTTTGACATTGGGACCTACTAGTTGCAGAGTTTGATGGACAGAGAGAATCTCATTAGATTTAAACAAGATGGGAGAGGAGTTGGCAGTGGGGGTTAACAATTGTCCTCATCTTAAAATCTTCAGCCAGCTCCTTAAGACCTTGTGCCTTCAGAGATGACCGAGGACTCTGAGCAGACCGTAGCGACATTAGTTCTTTGGAAACCGAAGAACAGGGAACTGAGACGGAGACCAGGAACCTACTCTAGGCTCAGACCGATCTCTGCCCTCCCCAAAACACCAAGAGACCACTTAGAAAAAGGTCTATCCAGACCCATCTTGCCTCACCTTGCCCTCTATACACGGACTCTTGCCGATGAAGATGGCCGTTTCCCCAGGAGCAAAGGTCAGGTCGGAGTTGCTCCTTATTTCACAAAATATTCTGCCGCGTAATTCACGAACATCATTTCACCAACTCTTCACACATTTGTGGTCAATTCTTTGAATGGAAGTTTCTTGACCAAAGATAGGTCACAGGTTTCATGAACAAACAGGCAAGGAAGCTCTCTGTTATAATTATACTCTGGAATCAGTATAATATAAAATGGGGCAGATCCTTCAGGGCAGTAGCTTCTGGCTATATTACAGACCACTTCAAACGGATTCTCTAATATAATTGCAGTATTACAGTATTACAGCCCCTCGCCCTGTCTGATCGTCCACTGCCTTTTTAATTTGACATTAATGATCCTTTTTTTAAATAAACACCTCCTTCACTACACTGCAAGAGAATTTAATTAAATTGTTCATTCCGTATACAGACTGATCAGAAGTTTGGCGACGTACATTTATTAGATAATTGACAGGCCTCCTTGTTAGGTCGTCCTTAGGTTTCGCTGAATTAATTTTCCATAAAATATAATTTAATTTGTGTTCTGACTGCAGGATTTATTTAATTATCGGTGCCATGCTCATTGCATTCTGCTCTCTGCCCCAGTTCCTCAGTAAAAATGCAAATTAAACGGGTGCACTCAAGATTTGATTCTGTGAAGTTTAAAAAAAATGTCGATTAAATCTGCGCTTTGGTATATTAATCTGCAAGGAACACCTTTGTCGAACAAAAGACGGGCGTTATTAAAAAGCGAGCATGAAACAGCTCCCTTAAGGTGGCTTATTTTGATGCTGATGTCATATTTCTGCTACCCCATGACAACATTTTGTCTGTAACACAATCTGGGCTTACTTATCCCTTCTTTGCAAATTGCTTCCCAAAGCATAAATGGAAAATCTGACACATTTCACTACATTATCCCGGAGAGCAATTGACTCAAATTAACGTCTGTTCCATTCGCTTCTCTCCCCACTTGGGAAATGACTGCGGCCTTTGCTCTATTGGTCACCATACCAACATGTGCTACCTTTGTTTGTTGCCCGTTACCTCCCTCCAACAATACATCAACATTTTGTAAGCAGACCATGACGTCTCATCACGCCAAATCAAATACCGTAGCCTTTCCTTTCATTAGGCAGCAGAATGTTGGATGCTGTGTTGCCTGGCAAAGGTCCATCTTCAAAAAAATAGAGAAACTTTCCTCCTATTCTGTGGATAAGCGTATGCGCTCAACACCTTGCCCCTCCTTATGTCTGCAACACTGCGAGATCTCTACAGTCATCCAATTTTGGCCCTGTGCGCAATGCGATGCTCCGTCCATGAATGGCCAAGTTCCCGACGGCGTGGGACACGTGTGGTCTCACCCGTCGTGAACTTTGTGTGGCGGCTGCGGAATCAGTCTGGCGCCGCCACAGTCGGGGAGGGCCGATCCGCAGGCATGGGGGGCTTCATTCGGGGCTGGGGGCACTGTGGGAGGGGGGGGCGGTCCCAGGCACGCGAGCGGCCGAATGAGGGTGCTATTTTGCCAGTCCGGGTCCGCCATGAAGCACGGCGCAATCGCTGCAGGCCACCGCCGTGCGCATGCACGGCCACGGACCCGGGCTATATTGGCAGCTAAGCTGGGAGCTCTATGCTGTCTGGGTTGCTAGTCCCCGCCGGAGCAGGGAATCGGTGACCGTTTTGCGCCAGTTCTCCTGGTGTAAAACACCACCGTTTTCACGCCGGTGTGGGGATTTGGTCTCCCAAACGGAGAATCCAGCTCAAGGTGCTTGCATTAACCTTGCTGTTGATACATTTTAAGCATGACAATGGGCTTTTACCCAACTTTTCATGAAACAATGTTTTGAATTTCTGCAGACATGGAACAAAGATTTGATAGTTTATTCATTATCTAAAACAATGTCTGTATTCGCACAGTCAAGACATTTTTAGCAATTTCACTCTTAGCTATGCATTCAATTAGCACCTAAAACCATGAATAAATCAATAATCTATAATCTATAATAAATCAATAATCTATCACAGCAATGGGTCGGAGGAGATCATGAGCTGTATTCGGTTAATACAGATGGGCCAAGCTCCCAGTCTGGATGGGTTTCCCATTGAACTTTACAAACAGTTTGCTGCTCAGTTGGTCCCACTTCTGCTTATTATGTTTAATGATTCGGTGTCCTCGATGCCGTTTAAGGCCTCGGTGTGGCTGGGATCCCCGAAGGAATGTTTGCACCTTGAGAAGATCAAGTAGACCATGAGGGGGGTTGGTGGAAGGGTTCTACTCGAGGTGGCAGCTCTTCATCCCGCTTTGCAGGGAACAGATTACCTATTTTTTATTAAGGTTCTGTTTCTTCTATGGGGGGTGAGGGGGAGGGGGGAGGGGAGAGGGGGATATTGGGTTGATATACTGTTGGTATAGTACGGGGTTGTATTGTATTGTTGTTGGTTTTTTCTTTTAATGACAATCTTGTTTGAATAAAAAAATCTATTTTTCAAATAACGTTAGATAAAATACGACATCAAGCTCAGCAGATCATTTCTTGACATTTGTAAAATCTCAATGGCCTATCTGCCACTGCTGTACTTCACAGCAATTCAATCAACATCCCCAAGGCACCTCTGTAATTTTCTACTCTCCAATATTCAGTATTTGTTATTTATTTGTTCATAAGATGGGCAAGGCCGGCATTTCCCGCCCATCCCTCATTGCCCTTGAGAAGGTGAGCTGCCTTCTTGAACCGCTGTATGCCATGGTGCACCCTCAGTACTCTCAGCGCCGGAGTTCCAGGATTTTAATCAATACTGTTGAAGGAACAGCGATCTATTTCCAAGTCAGGATGGCGTGTGCCACTCACACAAGTCTACATCGTCTCATTCTGAATCCTTCCACCAATGAGACGTGTTTCCCAATCAACTGAGTGGGCAGGTGGGTTGGTGGTAGTCAGGAGGGGTTTTCAGATTGGGGACAAGTCAGGTCAGGACGGGGAGTGTCGGGGTCAGGGAAGTCAGTGTGAGTGATTGGGGGATCACTTTTGTGATTACCCAGGAGTTTTCTTTCTGTCTAATATTCCCTGGGTAACCATCCAGGTAAGAATAAGTCGAGACAGCATCAAGCTGTGCATAGATCCTTGGTACACAAACACCAAATGTCACTACGTACTGAGGGTCTACCTGTCCCCATGGTTGCGAAGTATGGGCCTGGCCAGATTGCTGCAGAACATTCCATGTACCTGGACAGTGCCGTACCACCTGTCCCTCGTGGAAAAACTTGCACAAGACAACACCTTTGACCACAAGGTGATCAAGTAGTTGTCGGCACGTAATGTCCTACAGGTCCTTAGGAAAAAGGAGATGATAGATCCTGTCGGATGGTTCCCTGACTATCAGAGTCATCTGGCGGAATGCCTCATCATCAGAACTTTCAAATAAGCACCAAGACTTAGCTGGACTGGTGCTGGGAAGGGTACTCCCGTCAGATCCTGCACACCCAAAGCCTCAGTCCCACCACACGCTACCCTTGAAGCAACTGCTGGGGGGAACAGAGGGTCACGCACCCCCTTGTGGGATGCGCCTTTGCAAAGAAGGTCTGGAGAGAGATGCAGTGGTATTTTTTTTGTCAAGGTTCATCCCGAGCAGCTCTGTGAGGCAGTGCCATGCACAATGGGCTGTTCCCAGGGGGGGACACCGAGACAAACATCAACTGCTGCTGGAGAATCGTCAATTCGATGAATTATGCTCTTTGGTCTGTCCGAAACATGTTTATCTTCCAGTGCAAAGAATTGTCCTCGACTAAGTGTTACAGGCTGGCACATTCCAAGGTCCAGAACTGCGCACTGAGGGGTGCCCTCAAGCTTGGGGCAGCCGCTGTCACGGCGCAATGGAGAAAGGCCACTGTGTAAGGTCTTTCAGCAAATTTACATCAAGGGGCTGGTAACTGTGTAAAACCCCTCAGACTGTGTGCTTAACCCTAATTGTATGTACCTGTATTGAAGCACTGCAGAGTGCAACATGACCAATGTATATAGTTTGAAAAGAATTGTACTCTCTGTAATGAAAATATGGAGAAGTTTATAATGTTCCCATTACTGAATTGAAGCACCTCAGAGTGCATTTTGACCTCTGTAGAAAATGTGAATAGTATTGCACTTTCCTGTTATGACAATTTGAAATGTTTGTAATGTTTCTTTCAGATATTTTATGAATAAAGTATATCTTTGCAAAAAAAAGTGGAACAGTCCCAAAATCCCCGACTCGAACCCTGAGGAGAAGATGTTTTTTAAAGGTGCCACGGAGCAGGAGAATTGCCCATTGGAAGTTCAAAACTCCTGGACAATTCTCCCGGAGTCCTCATGTGGGGATTTCGGAGGTGTCCCGGAGCACATCTTCTGGGTACGTCTGGTTGCTGACAACCAGAATATCTGAGTCATGATCCCTCTATGTTCTTCCTACCAAAATGAATCACTTCACACTTCTCTGCATTGAATGTCAATCTCCATTTGACCACCCATTCCACCAACTTGTTATGCCCCTTGAAGGTTCCACATGATCCTCCCCACAGCGGAAGTGCATCTTAAGCAGCCCACTGCACGGCTCCATCACAGACAGTTGTAGCAAATCTCTGCTTCAGTCTCAGGCTTCAACACTGGCATCATCAGCCAAGACCATAGTGGGTATCCCAACGAGCCATCCCTGCAGCCTGGGGTAACCCTCGAAAATTACAGCGATTTACGATTGTTCAAGGATGAAGCTGTCATGAATGCTCCCTGGAAAACGTGCACACGTGTGCACGATCATCATCTGGTGGTCACACACTAGCGGGACATTAAGCGAGTGTAACCCCTTCCTGTTGATGAATGGGACGTCCTGTGCCACAGGGCGTGTAGAGTGACATGGGTGCAACCGATCACCCCCTGCACAAGTGGCAGACCAGCTTTGGTAATGAATCCGGACGCCCTCTCGTCCTGCTGGACCTGGCCCAGGTCAAAATGAATGAAGTCCGATGCCATTTCATAGAGTGCATCCGTGACCTCCTGGATGCACTTATGGATGGCTGACTGTGAAATGCCACATTAGAGGCCTTAGAGGCCTGGAATGAACCCATCAATAGAGGTTGAAGCCTGCCTTGACCTTCGCAGCCACAGGGAACGGGTGTCCTCCACCTCCATGCAGCTTGTCATGATATTCAGATAAACATCATGGTGCAAACATACATACACACTGATGGACAGATCAACAGACCAATCAATAGACACACAACATCACAGCCAATCACAGGCAAGAGCATACACACTATAAAACGGAGAACACAACACTTCCCCTCATTCCAGCAGGAGACAGCTCAGGGCACCGAGCTCACAGCAAGCCACTCAGACATTCACCATGTGCTGAGTGCTTCTCCAAGATAGTGTTAGGGCTAGGTCCACAGGTTAGAGGGTAATGAACGAACCACAGTAACCAGTTTACAGATGTTGTTATTGTTAGTAATAAAACTGAGTTGTACCATCCACAACCGTGTTGGTTTGTCTGTGTAGCAGAGCACCCAACACGACATAGTACCAGGATTGGAACCCAGTAATCTACCTACGCATCTTAAGGAATCCGCCATCCTGCGCCATGGACATCATCAGCCCGCCGCAGCCGCTCCAAATCGCTGGAAATGTCGGCGTCAACTGGAAGCTGTTTAAACAGCGCTTCCAGTTCTTCCTAGAAGCCACAGAAAGGGAGAATGCATCGGACACCAGGAAAATCACCCTCCTCCTCTCCACGGCAGGGCAACACGCCATCCACATCTACAATTCCCTGGTGTTCGCGGAAGGTGAGGACAAGGCGAAGTACAAGACGGTCCTTCTCAAACTCGAGCAACACTTCAGCGTCGAGGTAAATGAGAGTTTTGAGAGGTATCTCTTCCAGCAGCGCCTGCAGGGTAAGGATGAGCCTTTTCAATCTTTCCTAACACACCTCCGTATCCTCGCGCAGTCCTGCGGTTACGAGGCCACCTCCGATTCCACGATTCGGGACCAGATTGTTTTTGGGGTCACCTCGGGCACCCTACGCCAGCAGCTCCTCAAAATTAAAGGCCTCACCCTAGCCACCGCCATCGAAACCTGCGTCCTCCATGAAAACGCGACCAGCCGCTACTCCCAATTCCAGGCGGCCGAATCGGCACGGCAGGGGTCCTACGCGGCCGAATCGGCACGGCAGGGGTCCTACGAGGCCGAGCGGGTCCAGGCGATCGAGTTCCTCCCGGCCCCCGGCCCGGACGAGGGCGGCCATTTCGCGCGCTTTCCGCGGCCTCCCATGCTTGTACGCGCCAAAAGAGACGTCGCGCAGAGGGACGTGACGCGCAGGCACACTCTATGCAGGACCGAACTACGCACGCGCGATGGCGCAACGAACGCCATGACGTCACGATGTGCGGCAACTGTGGATCCGCACATTTAAAGCGGCAATGTCCAGCAAAGAACCGACAATGCCTCCGCTGTGGCAAGATGGGCCACTACGCTGCCTGCTGTCGAGCAGCTCAACCTGCCAACGCTCCCCAATTCCGACAGCCTCGCAGGTGATGAATGGTGTGCCACCCTAACGGTCAACCGATCATCAATTACATTCCGTTTGGACACTGGTGCCTCCGCCAACCTAATAGCATGGTCAGCCTTCTACGCCATGAAGGTCAGACCACCAATTTGGCCATCCCGTTGCAAGGTGGTCGACTACAACGGAAACGTTATCCCGGCCATGGGATCCTGCCAGCTCCAGGTGACACACAATACATACACGGCCACACTGTCCTTCGAGATAGTTGGATCATCGAAGGACTCCCTGCTAGGCGCACAGGCATGCAAGGTTCTCCACCTCGTTCAGCGGGTACACGCTCTGTCTCCAGAAGGCACATTAGACTTCCCAGATGTAGAATTTAGAGCACAGCTCCACTCGCTCCTCGCCCACAACCAGGAGGCATTCGACGCATGGGCACACTGCCCTATACCTACAGAATACGGCTCAAACCGGATGCCACCCCAGTCATTCACGCACCTCGCAGGGTCCCAGCACCACTCAAAGACCGCCTCAAACAGCAGCTGCAGGATCTCCAGGACCAAGGGGTGCTATCCCGGGTCACAGAGCCCACGCCATGGGTCAGCTCCATGGTGTGTGTTAAGAAGCCCTCTGGCGAACTCCCGATCTGCATCGACCCAAAAGACCTGAACAACAACATCATGAGGGAACACTACCCCATACCCAAACAGGAAGAGATCACGAGCGAAATGGCCCGGGCTAAAATTTTCACAAAGCTTGATGCCTCGAAGGGTTTTTGGCAAATCCAACTGGACCAGTCCAGCAGGAAGCTGTGCACCTTCAACACTCCTTTCGGCAGGTTCTGCTATAACAGAATGCCGTTTGGCATAATCTCGGCATCCGAGGTATTTCTCAGAATCATGGAACAGATGATGGAGGGCATTGAAGGGGTGCGCGTCTATGTTGACGCCGTCATCATCTGGTCCACCACACCACAGGAGCACATCAGTTGTCTCCAGCGTGTCTTTGCGCGGATACGGGAACACGGCCTGCGTCTCAACCAAGCCAAGTGTTCTTTCAGCCAAACTGAGCTAAAGTTTCTGGGGGACCACATATCCCGGTCAGGAGTGCGTCCAGGTGCAGACAAGGTGAGCGCCATTACAGCCATGCCGCAGCCGACAGACAAGAAAGCAGTGCTACGCTTCCTAGGCATGGTCAACTTCCTGGGTAAGTTCATTCCCAACCTTGCCTCCCACACAACGGCTCTTCGCCACCTAGTAAAGAAGTCCACGGAGTTCCAGTGGCTGCCCGCACACCAGAAGGAATGGGAGGAGCTCAAAATTAAGCTCACCACAGCCCACAGCGTTCTTCGACACCTCTCGTGATACGAAGATCTCGACTGATGCCAGCCAGTCCGGCATTGGGGCGGTACTCCTGCAACGGGATGGCACTGCATCATGGGCCCTGGTCGCCTATGCCTCGCGGGCCATGACCCCCACAGAACAGTGCTGTGCGCAGATTGAGAGTGCATCCTGCTCAAGCTCCGGAGATACGACTTCCAACTGATTTACACCTCGGGAAAGGACTCATCATTGCTGATGCCCTGTCCAGAGCAGTGAGCACACCGCCCGACTCGGAGGGGTTCGTCTGTCAGGTCGAAGCGCAGGTGGCCTTCACATCGGCAAATCTGCCAGCTGATGATTCAAGTCTGGCCCATATTCGCCGGGAGACTGCGGCTGACCCCCTTCTACAACGTGTGATGCGCCACATGACGGGAGGGTGGCTCAAAGGACAGTGCCCACAATTCTACAATGTCCGAGACGACTTGGCTGTCATTGATGGTGTCCTCCTAAAGCTGGATCGGATTGTGATTCCACACAGCATGCACAAGCTGGTCCTCGACCAACTACACGAAGGCCATCTGGGGTTGAGAAGTGCAGACGGAGGGCCCGAGAAGCTGTATACTGGCCGGGGATCAGCGATGACATTGCCAACATGGTGCTCAACTGCCCCACCTGCCAAAGGTTTCAGCCGGAGCAACCTCCTGAGACGCTTCAGCCCCATGAGTTGGTGACGTCCCCCTGGGCGAAGGTGGGTGTGGACCTTTTTCATGCGCTTGGCAGGGACTACCTCATCATCAGAGATTATTTTTCGAATTATCCAAAGGTCATACGCCTGCACGATTTGACATTGTCCGCTGTCATAAGGGCCTGCAAAGACACCTTCGCTCGCCACGGCATTCCGATTACTGTCATGTCGGACAATGGGCCCTGTTTTGCAAGCCAAGAATGGTCTTCTTTTGCTGCTGCCTACGGCTTCACACACGTCACGTCCAGCCCTCTGCATCCCCAGTCAAATGGCAAGGTGGAAAAGGGCGTTCATATCGTCAAGTGGCTCCTCTGCAAGGCTGCTGATGCCGGATCGGATTTCTGTTTAGCCCTGCTGGCCTATCGCTCGGCCCCACTGTCCACTGGCTTCTCACCAGCCCAGCTGTTGATGGGTCGCACCCTCAGGACCACTGTGCCATCCATTCTGGTCCCTACACCTAACTATGCTCCAGTATTGCAAAGGATGCGACAGCAGCGTGCTCAGCAGAAGGTGGCACATGACACTCGGGCAATTGATCTTCCTGCCCTGGCGCCTGGAGACAACGTCCGCATCCACCTACCAGAGGGTGGCTGGTCGGCAACTGCCGAGGTTCTCCGACGCGTGGCTCCCCACTCGTTCCTGGTTCGCATGCCTGATGGCTCCATTCGCAGGCGCAATCGCCGGGCTCTTCACCTGCTTCCGCGCTCGCTACATGATCATACACCGGTGCCACACCCTCCTGTTGTTCCTGATGTCGACTTCGTGGAGCTTCCTGCCACCATGCCCATTCCTCTGTCGCCTGTGGCCAGGCCCACTCCTCAGCCGGTGGATCCTGACCCACCCTTGAGGCGGTCAACCCGAATTCGTCGCCCACCTACTAGGCTGGACTTATGAGCCTGTTTGAACATTGAACTCACTGACGTATTATGCCGCAATGTTAATATGTTTCTCTTTTTGTCATTACAGGAATTTGTTTTGATGCTTAATGTTTACACGTGTTTTGTTTATGGTACAACCTCGTTGCTATGTTGCACCTGACACCTTCCTATGTATATAGTTTAGGCTCATGTACATGTTGTAGATATTGCACACACACATTCAGCTGCACTCAGTACACATCTATATTTATGACCACATAGGCACATATTCTTGTAAAAAAAAGGGGGATGTCATGATATTCAGATAAACATCATGGTGCAAACATACATACACACTGATGGACAGATCAACGGACCAATCAATACACACACAACATCACAGCCAATTGCAGGCAAGAGCATACACATTATAAAACGGGGAACACGACACTTCCCGTTCATTCCAGCAGGAGACAGCTCAGGGCACAGAGCTCATAGCAAGCCACTCAGACATTCACCATGTGCTGAGTGCTTCTCCAAGATAGTGTTAGGGCTAGGTCCACAGGTTAGAGGGTAATGAACGAACCCCAGTAACCAGTTTACAGATGTTGTTATTGTTAGTAATAAAACTGAGTTGTACCATCCACAACCGTGTTGGTTCGTCTGTGTAGCAGAGCACCCAACACGACACAGCTCTTAGTTGGAAAGAATGTGGCCCGGGTACCGCCGCACTGTCTCCCTGGTGAGGCAGAGTCTCCTGTGACACATGTTGTCCAACAGCTCCTTGAAGGATACATGGGTCCTGTGTACCCTCAGTCACCTTCTTCACCTTCGTTCCCCTGTTTGGCTGGTGCTGCCTCTGGCCCTTCAGCCTGCCCTGCGGCCCCCTGGCGCTGGGCATTTCCTGGGTGCTGCCACTCGTTGCTGCTGCAGGCTGTGCTCCTCCAACACTATAATTAGCAGAATTGCAGCTCCACTAGCTCCATACCGATATTGCTCAGTAAGTTGAGACAGTAAGTTTGATGTCGCTGCCACTTAACTTCAGTACCTCTTCTCACCCATTGACCTGCTGGTCCTGGAAGCAGCCAGTCCTACACCCTATCCAGCAGTTACCACTCAATCACATCTCAGGCGTCCCTCCATCTTCCATTGTGTGACCGGCCCTAGTCAATGCCCTTGTCCCCTCAGAGTGATCTCTGGCCTCCCGTCTGGTTGTTCGCCTTATTCCCGTCTCCTTATCTCTTCATCCAAGGTGGTTCTCACAGGAGGATTCTATGGTCGTCCACCCCTCATGGGCAGATTGCCCAGTGACGTCCATCTTGGGGGAATCGATCCTCTACGACATGCTGGGATCCGGCACACATGCAGATGCAGTCCCCCGTGATCCCGTGTACCCAAGTGTTTATCCTTGAACCCTGAGTTTTCACCCTTCTCCTTGGCTTTGAGACTGTGGGCAGCCAGCACTGCTAACGTTAACTTGGGCGGCACGGTAACACAGTGGTTAACACTGTTGCTCCACAGCGCCAGGGTCCCAGGTTCGATTCCCGGCTTGGGTCACTGTCTGTGCGGGGTCCCCACATGTCCTCCCTGTGTCTTCATGGATTTCCTCCGGATGCTCCGGTTTCCTCCCACAAATCACAAAAGATGTGCTTGTTGGGTGAATTGAACATTCTGAATTCTCCCTCCGAGTACCCGTACAGGTGCCGGAATGTGGTGACTAGGGGATTTCCACAGTAACTTCATTGCAGTGTTAATGGAAGCCTCATTCTCTTTCAGTGTCTCATCCATCCAGCCTATTAAGCCTGCCTCCCGCACTCTCGTCACACCTCATGAGCCCCGCACCTACAGCCATACCATGCCCCCATGCCACGTTCAGCTGACTAGCACAGGGCTCGAAGAACATTTTAAACAACACAGGCAGCAGGATTCAGGACCACACACATCACCCCCGATCCCCATCCCAGAAGCCACCGATCCACCTCCACCCCCCCACCCACCTGGAGCAGGCCAGCGGGTTCTGTTCCCTTGGATTCCCTGGTGCCACGTGGAGAGGGCTTCTCACCTCCTTCCTCCCTCTCGGAGGACATGGTACCTGAGCCGCGTTTTTATAAAGCAGCAGAAACCACGCAGGCGCGACATACGCCTGGTGGGTGGGAAATTCAGTGAGGTCTGAAGATTGGACTTTAATCTCACCAAGTACATTATAATGCATTCAAATTGATGCAAATCACATCCTCACCCTTACTGGGCATGAACCTGATCACGTTATCAGGGAGAGCCTGGGAAAATTGCATCGGAAATCTCACCGGTGCAAATCCTGTTTTTGGCCTCTTGCAATATTTTATGGCCATTCGGGATTTGCACCCACAGCTAACGGGCAAGTTAAATCCCGCCCGCTGGGAAGAGCCATTTTGGGAATGTGGCAGATTTTCTCCCACGGGAAGCTCCTTCGCATTCACCCAACTCCATATTAAAAGTGGTCATTCTAAATCAGAAAATCTTTTTGTTCATCTGCAGGCGATCCTGACTCCCAGACGGCTCAAACATCAGGTGCAAGGCTTTCTTTAAACTATCAGCAGTTCCATACGATTTAATCTTTTCCTGTTCCCTCTCCCCAACAGCTCTTGCCTGACATTCTGATTAACAAGTCATATTTCATAAATGCCCCATTAGGATGCTTCAGATGTACAGATTGTCGATCTGGGCCGTTTAGCTGATGGATTGATCCTGTGCCATCATGTGCAATGTTACGTTAACAATTTTAATGACTGGAATCGGTTATAATTGATCTTACCCATTACTTAAAATATCAATTTGGCATGAAAACTGACAGTCCAACATCTACTGCTTAGAGATTACACATTGCAATATTATTGTAAGAATATGCTGTGTATCAAATTTGTTTTGATTGTTACTCAAGTTCAGGACTAATTCAGGTGAGTATTCAGTCTTACATGAATCATCAACGCCAGGAGAGACCTTTTGGGCTGAAAGGTCTGTTTGTGCTTTCGGAATTCTTTTCGACTTTCACGCTTCCCACTTTATTTACTAGCGTAGGGTTCATGGCATCTTCATCTATCTTAACAGAAACACACAAATGTACAGGGCTGGATTCTCCAATCACCGACGCTGAAATCACGTTCGGCGATCGGTCAGACAATCCAGGTTTACGCTGGAATTGAGGGCGGCACCGTTTTTCCGATACTCCGCCCCCTCAAAAACGGCGTACTCGGGGAGTACACCGCACGCTGTACGGACATAGCCGCAGGATTGGAAAATTCAGCCCGCCATCTCTGACAGAGATATTTTATTTAATCATTAACACATACATTAAATAAAAAACACAACTCAACCAGTGCTGGAACCTTCAAGTGCCTCGGGATTGAACCAACGATCACTCAAAGTCTGTTGAACCTTTAGACATTTTTGTCTCAGTTGTATTAGGATATATCTGCCTTAGCCTAGAGCAGTAAAGGTGCTAAATATTGTTCAGTTCATCTTCTCTCTGTTATAGCAGGATATATCTGTCTTAACCGGCTGCAGTAAAGGAGCTAGATATTGTTAAGTCCTTATCTTCTTTGTGTCTGTATTTGCTTCATGAGTTTTCATACGCACATCTCAATGATTGGCCCCGCCAGACATGGTTCTCCCTTTTGCTGTTCATGGTTGTTTCACAGTTTTGTGGGGTTATCTTGTAATGCATGTCACTTGCAGAAGTTTAAAGGGATCTTATCTCCTGACTGTGCCATACACTGCTGCTGATTCCATAGCAACCCAAGAATACTGACAATCATCCTGGTTGGACATGTAAGATTCTACTGCATTATTCAAAAGAAGAACAGAGAGTTCTATTCAGCCTAGTGCCCTGGCTAACCAGCCACCACCAGAGACAGATTAACTGTCTGTTATTTTTTGAAGAATAAAGGGATTAAGGGTTATGGTGTTCGGGCCGGAAAGTGGAGCTGAGTCCACAAAAGATCAGCCATGATCTCACTGAATGGTGGAGCAGGCTCGAGGGGCCAGATGGCCTACTCCTGCTTCTAGTTCTTATGTTCTAACTGGTCATTTATCTGGTTGCTGCTCAGTGGGGCTTTGCTGTCACAATCACAGCCACTGTGCCCACTCAAGCAACACTGGTCAATGCAATTCAAGGCAGCTCACTGTATCTGAAAAATTTCAGATATTGAGCACCATAACAAGGCAACGTATAAATGTATACCTTTGCCCTCTTTGACTAATAAGTTAATCAGCCTGCATTAAAAATTATTCATATCTCCGATAAAGCAACCAACGGATTTGCAGTGTCTGCATACACTGGTGAAATTGTTAACCATACAGTTTTTTTTAATTATGTTATTTCTGAGGACCCGATGTGTCATGAAGTAAATAATGGCCATAGTTCTTCTGTAATAAGGAGCTCTTCCCTTCAGGATGGTTAAATCAGTGTTTATTTTTGTACGCGTTTAATAGAATAGTGTTGCGTTTATAAAACTCTTCCTCCCAGTTTCATGAGGACACAGTGATTCTCCAAAGCCCCATTTCCAGGATCTCCAGGACCAAGGGGTGCTATCCCGGGTCACAGAGCCCACGCCATGGGTCAGCTCCATGGTGTGTGTTAAGAAGCCCTCTGGCGAACTCCCGATCTGCATCGACCCAAAAGACCTGAACAACAACATCATGAGGGAACACTACCCCATACCCAAACAGGAAGAGATCACGAGCGAAATGGCCCGGGCTAAAATTTTCACAAAGCTTGATGCCTCGAAGGGTTTTTGGCAAATCCAACTGGACCAGTCCAGCAGGAAGCTGTGCACCTTCAACACTCCTTTCGGAAAAGAGATAATCAAGAAAAGCATGGAGGCTCACATGGAGGTTGGTCACAAAAGGGAGTGAAATGCGTCTCGTGCATTAATGTGAAACAGGGAACAGGCTGCTTTAACCCCTATCTGATTCTCTTCACAATCACCCATTTTACGTGACTAAGGTGGACTTGATTTTACCGAGCATGCTGAACAAATAGCCAAGAATTAGGTTAGTCGAAGCAACATCTGTTGATATGTCTGTACATTAGCCAATAAAACCTTTGTGGCAATGGTCGCAACTGTTGCTATAGCAATTCTAACTGGATTACAACATAGATCATATTGGATTTATTTCAATGGTACCGCTGCCTTATTTTCCTAATAATGAGGAAGATAGGGGGCAGGATTCAGAGTGACGTCGATAGGAATACACACACACACAAACAAACTAACAGACAGAGGAGGAGGTCAGTGGTAGGGGTCAAGGAAGGGAGATATAACTCAAAAAGTATTTTTCCCCCATTAACAGCAGCAGGAGAAATGATCAATGAAGAACATTTTCACTTAGCAGCGACAGACCCAGCTTCACACATTAAAAAAGACCTTGTGTGGAAGATTCCAGAAGGCTCACAGCAACCATGGAATTGTACCTTCGAAGCATTAGGCACAGGGAAGAAAATTCTGGGAAAAACACTTGCTCAAGTTGCTTGATAATGAGTGTTTGTGGTGTGAGATGCTCCGGAGAGTCAATGCCTTCACCTCGTGCGCGAGGTTGGGGCTGATACAGCTGAAGGTGGTATATAGAGCACACCTCATAAGGGCGAGGATGAGCCGGCTCTTTGAAAGGGTAGAAGATGTGCGTGAACGTTGCGGGGGGGGGCCCCCGCAAATCACCTTCATATGTTTTGGTCCTGTCCAAAGCTGGAGGATGACTGGAAGGAGGTGTTTAGGGTCATCTCTAAAGTGGTGCACATGAAACTGGACCCGGGCCCCCGGGTGGCCATATTCAGGGTGTCGGACCAGCCGGGGTTGGAAACGGGTGCGGAGGCAGATGTTGTAGTCTTCGCCTCGTTGATCGCCCCGAAGGCGGATCCTGTTGGGATGGAGAGCAACATCTCCACCCTGTGCCCTGGCGTGGCGGGGGGACCTGCTGGATTTCTTGTCTCTTGAGAAGGTTAAGTTTGAACTGAGGGGAAGGATGGAGGGATTCTACAATTCATGGGCGTTATTCATTATGCACTTTCAAGAACTGGATAACATCGAACATTAGTGGGGGAGGGGGTTGAGAGGGTTGGGAGGGTTGGGGGAATGTATGTATTAATGGTGACTATGGGGATTCCTGATTCCTTTTTGTTATTTATGTTAACATGTGGGCAGTTGTTTGGGGGTTGGTGGGAGGATGGGATTGTTGTTGTTGATATGGGGATTGACATTATATTCGTTACTGCTTATTGTTTATTGTTGGTGGGTGCAAATTTGGGAGAAAATGTGGAAAAGGAAGAGAATAAAAATATTTTTTTTAATAATAAGTATTTGTTTTATTGTCTAGAACATCCACATTTCATTTGCAGCTGAGTCATGTTTTAACTCAAAAGGAGATTTACGTGCACTGTCACAATGGGAATGATCTACAGGACAGGTTTTAACTGCAGAGTACGAACAGGTTTACGCACAAGCATTGGTCTTCTAAATGACTATTTTAGAGCAGACTGGGACTGATTGATGTACAGACCTTGAGTAAATTTGGATGTGCTTTAGTAAGGTAAGATAAAGTCACCATAGTCCCAGATGGCCATAGGCTGCTTTCCCCTTTGAGGGGGAGAGCTGATTGGTGGTGATTTAACCTGAGGGTCACCACACCTTAGGCGAGGGGACAAGGTTGAGAAGGTGGGGCCTTCATGAATATCCTGAGCCAGTATGAGAATTGAACCCACGCTGCTGGCCTCGCTCTGCATCACGAACCAGCTGTCTAGGCAAGTGAGCTAATATAGTGATTAACTTACAGCCAAGACAACAACTTGCAGTTTTTTCGTTTTTTCTTCCATGGGATGTAGGTATTACTGGCAAGACGGGCAGCATGGTAGCACACGTGGCTAGCACTGTGACTTCACAGCGCCAGGGTCCCAGGTTCGATTCCCTGCTGGGTCACTGTCTGTGCGCAGTCTGCACGTTCTCCCCGTGTCGGCGTGGGTTCCCTCCGGGTGCTCCCGTTTCCTCCCACAGTCCAAAGACGTGCAGGTTAGGTGGATTGGCCATGATAAATTGCCCTTAGTATCCAAAAAAAAAGGTTAGGAGGGGTTATTGGGTTATGGGGATAGGGTGGAAGTGAGGGCTTGTGGGTCGGTGCAGCCTCAATGGGCCGAATGGCCTCCTTCTGCACTGTATGTCCTATGTTCTAAGACCCTGCTGCCCTCCCTAATTGCCCTTGAACTGAGTGGCTTGCTAGGCCATTTCAGAGGGCAGTTAAGAGTCAAGCACATTGCTGTGGGTCTGGAGTCACATGTAGGCCAGATCGGGTAAGGATGGCAGACTTCCTTCCCTAAAGGACATGAGTGGACCAGATGGGCATTTACAACAATCGACAATGATTTCATGGTCACCATTACTGAGATTTTATTTTAAATACAGATTTTTAAATTGATTTCAAATTCCGCCAGGTGTCGTTTTTTAACTTTTTTCTTGTTTAAATTTAAAATACCTAAGTCATTTTTTCCAATTAAGGGGCAATCCACCTACCCTACACATCTTTGGATTGTGGGGTTGAAACCCACAAAAACACGGGGAGAATGTGCAAACTCCACACGGACAGTGACCCGGAGCCGGGATCGAACCTGTGACCTCGGCGCCGTGAGACAGCAGTGCTAACCACTGCACCACCGTGCTGCCCATCCACCAGGTGTCATGGTGGGATTTGAACCCATGGCCCTTGGAGCATTAGCCTGAACCTCTGGATTACTAGTCCAATAACATTACCATTACACTATCATCTCCCTTTAACACAGCTAACGTACCAAAATGGCGCAAGGCATTTCACGGGAGCCATTATCAAACAGAATTTAGCACTGAGCAACAAAAAGTGATATTAGAACTTAAATGCTTGATTAAAGAGGTAGGTTTTAAGGGGTGTCTTAAAGGAGGAGAGAGAGAGGTGGAGATGTTTAGGGAAGGAACTCCAGAACTTAGGCCAGAACTCACTGAAGGCATGGCTGCCGATGGTGAATTGCTTAAAATCGGTGGTGCGCAAGAGACCAGAATTGGAGGGGTGCAGAGATTTCGGAAGGTTGTAGGGCCAGAGGAGATTAAAGAGAATGGAAGTATCAAGGCCATGGCGGAGCTTGAAAACCTGAATTTTAAAGTAAGAGTTAACCAAGCCATTGCTTAGTACATTTTAAAGAAACCTGGAAATTCTATATTTTTTAGAGCATGTTTCAAAGGCTGAAACATGTAGAAATGTCAGATTGGATCAGGCGTAGGCTAGTCAGCCCCTTGGCTCAGTTCTTCCATTCAATTCGATCATAGCTGAAGTGGCGTGAAATTTATGTCAATCTCTCAGAAGCAAAAAAGCGAATTAATCAAAACAACTGTCTCTTTCTTAGTAACTAAAATAAAATTAACAGCGAACAATCCAAAATGGGGCATTTGGTGACATCTACTTCGCACAAAAATGACTTGTGTATCATCATAAAGTCTCACAATAGATCTACAGTGCTGAGCTATATTCTGTCATTAATACCTACTCTGGACAAATGGTTTGTTCCTTTACTACTATTCCTATTATGGTTGCATGTTGTTCGATGACATCTTTGTATTTTAATGCCCTCTAACCTATCCTTGACTTTCACCTTTTTTCAACAGCATCTGATCCTCACATCCCTACCTCTCTCCAGTTCTGAAGAAGAATCATACGGACTCGAAACATTAAGGGTGGGATTTTCCGCCTCTCCCGCTGGCGGGGTCTTCCTGTCCCACAGAAGCCCCCCTTCCCCCCCCCCCCCCCCCCCCCTCAGTGGCAGGTTCTCTGGTGGCACAGCTGGCAAGCAATGGGACAGGAGGATCTCGCCAGCGCCAAGCCTCCTCCAACACCAGAAAAACGGCGGGGGGGGGGGGGGGGGGGGAGAGAGAGGGGGGAATCCCAGCCTAACTCTGTTTTTCTCTCTCCTCAAATCCTGCCTGAGCTATTCCAGTACTTTTTGGTTTTCATTTCAAATCTCTAGCCTCCTCAGCATTTTGCTTTTATTATCATAATAGATTTAAGGTGGTAAACCCAGTCACTAAATGATTCAATAATTATTATCAAAGACATCTTTCTTGCTTCAACTTCAAGCTTTCCTGGATTATTCACACGAGGACGAAAGCATTAATAAAAGTGCTATAATTCCAGTAGCTACAAATGTGCTCCATCTGTATACAGCAGCAAACTGTGATCATAGCTCCTAATGCCATTCAGAGCTCTGATTTCTACCAGCTGCTTTCAACATTAGATTGTTCAAACAAAATGTTCTCAAGATGAATCAATACCAGTCTTACACTGTCAGTTAAAACTGGAAATTCACAAACAAACGGCTGCATTCTCCGCCTCCCGCCACCAGGGGCAGAGTTCCCGATACTGCGGTCCCCCAGTGGCATCGCATTCGAGATTCGCGGCCCCGCCAGCCCATTTACATCCTATTACAGGTCAGCCTCTCTGGGCCGGGAAGCACATGGGCGAGAATTGGTGCTGGTCCTGACGAGCGTGTACCTGGCACGATGGACCTCGCGGTGGGCCAAGGGGGTAACTCTTTAAGGAAGTTGCCCCCAAAGTCCATCAGAGAGCCACCCTCCCCCCCAACAATGGAAGTCCAGCCCATCCCACCCTTACCAGACCCTCCTCACCAGAGACCCCATAATAAAGGAGACCCCCTAATTAAAGAGACCCTGCATAGAGACCCCTAATTAAAGAGACCTCCCAGAAGAGAGACCCCTGTCGGGAAGCCCCCAGAAGAGAGACCCCTGTCTGGAAGCTAGAGAACAGTCCAGATAGAGAAAAACATCACTGCTTTAAAACTCACCTGAGCAATACACCTGCTGGCTCAGGCAGAGGAAGCAGCACCTGTCAATTTCTGTAATGAGAAATCCAGTCAGCTGGGTTTAAACCTCTATGGTCTGTGATCTGCAAGCCTGTCATTCATTTCTCTTTGACATTGGTTTTACTAGGCTGTGATTGACAGCTTCCACACACACCCAACTGTCTGCATTGTTCATTCATCTTCCTTCAGGCTTGAGTGACTTTGAATTAGTCAGCTGTGAAACTAACCAATGTTTTTAAACATCAAGGGCGCGAAGATTCAGCGGACCTTAGTTAAAGTCCGGTTTTCATCGTGCTTGGCAGGGGACTTTGCAACGTTGGCAAGATTGTGACTCGTATTCAATGGCACATAGTGCCAAAAATGAGCCTCCATGAGATTCTTGACATGGGTGGCATGGTGGCACAGTGGTTAGCACTGCTGCCTCACAGCAACTCACAGCACCAAGGACCCGGGTTCTCTGACCTTGGGTGACTGTGTGGAGTTTGCATGTTCTCCCCGTGTCTGCATGGGTTTCCTGTGGGTGCTCCGGTTTCCTCCCACAGTCCAAAGATGTGCAGGTTAGATGCATTGGCCATGATAAATTGTCCCTTAATTTCCAAAGGTTAGGTGGGGTTACGGTGATGGGGTGGTTGAGTGGGCCTAGGTTAGGGTGCTCTTTCTGACGGTCGGTGAGGATTCAATTGGCCGAATGGCCTCTTTCGGCACTGTAGGGGTTCTATGATCTATAATAATGGCTCCCTCACCGTCTGATTCGCCCAATTCGCGCCACAGCAGCTCGCCGATGACAAGGGGGAGATGCTTTTAAACGCTCCCTCACCACTCACTCCAGTAAACACACAAGAGTGGCAGCACGTAGACCTGCTCCTTGTTTTGGGGATACCGTCCTGGACAGGCTTCTCGATGCTGTGGATGAGAGACGGGGCATCCTGTTCCCCCGAGGGGGTCGGAGGACCAGCAGCAGGGTCAGCAATACCGCCTGGGTGGCTGTCAGTGCAGGCAGAATGACCAGGAGGACCGCCGTACAATGACAGAAGAAGACCAATGGCCTCCACCGAGCTGCAAGGTTAAGTTACCACCTCTCTCCTGGCTTCAATTCCATCTGCCACCCCTCAAATTCCTAAACCCCTCCTCCTCCCCACCAATCAACTAGCTGACACCTCACACCCTCCCAACAACTGATCTTTATGTTTGTTCCTCAGAAACCCCTGGCACCCACCAGCACAACCCCTTTATGTCCAGGCGCGGTGCCCACACATGCCATCTGCTATAGCCCCCGACCCATCAAGCGTGCGGCTAACAATCCCCCTCTTTGTCCCCGCAGGAGAAGATCGCCCGTAATAATTGTGAAAGGCCCAAGATGGGGAGGCCAAGTACCAGAGACCTGAGTCTTCATCCCAAATGAGGAATGGGTCGTTGAAATCGCGGGGTTGCCCAAGGGGAGATCAGTGAGGGACAACGAGAATGGCCTGCGCTACAGAGGTGAGGACCCACTGCCCCTTCACTCATCTGACCTGCCTGAAGTGATTTCTACATGTCAGACAAAATGTTCCTTCCCTCTCACAGATCACATGCCCATTGTCTCGCAGAATCACCATCTGATGAGGCCGGACCATCCGGAGTTGTGCCCCCCCCGCCCCCCCCCCCCTCACCACCAAGAGACCGCCATCGAGGCGTCGCGACCATCACCCCCACCTTACACCAATGCAGAGACACACAGTTCGGTGGACAGGCTTCTGGGACACAATCTGGTGAGCACCACATAGTTGCTGATGCACATCAGGTGGAGGCAGGAACATCCAAAGAAGAGAGCAGCCAGAGGTCTGCAGGATCCCAGGCCACAGCTGGGTCCCAGTCAGATGCTGTGCCTCTGGACAAGGTTCTCCCAGAGCTGATAGGACACAGCCGTGACATTCAGGAGGGGATGTCAGCAACATTCCAACGACGCAAGGCCCATTGGAGGAGTCCCAAAGGCTATGGGCAGAGGAGATGATACCGACAATGCGTGGCACCGAGGCCAACACTGCTAGGGTGGCGACCCTGGAGCACAACGTCTGGGTCTTGAGAGGTGGTGTCCAAGGCATGGCTCAGCCTGTAACCACCTTGTCTGAGGGCCTCGACATCATGTCCCAGTCACTGAGGGCCGTGTCTCAGATGCAGGTGGACATTGCCGAGGCACTGCAGAGCACGGCCCAGTCAATGAGCAGCATCGCTGAGGGTGTTGACATCATGGTGTAGACAATGGGGAGCCTCCAGAACTTGTTCTCTCTTTACAGGTGCGACTTCCTGTGGCTGAACCAGCAGCTGCATTGCACAGGTGAGTTTTAAGGCAGTGATTTTTTTTTCTCTGTCTCTGACTGAACTACTCTCTAGCTTCCAGTCAGGGGTCTCACTTCTGTGGGGGGGGGGGGGGGTCTCTGGGGGTGGTCTCTTTAATTAGGGAGCCTCTGTGGGGGTCCCTTTATTTAGAGGATCTCTGGGGGGGGGATCTCTAATTAGGGGGTCTCTGGTGAGGGGGATGGGGTCAGGTCACACTACAGGGGAGTGGGGGGGGGGGGGGGGGGTGACCCAGAAAATCAGGGGTGGAGCTGAATTGTGCTGGGGGCTGCATTGCAGTGAGTGGGTGGCCAGCTGCGGGATTTCGCTATCAGGTTGCCAGCTCAGAATGGCGGGCCAATGGCGAGATTCCCTCGGGAATCCTTCGCAATCCTCGCCATGCAAAAATTCCAGCTCACGCTGGGAGCACAAATCAGGTGCAAATCATCAAATCAGCTCCAAAGGGGGGGGAACATCTGCCAAACGGAAAATCCTGACCAAAATTCCTAAAGCAAGTCTTGCAAATGCCCTCGGATAAATTAAAGAAAAATCTTATGAAATTGTGGTGAATGTATTCACCTAATGCATGAGCTGCCTGTATGATGCTGTAACCTATGACCTGGAAGTGGTGATACGAGCTACTTCCAGGTACTGTACTGTAACCCCGGTGGGCTCCACCTCTGGCTCCGCCCTCACCTGGGCCATATATAGACCGGCCCCGGTTGGTGGGACTCATCTGGACAACCGACTCTGGCGAGGCCAGTTCATGATTAATAAAGCCTAATGTTCACTCGCTCTCTCTGTCTCTCGGTGAATTGAAGGTACATCAGAAATGCCTTTGTCTGTTATTTTATCAGTGATATTAAACAGTTCAATGGCTTCACTAGATTAATGGACCAATTAATTTGTATGAATTTGTGAAGCATTCACAAAGATTTTTTTTAATCCAGCCATCGCATTTTGGAAATAAATTTATTGGGATGATCAGCAGTGGAGTATAAATTGAATAAAAACTAATTTGCATCCATTACCCTTTTAATGCAGCAATTCCCTTTTGATCATATATGTTCTGAGGCTGCAATCACCATCTGTCCCCACTATCCTTCCCACAAATCGTCCTCCAGCTTGTAAGTATCAAGGCAGTGATCTTCTTCCAACTGTCTGAAAATTCTGCCCTGCGGCCAATGATTTGAAGGACACTCCGATGGCCCACCCCTGAATATGCATCTCATTTCTGCTTGAACTGCCTTCAAGCCCCTACCTTGCATTGTATCATTGTATATAAAGTGGCAGCACACAATTTTAAATTGACACACCTGACTGTCTAATATACGGAGACAACAATCTTCTGAAAGGGCACTGTGAATTAAATTAGCTTTTTTTTTAATTACTTGAAAAAATACTTCATTATACAGATGTCATTTCTATTTAATCCCTGGAATATTGATTTGTAATCTTGTTTTCGTTCTCCCATTATTTAAGACAACTCCTACAAACTGCACAAAATCCATGTGATCAGATACCAAAAGCAAAACGTGCAATACAGAGGCTCGGCTGAAGAGATCGACAACCCTCGACTAATGCAATTTAAGGTCAAGTCTTCTCCATGTTCAAGGTACAGGCAGGAGTGGAAATATCAAATCACATTGTGAGTTTGAAAGGTCCTTAAACTGTTTCCTGTTTTTTAAAAAAAACAATTCTATTCAATCCTTTTGCTGTGTGTGAAAGTCACCCAAATGTTTCCACTGCTTATACGTTTGGTGAATTACACTCAACCAGCATTACAAAAGCTTTTTTGTTAGAATAATCTGAGATGTGCACCGTTCAACTTCTCCTCAGCTACATTTTAAACTATTGTGGATCAGTTAGCAGCGAATATTCACTTGGAATGCAATCACAATCTGGACATAAGAACATAAGAACTAGGAGCAGGAGTAGGCCATCTGGCCCCTCGAGCCTGCTCCACCATTCAATGAGATCATGGCTGATCTTTTGTGGACTCAGCTCCACTTTCCGGCCCGAACACCATAACCCTTAATCCCTTTATTCTTCAAAAAACTATCTATCTTTATCTTAAAAACATTTAATGAAGGAGCCTCTACTGCTTCACTGGGCAAGGAATTCCATAGATTCACAACCCTTTGGGTGAAGAAGTTCCTCCTAAACTCAGTCCTAAATCTACTTCCCCTTATTTTGAGGCTATGCCCCCTAGTTCTGCTTTCACCCACCAGTGGAAACAACCTGCCCGTATCTATCCTATCTATTCCTATCTATGGTCTTATGGTCTAAATTATGTTCCAGCGGGACATAATTTAGACCATAAGACCATAATACATAGGAGCAGAATGAGGCCACTCGGCCCATCGAGTCTGCTCCACCATTCAATCTTGGCTGAAATTTTTCATTCTCCTGCCTTCTCCCTATAACCCCTGATCCCCTTATTTTTTAAATAAATTTGGAGCATCCAATTCATTTTTTCCAATTAAGGGGCAATCATAGAATCATAGAATCTACAGGGTAGAAGGAGGCCATTCGGCCCATCGAGTCTGCACTGGCCCTTATAAAGAGCGCCCTACCCAAGCCCGCGGCCGCGATTCTCCAAAATGGAGACAAAGTCCCGAGGCCGGAGTGACAACCGAAGTGTTTCACTCCGGCGTCGGAGCCCGCTCCCAGCCCCCTATTCCCCCGCCCCCGGGCGTCGCGTAAATGACGTCACCCGTGCATGCGCGGTTGCCGTCCTCCCCAAGGCCGCCCCGCAAGAAGATGACGGATGGATCTTGCGGGGTGAAAAACTAGAACCAGAGGACATCATCTCAGACTAAAGGGACGATCCTTTAAAACTGAGATGAGGAGAAATTTCTTCAGCCGGAGGGTGGTGAATCTGTGGAACTCTTTGCCCCAGAAGGCTGTGGAGGGCAAATCATCCGGGGGGACTGCCTTCCAGCGGGAGACTGGGAGATTCCTGGACCGTAGGGCCAGTAGGACGGTCTTCCAGACCCTTCCGTTCTCCCTCTCTACCTGTCCGTTACCCCGGAGGTTGTAACTGGTCGTCCTGCTCGAGGCGATGCCCTTGCTGAGCAGGAATTGACGCTGTTCGTCGCTCATAAAGGAGGACCCCCTATCGCTGTGTATGTAAGCGAGGAACCCGAACAGTGCAAAGATGCTATGGAACGCCTTGATGACGGTGGTTGCGGTCATGTCGGGGCAGGGGATGGCGAATGGGAACCGGGAGTACTCATCAATCACGTTCAGGAAGTATGTGTTGCGGTCGGTGGAGGGGAGTGGGCCTTTGAAGTCCATGCTGAGGCGTTCAAAGGGACGGGAAGCCTTTATCAGGTGAGCATTCTCTGGCCGGTAGAAGTGCGGTTTGCACTCTGCGCAGATTTGGCAGTCCCTGGTGGCTGTCCTGACCTCCTCAATGGAGTAGGGCAGGTTGCGGGTCTTGACAAAATGGAAAAAGCGAGTGACCCCCGGGTGGCAGAGGTCCTCGTGGAGGTCTCGGAGACCGTCCACTTGTGTGGTGGCACATGTGCCGCGGGACAGGGCGTCAGGAGGCTCATTTGGCTTCCCGGGATGATACAAGATCTCGTAGTTGAAGGTGAAGAGTTCGATCCTCCACTGCAAGATCTTGTCATTTTTTATCTCGCCCCGCTGTGCATTATCGAACATGAAGGCAACCGACCGTTGGTCAGTGAGGAGAGTGAATCTCCTGCCGGCCAGGTAATGCCTCCAATGTCGCACAGCTTCTACTATGGCCTGGGCCTCCTTTTCGACTGAGGAGTGGCGGATTTCGGAAGCATGGAGGGTACGTGAGAAGAAGGCCACGGGTCTGCCCGCTTGGTTGAGGGTGGCCGCCAGAGCTACGTCGGATGCGTCGCTCTCGACCTGGAAGGGGAGGGACCCGTCGATGGCGCGCATCGTGGCCTTTGCAATGTCCGTTTTGATGCGGCTGAAGGCCTGGCGGGCCTCTATCGACAGGGGAAAAGCTGTGGATTGGATCAGGGGACGGGCCTTGTCCGCATAGTTGGGGACCCACTGGGCGTAGTAACTGAAAAACCCTAGGCAGCGCTTCAGGGCCTTGGAGCAGTGAGGGAGGGGGAACTCCATAAGGGGGCACATGCATTCAGGGTCGGGGCCTATAACTCCATTTTGCACTACGTAGCCGAGGATGGCTAGGCGGTCGGTGCTAAACACGCATTTATCCTTGTTGTACGTAAGGTTAAGGGTATTTGCGGTCTGGAGGAATTTTCGGAGGTTGGTGTCGTGGTCCTGCTGGTCGGGGCCGCAGATGGTGACATTATCGAGATACGGGAATGTTGCCCGTAAACCGTACCGGTCAACCATTCGGTCCAACTCGCGCTGGAAGACCGAGACCTCGTTGGTGACACCGAAGGGAACCCTTAAGAAGTGGTAGAGCCGTCCATCTGCCTCGGAGGCAGTGTATTTGCGGTCACTAGTGGTGGTAGGCGGACTTAAGGTCCACCGTGGAGAAGACCTTATAATGCGCGATCCTGTTTACCAGGTCGGATATGCGGGGGAGGGGGTACGCGTCCAGCTGCGTAAACCTGTTGATGGTCTGACTGTAGTCGATGACCATCCAATGCTTCTCCCCAGTCTTTACCACCACAACTTGAGCTCTCCAGGGGCTGTTACTGGCTTCAATGACTCCTTCCCTCAGTAGTCTTTGGACCTCTGACCTAATAAAGATCCGGTCCTGGGAACTGTACCATCTGCTCCTGGTGGTGACGGGTTTGCAATCTGGGGTGAGGTTCGCAAACAGGGAAGGCGGGTCGACCTTAAGGGTCGCGAGGCCACAGACAGTGAGGGGGGGTTATAGGGCTGCCGAATTTGAACTTTAGACTTTGGAGGTTACACTGGAAGTCTAAACCTAGGAGTTTGGCCGCGCAGAGGTGAGGAAGGACGTAGAGACGGAAATCTTTGAACTCCCTTCCCTGGACTGTGAGGTTTGCGACACAAAACCCCTTTATCTCCACTGAGTGTGAACTGGAGGCCAGGGAGATATTTTAATTAACGGGGTGGATGAGGAGAGAACAGCACCTTACCGTGTCAGGGTGTATGAAGCTCTCCGTGCTCCCACAGTCGATTAGGCAGGACGTCTCCTGCCCATTGATAAATACAGTCGTTGTAGCAGTTGAGTGTTCGAGGCCGGGACTGGTCCAGAGTCACCGAGGCTAATCGCAGCAGTTGAGTGTTCTCTTCGGGCAGTGTGTGGTCAGCCGAGCTGGGGTCCTGGGGGTTCATCCAAGATGGCAGCTCCCATTGGTCGCACATGGCTGGGGGTGTACAAAATGGCGGCGCCCATCCCTCTAACGTGGCATCCGCAAGACAAGATGGCGGCGCCCGGGGGCCACACGTGGCCCTGGAGTAGGAAGATGGCGGCGACCACTGGCTGCACAGGGACAGTGGAGAGGTTTGTGGTGGCGGTCTGCATTCGCCGCCGGAGACCGCGGCAACCGCAGGGGCCTGACCTACCCCCATGAAATGGCCCTTTTTGCCGCATCCCTTGCAGGTGGATGCGCGGGCCGGGCAGCGCTGGCGGGGCTGCTTGGCCTGCCTGCAAAAGTAGCAGCGGGGGCCCCCGAGGTTGCCAGGCCGCCTTGCAGCACAGGCTTGTGGGGGGATGGGGATGTCTCGGGGTCGGCTGCGGAAGGGTTCCACGCTGCCCAGGGGGCTGCCGCACGGTAGGGAACGTAAGCGCGGGCGTTTCTGGAGGCCACGTCCAGGGAGCCTGCAAGGCCCCGTGCCTCCTTGAGACCTAGAGTGTCTTTTTCTAGCAGTCGCTGGCGGATTTGTGAGGATAGCATACTGCCACGAAAGTGTCCTGGACTAAGAGTTCCGTGTGTTCGCTCGCCGAAACTTGCGGGCAGCTGCAGTTTCTCCCCAACACCAGGAGTGCACGGTAGAATTCTTCCAGCGATTCCCCAGGGGTTTGTCGCCTCGTTGCTAGCAGGTGCCGGGCGTAGACCTGGTTTACCCGGCGAATATAATGTCCTTTTAGCAGCTGTATTGCTGCATCGAAGTCTTCCGCTTCCTCGATGAGGGTGTAAATCTCCAGGCTCACCCTTGAGTGCAGGACTTGCATTTTCTGTTCTCCCGTGGGTGTGTTTTCGGCCGTCCCGAGATATCCTTTAAAGCACGCCAGCCAGTGCTTGAAGATTGCCGCTGAGTTCGCCGCGTGGGGGCTGAATTGCAGACACTCCGGCTTGATTCAGAGCTCCATCCTTTTTTTTAAAAACTAGCTTATTAAATTGATGCACGATCAATGACCACTAAAGCGAGGTTGTAGTCCAATTGAAGGCTTTAATAAGCTAGATGTTTCCCCCAGCAGCTCAGGTACAGAATGAATGCTGCTGGGGCGACATGGGCTCTTATACCCTGCCTAGCAGGGCGGAGCTACCATACTTCTTAACCAATAGAATGCATACAGTTTCCACCAATGGTGCTCCAGCCTATCAGGTACCATAATACCTCTACTACCACATATATATTGTGTTTTTTGCATGGTAAAATATCCCAAAGCACTTCACAGAAGGATAACCAAACAACTTTTGATACCATGCCACACAAGATGGGGTCCAGAAATCTTGGTCAAGGGTAGATTTTAGGGAACATCTTGAAGGCGGTGAGAGATGAGGGGCATCATTCTCCGACGCCCAGCCGGGTCGGAGAATGGCCGTTGGCCGCCGTGAATCCCGCCCCCGACCCGCCAAAGTCTCCGGTACCGGAGATTGGGTGGGGGCGGGAATCGGGCCGCGCCGGTTGGCGGTACCTCCAGCTCAATTCTCCGGCCCGGATGGGCCGAAGTCCCGCCCAGAAATTGCCTGTCCTGCCGGCGTAAATCAAAGCTGGTATTTACCGGCGGGACCAGGCGGCGTGGGCGGGCGCCGGGGTCCTGGGGGGGGCGCGGGGTGATCTGACGCCGGGGGTGCCCCCACGGTGGCCTGGCCCGCGATCGGGGCCCACCGATCCGCGGGCGAGCCTGTGCCGTGGGGGCACTCTGTCCCTTCCGCCTCCGCCACGGCCTCCACCATGGCGGAGGCGGAAGAGACTCTCCCCACTGCGCATGCGCGGGAAACTGTCGGCGGCCGCTGACGCTCCCGCGCATGCGCCGCATTTCTGCGCCAGCTGGCGGGGCAACAAACGCCATTTCCGCCAGCAGGCGGGGCGGAAATTCCTCCGGCGCCGGCCTAGCCCCTCAATGTTGGGGCTCGGCCCCCAAAGATGCGGAGCATTCCGCACCTTTGGGCCGGCGCGATGCCCGTCTGATTGGCGCCATTTTTGGCGCCAGTCGGCGGACATCGCGCCGTTGGGGGAGAATTTCGCCCGTGGAGTGGATTAGAAAGGGAATTCCAGACTTTTGGGTCTAGGTGGCTGACAGAAGGGTCGGAGGCCAGCAAGGGATTTGAGCAAAAGCTTGAGAACCAAAAGATATCTTTTATTTAGAAATTCTATACTACAGAGTGCTGACGGGTTCTCAGGAAAGATTGAGCAATTCACAAGCCCCTTCCACAAGGAAGATTAACAGCTGTGTCAAAATTATAATTACTTTCACTTTAGGGCGGCACGGTGGCGCAGTGGTTAACACCGCTGCCTCATGGTGCCAGTCACCCGGGCTCAATCCTGGCCTTGGGTGACTGTGTGGAGTTTGCATGCTCTCCCCGTGTTTCCTCTGGGTGCTCCGGTTTCCTCCCACCATCCAAAGATGTGCATGTTATGTGGATTGGCCAAGCTAAATTGTCCCTTAGTGTCCAAAGATGTGCAGGTTGGGTGGGGTTACAGGGATAGGGAGAGGAAGGAGGAGGGAGAGTGAGCGAGTGGACCTGGGTGGAGTGCAGACTCAATGGGCTGAATGGTCTCCTTCTGCACTGTAGCAATTCTATGATAATTTCAAAGAATTATAGAATTTCCCTTTCATAATGCTGGGCCCTCTGTTAACTACACTAACTGAATTAGTTGCTTTTTTAATTCAGTAAAGTGAAATTTGCTGTGACCACTGATCCTGGACAGAATTGCAATTGGAATCATCATCGTAGCCTAATATTACCTGCATGGAATGTAAAGACCGTGGTGTAGATGTTGCTCTTAATTTTGTGGTGTCTTTTAATGGAATACAATAGAAATCATTATCTCAGGATTGGGAATTTTCCTTTCATTAACAATAGAACTGGTTGCTGTTGGACTCCATGAGCTAAGAGAATTTAATTTTCCAGTTGCAATCTATCCTGATAAAAGTCAATAGGATCTTGTGCTCAACTTCATATTGACCTCAAGTACCATCATTTCACTAGGCAACTGTTCACTGAAACATAGCTGCACTGAATTTACTTATGCAGAAACATTGCACAGAGGAGAACGAGGCAGTAAAAATGCTTCCAGTCCCGTGGGTTTACTTTGCATCAAATCAACCCATCCCACTTATCAAAGAGATGAGCAATATCAGTATATGTCTGCAGCGTTGCTAAGTGCGCTTAGAACTGACAGCAGGTAATAGTCAACGAGCTACAAATGCTCTCCAAGCACATTCTGCAGGCTAATCGTAAGGTGACAGACACATATCTGGCAAATTTCTATAGTAAAACAAAGGAAGATTCCTAATAAAGGAACAGCATCTTGCAACAGCAACTTTCATTGATATAGCACCTATGATATCACCTATGTTGCAGGAAGAAAATCTTCCCAAGTTGTTCACATGGATATGGGGGAATGGGGAGAGGGTGGAGACAGACATCAATCCCAAAGAAGGAAATATTTTGCAGGGGTGATAAAAAAAGACTTGGGTCAAATCAGATTTCTTTAAGGTCATAAAGGAGGAAATTGAGGGGATGAAAGAGGCTACAAAGATTCAGACCGGAAAGCTTGATGTCACGGTAGCTAAAGACATAACCATCAATGACAGGATGAAGGGAAGGATTAGGTGTGCAAGAGAATGGAGTTAGGGGAATGAAGACTATCGGAGGGAGGGTTTGTTTTGTCGGAAGACGTTATAAAGGCAGGGAATGGCGACGCTATGAAAGGATGTAAACCACAATCATTAGAATTAGTTCAGTGAGGATAGGGATGTGACTATTTGCAGAAGATTGCACTTTATACGAGTCAGGAAAGGCTCAAGATAATATATCAAATCACTGCAAGATGATCTTCTGGAATTCAAAAATGCCAGGATAAATAAGAGAAGGCATTCAATGCCAAAAAGTGTTATGTCATGTGCGTCACCAACAAAAAGGATCCAGCACCAGATAGCTTGAAGTTCTGTAATGAAATTCTCCGCCAGGTAGATGCACAACCATACCTGGGAGTTCAGCTTAACAACAGTCTACAATGGTAACCCACATTCAGCAAGCAACATCCCAAGCAAACGGGGTGGAAGAATCGTTGGCATTGCAACAAGAATATCGGAGTTGCAGCTTACCAAATATTTGCTTCCCCAGATCTGGAGTAAGCAGGTTGTTTGTGGGATCCTTTCAGGAGCAAGAGAGTAAGACTGAAGCGATTGTCATGAAAATCCACAAAATTTGAATATTTTCTGCTGGTAATGTTCTTATTATACATCTTAAACTGTGGGAATATGTGAGGTAATTAAGGCAGGGACAGAGTGACTGTGTGAATGGAACTGGGCATGTAATATGTTAATGAGCCTAGCAACACTGTAAGCAGATGTTTACCTCAGGCAATTTAGTAACAATGGGAACAGAACATGAATATATTTGAAGGGGTTTTAAAGAGTTCAAAAGAAGAGATAGTAAAGGTAAATAAAGTGAGTTTACTTTGCTTTTAATCTCTAAAAGCTAAAATAAAGACATAAAGGTAATTATGTCTTGAAGAATGCAGTGCTAAAGAAGTTAGATCAGATAAGGGAAAGATCACAAGAAAAAACATATTTAAGGAGATACTGAAGCCTCTGCAGGGAGGTGCTTTTTTTTTAGATCTCAGCGAACAGCAGGAATATCTGTTTGACTGCCAGAAAACAGTGTGTGAATGAAGCCTGATTTGAAAAGCAAGCAGCTGGTTTACCACAGAAGCAATACCAAGAGATGTAAAAGCCCTGTGTGGTAACAGTTACTGGATTTTTATTGATCTGAAAATCTATAAAGTATTGTTGAGCAGCTTGGGGAGAATTAGTATTGAGGGTAGGTATGATTGTTTGGAACAATTTAAAGTAATGATAGTGTAAAGCCATTGTATTAATTAAGTGTACTTATGGTTTAATTTATTGTTGTTTTTCTATTTCTTAATAAACATTTACTTTGTTAAAATCTTCACAAAAATTTGGGGATATCATTTTCTGGATTTCAAACTGGTGAGCGGGGTAATGGACATTTCCTTTAATTTTGAGCTCAAATCCTGAGCGGTTCCGATACTGGGGTGTGATGTTTGAGGTGTGGTTGATGACCCACTGTTGATCTGCGTCATGTCGACTGTCGACAACTTCGATTTTCTTTTCACTTCGAAATATTTTTTTCTGATCTGTTCCTCGTCGCCATTTTAACTTATCCTGTTCTGCGAGGTACTTGCAGGATACAAGAAAGAAATTACTGAAGGAATTGGGTTGAACCTCTTCAACAAAGAGGTTTATTAGATGGTTGTTAACTGTACAGAGGCTAGGTCTAGACTGACTCGAAGCCCACAAAGTAGCCAATGCCGTCAGGACTATCACATGACTCAACCCTTAAAGGGACCATGCAACAGCACTACAATATCAACCCACATATATATATTTTAGAATTTAAAGTATCCAATTCTCTTTTTTTCCAAGTAAGGGGCAATTGAGCCTGGCCAATCCACCTAACCTGCACATCTTTTGGGTTGTGGGGGTGAGACCCATACAAACACGGGGAGGATGTGCAAATTCCACATGGACAGTGACCCTGGGCCGGGATCGAACCCGAATCCTCAGCACTGTGAGGCAGCAGTGCTAACCACTGCACCACTGTGCCGCCCTAACCCACATATATAACACAAATCTCTACTCATACAATAAAAATTGGAAAATACCGTTGAGGGTGTAGCCATCTGGGATGGCCACTTCCAGAATACAAAATGGATGTTTGCAAAGATTGCAGGGAACTGTAGACAATGCTAAGAAAGCAGGCAGGCACAGAGCCTGTACGTGTATGGGGACCGCAGCTCCCAGACGAGACTGAAACTGTAGGTCAATTAGCATATTGATGGCCCACCTCCGGGAACAAAGGGGAGATACTCAAGTAACCGATCTGGCTCCAGACCTCACGGCGCCAGTTCCCCAAACCGAAAGCACACACAAAGCCAGGCCAACGGCCACCTAGGACACGCCCAGCCATCAGGGCACCCACCCCTTTATTGGTCAAGATCAATACGAGTGATCAAGATACGGCCCGATTGATTGGGGCCAAGTTCAAGGCCCCCCAAAGAGCGCAAAGACCCTTTGGGTCTAAGAGGAAGGCCCTGAGAGAGAATCGCTCTCTTGGAATCAGCTCTCAAAGAGGAGAGACCCTTCCACTAGCTACACCAAAAGCAAGTAAGTCCAAGGTCCACGCTCGCTACCAGACGGATGACCTTAGCTGTTCTCTTGTACCACTTCGAACCCAACAGCCTCAGATCCGAACAACGGCCATTGTTCCTCTGACTGAGTGGGCACCGGAAGATAAGTATAGGCGTTAGCGTTAGAGATAGTCTAGTTTGTAGTATTTTGTGCATGAGTAGATATTACTGTGTGTGTAAATAAATAGTATTGACTTTGAACTAACTAACTGGTGTATCGGCTCTTTGATCAGTATTCGGGTTTGAACCTTGTGGCGGTATCGAAAGATACCTGGCGACTCTAAAGCAAACATTATTAGGATTAAGGAAGGCGACCATATTAACCGCCATACTTAGAACCAAATAAACAGAGCAACATTTACTGGCGACCTCTGATAGGACTCGACCTAGAAGTGGCCTAGTCACTCTGAGAAAACCCAAATTTGAATTGGAATCCAATTGGAAACAGAAAAACCCACAAGTGTAAGAACGATACTGATAAACCTCCAAGATTCGGAAGTGTGTTAATGCATGCGTACTAACAGGGATATAAGGTAAACCTGAGAGATTTTGTTACGTAAAACTGTCGGGAGTTTTGTAGGCTGGAAATTAGCGTAAGCCGTACCCGTGTTTGCATCACCACTTTATCACCCCCTGTTCCAAATTCAGTAGAGACCACAGAGATAGAGAAAAATGGCAATGAAGGCAACGGAACGCCTTATGAATCCCCAAGAATTTGAGGTCGCAGTAGAGTAGGACAGTATCCCGTATGGGAAGAAGAGATCAGAAAATATCTCAAAGGGAAAGGATGGCCCCTTTGGAGTTAATTCTGCGCCAATGATGAAACAGGTCCCAGAAGTATAGAGCAAACTTGGTGGGAGAACCTGTCAGAGATCCACAAGAAGAGCTTAGGGAAAACTCGCAAGCCGATGACAATCGTGTCCTGCTTGGCACAATTGCGAGGCACAGAGGAGGTCGTTAGGACGCTCCGTAGAGAGATTGAGGAGAGAGACAAGAGTAGTGAAGGAGATGTGAGTGGATATGAGAGAGAGAATAAGGAACTGAGAGAGCAGTTAGCGGCGAGAGACAAGGAGGTGGAGGATGCCAAGCGGGCATACCAGTCTTGTCTCACCCATTTGAGCAGCTTTCAGTCCCAATATGACAAAGCCTACCAAGACACGCAACGCGCGGTGTTGGTAAGACAGGAAACCGAACAACAGGTTGAGCAGTTACAGAAACAGTGCAGCTATTCAAAAGCAGCCCTACGAGCACTCTACACTTCCACGATGGAACAAAGGCAGAGCTCGGTAGATCACGCAAAGTGCCGGAAGCAAATTGCAGTCTTGCAATCTCTGCTTTCTGTTCAGAATGGGTGGAGCTCACAGTTTTAAGCCTCGACCCTTCAGTCGTGACAGTCCTTCCCGACCCACAGAATGTAGGAGGAGGCACCCTACAAGAAATGCACACAGCAATTCTAGATGCGATCGGCTATAACAAAGGAGACCTCGTAGAAGGCCTAAATAAGTGTAGGCAAAAGAAAACAGAGCACCCCACAGCGTTTGCAGGACGCTTGTGGATATATTTCACGGCAGTATTCGGAGAGTTAGCCCGCACCCATTTGTCCCCAGATAATATGGCCAAATGGACTTGCATCCTAGCCTCTCATGCGACAGAGGCAGGACAGAGAGCTTGCGCAAATTACGACCCCTCAGACGAGGCCCACAACAAGAAATGGGTTTTGAAAAGATTGTCCCGCACTTGGGAACAGTCCATCCAAGGCAAAACCGCATTTGTTAAAACAGAGGAAGAACAGGCAGACATGCATCCAGTTAGGACGCACCAGAACCCTGCATGGGTAAATGAGGGCAGGAACAGCCCACAGCAACCCAAATCCCAGGAGTGTTATAATTGTGGACAATTAGGACACTATGCATGAGAGCGCAATGTGCCCCAGAAGCAGCAGAGAAACCAACAGACAGGCACCCTAAATAAGAATAGGGCAAAGCCATTTCACAGTGTTAGCGCCCGTTCTGAGAACACAGATATGAATGGCACCGACTGACGGTGTTCGGGCTCCCCAAATTGGGTCTGCAACACCCTTTGGTACAGGTCCGGTAGACCGGCAGTAGCAGGCACAGTTCGGGGACACCCTATAGAATTCCTTTGGGACACAGGAGGGTCCCGCACCACGCTCAATTCCTCCACAATGTTTCAGCGAGACACGTGGCCCACGACAGACACCATTACACTCAGCGGTTTTACAGGACATTTACAGCAGGGACACATCACAGCCCCTGTAGCAATCGAGATAGGGAACATTAAAACAAAACACCCCGTAGTTCTGGTCGAACTACCCCAGACAGCCGAACACATCTTAGGAATTGACTTAATGAGCTCCCACAACCTCTCATTTGACCCAGTAAATAAATGTGTGTGGAGAATGGCAAAGGCAGCATGAGCCCCTGCCACGCTCACAGTTGGAGAGTATGAAAATAGGTCAGCGCAGTAGGAGACTTCTGGTTCGACCCTCGAGCCATTAGTCAGGACAAATACGTTAGGGAAGTCCTGTGGCAACACAAAGCAGCATTTGCACAGCACAAGCACGACTGTGGCAAGATCGCTGGCTTGGTGAATATTACAGGTCCCGACCCCAGACCCCAAAAGCACTACGGTTTTCCCCAAGAAGCAGAGGGAGAAATCTCAAAAGTGATACAGAATTTGCTTGATCAAGGCGTAACCCGATCAGTAGCCTCCACGAATAATGCACCAATTTGGCACGTCAGGAAACCCGATGGATCATGGCGACTGACCATTGATTACTGAGAACTGAACAAAGTAACCCCAGTAGCAGCCCCCACCGTAGCCACGAGTCCCGAGACCATGCTCAAACAGGGACAACAGTCAAAATGTTTTTCGATTCTGGACATTAGCAACGGCTTTTGGTCCATTCCATTGGATAAAGCGTGCCAATATAAATTCGCACTCACATTCCAGAGACAGCAATATACGTGGACGTGCCTTCCACAAGGCTTCCACAACGCCCCCTCCATTTTCCACCGAAAGCTGGCAAATGGATTAGCAAAGTTTTACCGACCCGATTGTCGGGTCCAATGTGTAGATGATCTGCTACTACAGACGGACACAAAGGGAGAGCACATTTCGCTTCTCGCCAAACTTTTAGGATTCCTCCAACAAATTGGCTGTAAAGTGAACCCCAAGAAGGCCCAGATTTTACGGGAAAAAGTGATTTACTTAGGTACGGTAATCACACATGGCAAATGCGAGATCGAGCAGAAAAGAATCGACTCAATCGTCAAATTACCCCTGCCCCATAATGTCTCAGCCCTCCGGTCATTTCTAGGACTGGTTGGCTACTGCAGAAACCATATCGACGGTTTCGCCACAAAAGCAGCGCCCCATCCGAACTTCTGAAGAAACAAGCACCTTGGGAATGGCTTCCACAGCACACGGATGCCGTGGATGCTTTAAAAAGAGCCCTCAGCACAGCTCCCGCATTACATGTCCCAGATCCACTTTCCCCGAATGCAATTGAGGTTGCAACTACCGACCGAACCCTTTTGGCCGTGCTCCTCCAGGAACGACATGATCGATTAGGTCCCGTGGCATACGCCTCACGTGTATTAGATCCAGTCGAGCAAGGATTTTCTGCCTGCAAAAGCACCTGCTCGCAGTTTTTTGGGCAGTACAATACCTCGCCTACATTACAGGACTCAACCCCATCACCATTCTCACTGAACACACCCCAACACAGCTACTACTAGATGGTAGACTTAAGGATGGCACAGTCAGCCAGATCCACGCAGCCCGTTGGACCCTTCTTTTACAGGGACGGGACATCACAGTTAAGAGAACCAAGACCCACACTTTCCTCGCCAATAATTTACAATATGCAGGTACCCCACATGAGTGTGAGGTCATCTCCACTAAGCATAATACAGGACCCTTTATACCAAAGTCAGCTCCCCAGAAAGCAGGTACTATGCCCCAGAGACCCCAGCCCACAGACACATGCACACCCCTGAGAATCTATGTGGATGGCTCCTCCACAGTTCTATAGGGGAAAAGAATGACCGGTTGCGGTATTTATGTAGAGGACGCACAGGGACGCGCCCCAGAAGAGATTTTGTTAAAATTGCCAGGACATTTAGGTTCGCAGGCAGCAGAACTGGCAGCCATAGCGTATATTGTAGACCACCCGACTCGTTTCCAACCCCAGCTGACATATATTCGGATAGTTTATATGTCTGCAACAGTTTAACCAAATTCCTACCTCTGTGGGAAACTAGAGGATTCATTTCCGCAGACGGAAAGCCCCTACCCTCAGCCCCATTACTCCAGCATATTCTAAAAATGGCCAAAGATAGGAAATATGGAATCATCAAAGTTCGTAGTCATCATCGTTCTTCCCCACCCCGGTAACATTAAAGCAGACGCCCTAGCGAAAGCAGGTTCCAGACATGGTCACTTTTGGAACTCCCCCCGAAAGCGCCCCAGTACACGCGGTTCAGGTCTCACAGACCAATATTCAAGATTTGGCAAAGGCTCAAAAAGATGAGAAGCTCAGGGAAGTTTTAAAAGGCAACTTCCCAGCCCCTTATGATAAGTTCAAAAACTCAATAACCACACATGACGGTGTGATTTTAAAAGACAGCATTTATATCGTCCCCAGCCAGGACAGGAATCAAATTATTTGTCAGTTCCATGACAATCATGGACACCAGGGCATTGAACCCACCCTAGCCCACCTCAGACCTCTCTGCTGGTGGCCTGATTTAAAAGCCAATGTTATACATTACATTGAGAATTGCTTAATCTGTGCCCAGAACAATCCGGACAGATATGCAAGAAAGGCTCAGCTAAGTCACACCCGCCCCGTTAATGGCCCCTGGGTGAATTTGCAAATCGACTATATAGGGCCCCTACCCCTCTGCAGAAATGGTTTTAAGTATGTGTTGGTGGTCATCGACACCTTCACAAATTGGGTGGAAGCTTTTCCATCCAGAACAAACACTGCCAAAATGACAGCTAAATCCTAACACAGCACATCTTTACAAGATGGGGACTCCCACGCAGTATAAGAGTCCGATCAAGGCTCCCAGCAGGATGAGTGATGAAAAACGTCCTCACAATTTTCGGAATAAAGCAAAAGTTCCATATTGCATACCACCCCCCATCGAGCTGCATAGTAGAAAGGATGAACAGAAATTTAAAAACGACCCTCAAAAAAATGGTGCAACAGCACAACAGCACCTCGGACACAGTTCTCCCATTTGCATTAATGTTCATTCGAAACACAGTATCCACGTCCACAGAATACAATCCCCACACCCTCATGACCAGACGCCCCATGAAAGGGACAGAATATTTATTAGGACTGGATTTGGCCAGCCCCACAGTTACCGCCCTCACGCATGAGAAAGCAGTACAACACATTATTGAGAATGTGACGGCCGCCCAGCTTGCAGCAGCCGTCAGGCTTAGCACACGGAAGAAACAAAGCAAAGCTTGCTTTGATAAAACGGTACACGCCACCGAGTTTGCAGTCGGGCAGCAAGTGATGCTATCCCTATACAACCCCAGTTCATTCCTTTCTCCCAAATTTTCCGGACCCTACTCCATCTCAGATAAAGTCAGACCCTCTGTGTGTAAGATCACATATCCCAATGGCAAGTCTGCGTGGTTTCACGTAAACCAGCTTAAGGCTTATGGCTCGCTGAACAACCATGCACACCACATCTCGCTTGCAGCAGCAGATGAGCACGCCCCGCCCACGAACAAAGTATTCCTATCATACCCCAAGCTGTCCAGCCCGTCTTCAGACACAACTTCGACTCCACCCCCAGAGGCACGACTCCGCCTCTCCCTTCCTTCAACCAGCAGCGACAGTGACAGCGATAGCGATGACGACAGCCTCAGCACACCACGTTATGATTATACCCCTGCACCAGGCCCCACTCCCAGCGATTCCGAGCATGATTCCAGCGACCCCTTCGAGATAACGTACATTAAAGCCCCTATTCCAGACCCACCGCCCGACGATTACGGGCTAAACCCTAGCAGCTCCAAGCTCGATACAAAATTCTGGCACCGAGACAATTTGTTCAGCTCATCCGGAATGATGAGATGGACCCCAATTCGCCCTAAGCAGCTTTAGCGCACCTACTCCAGTCAAGAGTATGGCAGCCGGGAGAAGATGATGACATAGAATCCGACTCCCACCAAACAAATCCCTTTGCGACTCTGTTCGCTTTAGAGCAATGAGGTGTCCAGATGATGGTAAAAAGGAACCGATGGAGAGTTACGGTGTCCTTTCTGATGGAACCTGCACCATGTTTGTTATGTATGTTTGTTTGTTATTGTGAATGTTAAATGTTGTTAGTCCACTTAAAGTTTTTATAGCCCCACGCCACCACTCTTTTAACGCCCACTGGCAGTTAATGGAACTAGTTTGTCGGCAGATAACCAATCATAGCTACTCTTCTGATTCTAAGGTAATCATAAGAGGCAGCCCCCACGACGACCACAAATTCTGACCGTTCTTGCCGGTCGCTCAGGCAGTGGTGAAATGGCACTGATCCCAGCCCTGCCTGAGGACCCCCCTGTGGTCAGCTATGCTCGGATAGAGCACAAACGGCACTGGTCACTGTCCTACCTGGGGATTCCACCCATTCTTACCCGCCGCGGCCCATACGCACCCCATTTGGCACTTGAAGTTCAAAACTCTTCTGTTTGTTTATGGCAACCCTTAGGTTGCTTCCAGATGCCATTTACATCCTCAAACACTGGGATGGTAGATCGCACAGGCTGCGAGACAGCTCGCGCTGTGTCAGTATTTTTCTCGGATGTCATGTCCCAAATATTTGGTTTAAAAAAATTAATAAAATGAGGGAGTCACAGATGGTGACCAATTATAATGGGTAATTGGCAATAAAAGGACAGACAGACAGACATACGAGATCTTAAACAAGATAATAACAGAAATTATGCTTGTGTCCATAGAACTCCGGAACCACAGAAGCCTCAAGAAGAAGAAAAGAAGAAGAAAGAAAGCAGGAAAGATGAAGACAACCATCATGCTCCACAGTTGGATCTTAGCGGGATCCCTCCAGTTGCGCGCGGACGTTACCCCCCGACCCCTACTACACAGGCCGTGAATGTTTCCCACCCCTGCCATACACTGTACCCCGAGGATTGTTACCGATACACCGATCTGGTGTGACAAGTTCATCACCTGGTATTGCCTGTCCTACGTTGTGGAAGCACTGTTAGTACTGGCGATACTCTGCAGTGTCGTTCAAACCCTTAGACTCAGGCAATGGCGAAGGAAAGCCTCCCGTACGAGTGATCAAGATACGGCCCAATTGATTGGGGCCAAGTTCAAGGCCCGCCCAAAAGTGCGCAAAGCCCCTCCGGGTATAAGAAGAAGGCCCCGAGAGAGAATCGCTCTCTTGGAATCGGCTCTCAAAGCGGTGAGACCCGTCCACCAGCTACACAGAAGCAAGTACATCCAAGGTCAACGCTCGCTACCAGACAGATGACCTTAGCTGTTCCCCTTCACCACTTCGAACCCAACAGCCTCAGATCCGAACAACGGCCATTGTTCCTCTGACTGAGTGGGCGCCCGAAGCTAAGTATAGGCTTTAGCGTTAGAGATAGTTTAGTTTGTAGTATTTTGTGCATGAGTAGATATTACTGTGTGTGTAAATAAATAGTATTGACTTTGAACTAACCAACTAGTGTATCGGCTCTTTGATCAGTATTCGGGTTTGAACCTTGTGATGGTATCGAAAGATACCTGGCGACTCTAAAGCAAACATAATTAGGATTAAGGAAGGCGACCATATTGACCATCATATTTATAACCAGAGAAACAGAGCAACATTTACATAACACAAATCTCGACTCATACAATAAAAATTGCAAAATACCGTTGAGGGTAATTGTTTCAAGTTTCGGATCTGCTATTAGAACAACGCAGCGTTTACCAGCCAGCCATGTCCTTACCATGATGCAAAGACATGCTGCATGATTCTCCATGAATCAGTATGGTCAAATATACCTTGTTCAACAATTTGGAATGGGAATCACTACAGGAAAGGAGGGTGGCAAACAGACTGACCACGTTCTTTAAAATGTGGAATGGCCTGGTGGGAATTGAGAGAAACAAGTACCCGGTGCCCTTTGGCAATGCCAAAACACGAGGTAGTCATTCACAACAAACTACAAAGATCATTTGCTTCCAAGACAGTGTGCCAACAAGTTTTCTTCCCAAGGACAATCCCACAGTGGAACAGGCTGCCAAAGGAAATAGTCACAGCCCCATCAATTGAAATCTTCAAGTTCCATCTTTAGATTATTTCCATTTAAAAGTTTTCATTATCAGGACATGTTATTGCAACTATACAAGGCATTGGTAAGATCCTGCGACAGTTGAGGAGTACTACCAGTCAAGGTCTTGTGAATATCTAAAGCAAGGCTTGCTATTTGGGAGTTCTAATTATAGTATCCACAATGTGCCTTGCGATCACTACCTTCAGTGTACAGGATAGACTGTGACTTAGATTGCTATCTTTTCCTTAACGTCGACTAAATATTTCTAATTCTTGAGAGCCAGGCATGGGCAAGTGACCCTCCAGATAGCCTCAAAGGGTGAGAATATGATGAGTCTTAGTTAAATGTCACTCTTATTTATTAAAATAGACACGGATCTGTATGGTAACATATATACATAATTTATTTAAAGAAAAAAGGGTAATACAAGTGTTTTTGATAAATGATACAGTTTGGCAAATACAGGATATGTAATGAGTTAGCCTGTTACCTCCCTAACTACATAATTGCTTGAGCTATAAACATCTCATACTTACATCGACTAGTAGTCTCGGAGCTCGATACTCAATCAAGAGCAGAACTCTACGAATCGAGATTGCAGCTTCGTCAAATAAACACCCAGTAATCTCCTAAACAGCTCTCCAAGCAAAACTCTAAATTTCGGAGCCTGTGTTTAAACATTTATATCCTTTTCTTACTTAGGGAGTTTGACTCCCCAGTTATTTTTAGACAAAGAACAGTCTCTCTCTTGGTCGGCAAGACCTTGGTTTCTAGGGAGGTGCAGCAAGGCACCTGTTCCTAAAGATATGAGGTTGATACCTTCGGCAGCTATCTTCAGAAAAACACCAGCCTCCCTTCTTGGCATGGCCTCTTGCCAGACAGTAGCCTCCCTTAGTGGCAAGGTCACTAGACAAGCGATATCCTCTTTAGTTGGCAGAGCTTATTCCCAGACAAGGCCACAAGACTTAATGAGTTCACTGCATCTGGACTCTTACAAAGATAATGTCTGTAACACTTGTTGAAAAACATTATTGCGATAAGTAATGGTTTACAAGAGATAAATGACTTCATCAGTCATCAGTTTTTAATATAGCGTCAAATACATGAGGTAATATAACATCAGCTCTGATCGGTTTTTAATATAGAGTCAATATATGATTTAATATAAAATCAACTCTGATCAGCCTTTAATATAAGTGGATACCGCCACAACCCCACCTGGTGTATTGTGCACAGTTTTGGTCCCCTTGTTTGAGGAAAGATGTAGTGGCATTGGAGGCAGTTCAGAGCAGGTTCACTAGATTGATTTCAGAGATGAGGGGTTTGTCTTATGAAGAGAGATTGAACAGTTTAGCCCTATACGCTCTAAAGTTCAGAAGAATGTGGGGTGATCAAATTGAGGTATACAAGGTGATAGAAGGTATGGATAAAGTAGATGTGGAGTGGATGTTTCCTCTTGTGGGGCATTCTAGAACAAGAGGCCATATTGTCAAGATAAGAGGTAGCAAATTTTAAACAAATTTGAGGAGAAACTACTTCTCCCAAAGGATTGTGAATCTGTGGAATTCGCTACCCCAGAGTGCGGTGGATGCTGGGACAGTGAGTAAATTTAAGGAGTGTGACAGATCTTTAATTGGTAATGGGTTGAAGTGTTCTGATGAACAGGCAGGACGGTGGAGTTGAAGCCAGGATGAGGTCAGCCATGATCGAATGGTGGAGCAGACACGTTGGGCCAAATGACATAATTCTGCTCCTATATCTAATTAACTTATGAACTTATGGAGGTGATGTTCGCAAAGAGTAGTATGCAGTTGCAGATCAGAAGGGAGACAATGGTGGGGACATGATGATGATGTGGATTGGGCAGAGAACTCATTGGTAGAGATGGACTGGCTTTGATCAGATCTGCAAAAGTGAAACTCAGCAGCTCCAGTGAGTCGGACAGGAAAGGAGAAGTCTCTCTGTGCTGTTGTTGAGTGCATTTGCAAAGCAGTCAAGGAGGAATAATGCACCAAAGACACACACACACACACACACACACACACACACACAATTTCATTTATTTATATCATTCGGGCCAAACTTGAATGACAAGTGAAACAACTGGGTTACTACGGCACTCTACAAAATGAAATTCAATTAAATTAAAAACATAGTTGACCTGTTTGGAGACAATTGAATAATGAAAGTACAAAAATTCCTTTGAAGGTACATGCAAAACTGATGCTCAGTTCTGTTGTCCATTCTCTGTGTACAGTCACACTTGGAGTTGAGTACTGAAATTACAGAGGAGTGACCACAGTTTGGAGGGACATTTCTGATCTCGGTCTAATGCTTTACTGCTCGGCTAATAAGACAATGAACATTGATGACTTCAACCTCTTTTTGGTGGGACCATCATCTGTCCATTGTTGTGGTTGCTCCTGGTGGACCTCAGACCTTGGAACGCCCCTTGCCATCCTTAATTGATGCCAAACACAGCAATAGTCTGTTAAATGGTCTCCTCCTGACAGATTTTAACACTGCCCCTGATCTGTGCAGGTCCGGCACATGGAAATGGCCCAGATGCCTAACATTTTTTATTAAGGCATAACATTCCATCCAGTAAAGTGGATAACCAAAAGCTTAGTTAAATTATCAGGGCTTAAGGAATGTTGTAAAACAGGAAAGAGAGACAGAGAGGTTTAGGGAAGAAACTCAAGAGCTTGGGACCATGGCAGGTGAAAAGTGGAGAGATGAAAATCGGGGGATGGGCAAGAATCCAGAATGACCAGGGTGCAGATATCTTACAGGTTTGTGCAACTGGAGGAGATTATAGGAGCAGGGAGGGGCTAAGGCCATGGAAGGATTTGAAATCATTAATGATTTTTTTATAAGTGAGGCATTGCTCAACTGGGGGCCAATATAGGTCAGCGAACACTAGGAGTGATGGTTGAACTTGGTGCAAGTAAAGGCATGGGCAGCAGTTTGGATATTCTCAAGCTTACAGAGGGGAGGGAGTAGGAGGGTGGCCAGGAGTGGAGTGGAATAGTTGGAAAGGTGACTCCTTTATGTTCTGTAAATAAATAATATTATCACCAACAATATATCCAGATCTTTTCAATTTAAACCAATTGTAAAGATTGGTTAGTTGTGAATTTCATTGTCACCAAATTTAATTTTAAAGTAATTTCCGTGCAGTTGCAAATAAAAAGCACTAACTTCAAAATACATTATATTCCAGACCTAATTACTGGGCATAGATTTCTGTATGGCCACTGAAATGTAATTTTTTAATTTCAAAGTATTTATGGCTCACCAATGTAATGACTGTCAAGGCATGATAAAAAGGAACATGAGCACAAACATGTTTTCTGGCTTTTTAAAAAATCAATATGAGGATGAAGTAGGGAGACCTAAGGCTCATTTGTGACTGATGAGACCATTACAAGCATATCCATGACGCCGCACTACGATCACCGTTCCAAAGAACTTGCCAAGTGACAGCCAATTGTGTACGGCTGACCAGAACAATTCTTTTCCCGGTCCTCCCTCGCAACCATCGCACGTCTGATTTCAGTTACCCTCATGGCAAACTGGTTGAATAATGGTATCACCAGTCACCAGTGCAAAAGAGAACACCTTGAGTGACAAAGGCAGTGTGAATTTGAGATTAGTGGGTTGCTGATGACACAATGGTTTCTCAGGCAATCCTGATAAACACGGAATAATTTGATCAGGATCTCCTCATACCTTATTAGCATTTGCCTGAAACCGGTTTGCCTCCGAGCAGTTGTGGAGCTTATCTTTCGCTCTGCATAATGATTAAATTCTGAATGTCATTTATTGGCGTTTGAAAAATACTCCATCTGCAGTATTTTGCCAATGTACATTGCATTGCTTTCCGCCTAAAATAAGTGAAGGAACTTAAATTCTAAATGTATATACCAATCTGTTAACCTGTTAAGTGCTGAATGAACTCCACAGTTTGGAAGATACTATTGCTTTCCTATGATAAGCAATATAGCATTTTTGATAGGCATTTCCAATCCTGAAATATCATGATGTGGGATTAGGACATCTTATTTACCAGTTGCAGCCTTCCTCCTCCTCACCTACATGCTTTGCTCTGTCTCTAAATCACCTGGTTTAGCTCGGATATCAGAAGCCAATGCCACATGTTCAGTAAATCTGTCCCAGGGGCCCAATTTTTTCATGAAACTTTTACTGGAACAAATGAAGAGGATACTGAATAGAGCACATACTTCCACCACGCTGTGTTAACTCAACATATTATAATTGCACAGCTCTTCCTTGAGATTTTTCCCTGCTGGGTTTTGCTCTGTAACTACAAAGTTGGAAAAATAAATATTTTCATCAAGAGCGTCCATCTCACTGAGGAGACTTCAGACCAATCCAATCCATGTCCAACAACCTGCTCTGAAAACTCTGCTCGCATTTTGACAGCTGTGACAAATTGCCGCAGAGCAGCTGAGACAATCTGCCACGTTCTAAAACAATCAACAATTCTAAATAAAACAGCCCGCAACATTTCTTTCAGCCAATCTGCCTCTATCTCACAACTTTGAAAGAGCATTTAAAAGATTCCAGGATCTGGATCCAGATCTGCGTCCTTGCCAAACCCGAATACCGCAAGGATCAGTGTTTGGGCCCCAGCTATTTACAATATATATCAATGCTTTGGACGAGAGAACCAAATGTAATATTTCCACGTTTGCTGACGGTACAATGGTGGGAATGTGAGTGGTGAGGAGGGTGTTAAGAAGCTTCAAGGTGATTTAGACACTGGAGTGAGTGGACAAATACATGGCAGATGCAATATAATGTGGATAAGTATGAAGCTATCCAATTTGGTAAAAAAAACAGAATGGCAGAATATTATTTAAAAGGCGATAGAGTGGGAAATGTTGATGTACAAAGGGACCTGTGTGTCCCTGTACATCAATCACTGAAAGCAAGCATGCAGGTACAGCAAGCAGTTAAGAAGGCAAATGGTATGTCGGCCTTCATTAGAAGAGGACTTGAGTACAGGAGTAAGGATGTCTTACGGCAGCTATAAAGGGCCCAGGTGAGACCACACCTGGAGTATTGTGTACAGTTTTGGTCTCCTTATCTAAGAAAGGATATACTTGCCATTGAGAGAATGCAGCGAAGATTCACCTGACTGATTCCTGGGATGGTAGGATTGCCGCATGAGGAGAGATTGGGTCAACTAGGTTTGTATTCACTGGAGTTTAGAAGAATGAGAGGGGATCTCATTGAAAGGTATAAAATTCTGACAGAGCTGGACAGACTGGATGCAGGGATGTCGTTTCCTCCTGGCTGGAGAGGCGAGGCCTGGAACAAGGGGTCACAGTCCAAGGATACAGGGTAGGCCATGCTGAAGAGAAACTTCTTCCCTCAGAGGATGGTGAACCTGTGGAATTTCTTTCTTTCTTTCTTTCTTATTCTCCTCCTTTTTCACATTTTCTCCCAAATTTACACCCAACAATAAACAATAATCAGTAACGAATGTAATGTCAATCCCCATATCAATAACAACGATCCCATCCTCCCACCAAGCCCCAGACATTGGCCCGCATGTTAACATAAAGAAATGACAAAAAGGAATCAGAAATCACCCATAGTCACCATTAACACATACAGTCCCCCTCCCCCCCAAACCTCCCAGCCCCCAACCCCTAATGTTCGATGTGATCCAACTCTCAAAAGTGCATAATGAATAATGCCCATGAATTGTAGTACCCCTCCATCCTTCCCCTCAGTTCAAATTTGACCTTTTCAAGTGTCAAGAATTCCAGCAGGTCCCCCCCCCTGCCACGCCAGGGCACAAGGTGGAGAGGTTGATCTCCACCTTAACAGGATCCACCTTCGGGCGATCAACGAGGCGAAGACTACAACTTCTGCCTCCATGCCCGTTTCCGATCCCGGCTGGTCTGACACCCTGAATATGGACTCCCGAGGCCCCAGGTCCAGTTTCACATGTACCACTTTAGAGATTACATTAAATACCTCCTTCCACTAATCCTCCAGCTTTGGACAGGACCAAAACATATGAATGTGGTTCACATACGTTCACATACATCTTCTACCCCCTCAAAGAGCCGGCTCATCCTAGCCCTTGCGAGGTGTGCTCTATACACCACCTTCAGCTGTATCAGCCCCAACCTCGCACGCGAGTTGGAGGCGTTCACCCTCCAAGCACCGAGCACCAGTGTTGTGTTATGTTATTGCTAGTAACATAAGCTGCCACTTGATGTAGGCTCTGCTGAAAGACACTCCAGACTCAGAGATAAGTTTAACGTATTTATTGAACGATTAACAATGCTCTTAAATGAATTTAACACTCTACTAATCTGCCTCTAGTAACTCAGTCTATTCTGCTAACTATACAAGCTTGCTCTCGACCATGTGCTAGGGTGTGACGTTGCTGATAATCAACCCTGTCCTGCTCTCTTGGTTTCTGACGGTGGAAGAGGCAGAGCCTGTGTGCCTTGTCCTTTTTATAGTGGTCGTGTAGTGCCCCCTTGTGGTAATGCCACTTCTGGGTGTCCTGATTACCCATTGGTTGTGTCCTGTTCTAATGACCCATTGGTTGCATGTCTGCATGTCATGACATCTCTGGTGTTCCCTCTAGTGGTTACTTAGTTGTAGTATATTTACATTAACCCATTGTGTATATACAGTGATGCATATCACTACATCCCCCCTTTCTTCATGTTACATATTTTCTGTACTTTGTTAAAGAAAATTGTACAAAACAGGTAGGTGAATGATGACATGTACAAGTTGTGATGATATTGATGATTATACAATACCAATTAATATTCATGAGTCCAATCTTATGAATTTGAACGGTTGAGTTGCTTTCTTCTTCTGTTGTTGAAGTGGTGATGTTGATGTTGTCATTTCTTTGTGAACGTCGTCAGTGTTCCTGTGTTTAAGTAACCAAGAAGTCACCATGAGGTGTTCGAATGGTCCAATCACTTCGTTGTCTGATTTAGACTTTTTTTTTATGCTTGTGGGAGCGATTCTGTATGTCAACTTTTTTGAAAGCTGGTTTGCTTGTTTGTAGTGGAGCAAACGTGAATTGGTGAGATTCGTTGTCATGCCGTGGTATGTCTGTACTCTTGCCATTGTTTTGAGCTGTGCTGTTACATTGTCCCTCATGTGCAGAGTTGTACCATGTCGTACAAGTTGCTGTTTTATTGTTGTTGTTTTTGTTGTGCTTGTCGCGCTCAATGACTGTTCAATGTGGATAATTCGAGTCATTCTCAAAGTTACTTGTGTCAGTGTCCTTTGTGATATCTGATGCTTCATTGAACATTTCTTCTTGAGGATTGTGTGAATGACCGGATGTTGCATTGATCTTGGTGACATCACCCCTTTGTGGTTGATGTGATTCCTCTTTGATTCCTTGGTGCTCCTCTTCTGGAGTCATTTCTGGTTCACTTGAATCATCTTTGGTTTCTTGATGCTCCTCGTCTGGAGTTAAAATCTTCAAGATTTCATCTTCTTGTGGATAGGCTCGAGTGGATGAGGTTTTAATTGACGTGGTCTCACTGGACTCAAGAGTAGTTTCACTTTGATTGTTGAGTGCCTCTGTACATACAAGCTGAGATCTGTCAGTCTCGCTGTGATCTTGCACATCTTGTATGGGAATTGTGATGCCTTCGTCACTTGTCTCACATACAGTGGGTAGACATTCAGTGTCTTCTTGTTGGTTAAATGAGCTGGGCAGACTTTCATAGTCTGCTGCTGGTTGCTCTGATAGACCTTCATGGTATTGTTCATGCATGGACTTCGCTATGGAGTCTTGAGTTGCTTCCATTGTGGAGTCTGTCAACGAGCTCTCTGTGGAGGCTTGTATCGCTCTCTCTGTGGAGTCTTTCAACGCTCTCTGTGTGGAGTCGTGCAGTGGTCTCGCTGTGGAGTCTTTCATCGCTCTCTGTGTGGAGTCGGGGACTCTTCGTGGTGAGTGAGCTACTGGTTTGGCATCAGGCCGCAGTAGAATCCTGTACTCATACAGAAGTGTGCCCATCCCAATGAACAGTACGAAGTCTTACAACACCAGGTTAAAGTCCAACAGGATTGTTTCGATGTCAGTAGCTTTCGGAGCGCTGCTCCTTCCTCAGGTGAATCCATTCACCTGAGGAAGGAGCAGCGCTCCGAAAGCTAGTGACATCGAAACAATCCTGTTGGACTTTAACCTGGTGTTGTAAGACTTCGTACTGTGCTCACCCCAGTCCAACGCCGGCATCTCCACATCATGGCATCCCAATGAAGACATCTGGGTACTGGGTCAGGGTGTCTTCGATGCTGGCCTGAAGATCCGGATGAGACGGCGTCATGGTGTAGACCCTTTGGATGAGGTTCAGTTGCTTGCAGGAGTGCGCACCTAGCAGGGACGCCCTGTTTGGCTGAACAATCTCGAAGCGTAGGCTTGTCTCTATATGTCGGTTGGACACTGTCAGGTGGCAGGACCCCAGTGCCGTAATTGCGTTGCCAGTGTAGTCCTGGAGTTTGCAGGCAGCTGGAAGGATTTTGGGAGCCTTCTTGATTCTCGTGAAGTCCAACTGCGAGATCAGGTTGGCGGAGGCACCTGTGTCCAGTTTGAACTGGATGGGGCATTGGTTGCCATCCATCACTGCATTCGTCCTCAGAATCCACGGCAAGGATTGACTGGACTTGCGCTGTGCCCAGTGTGGCGTATTCACACTTCGTGATGATGCCTACTCGGTATGTGTTATCCAGGTAGTCATCGTCTGGATCTGGAGCACTACCTTGATCAGAGTCATGCATTCGGTGTTGCACACCTCTGATGCGATCATGCCTGGATTGTGGTCGCTGACTCCTGATTTGTGGTGTAGATCTGCACAGGGCTGCATGGTGCTTAAGTTTCCCACAGTGTAAACAGCGTTTGCCTCTTACAAGGCATTTTTTCTAAAGTGGGCGGTGGCACAGTTTGTACACGTCATGACGTCGGCATGATGCTCAGTGCGTCGTTGCGCAGGCGTGGTACGGTTCTCGGCCGTTTGCACCTGCGCAGTGCGGTTCTCGGCCGCTTCGTATTCCAGGTCATATTGCGCATGCGCCGGGCCCCGGGAGGAGCGCACAAAATGGCTGCCATCAGCGATGTGGAGGCGCTGCATCCGGGAGATGGCCTGAACACTCCCCACCTCGTGGGAGGCTTGTTTTTCACTCTCAACATTTTTGTATTATGAGTAGCGATTTTTTGAATGCTCATTCACAGTGCACGTTTCAGATAAATAACTATTGAAGGATTCATCTTTACCTTGCATCCTTTGCTTGAAGATGTAGCGCTCAAATATTTTGTTCGTGTCCACCTCGCAGTGGCTGTCGGATTTGTCCAGGTTGGTCTGGTATTTCGTTTTGTCCTGCCCTTCTGAGTATTGAAACGAGTTGAAGATCTCTATCACATGTTCACCCGCAATGGTGAGTAGAAGAGCTATCTTCCGAGCATCGGTCGCGCCATTCAGGTCGGATGCTTCCATGTATAGTTGGAATTTTTGTTTGAATGAACGCCAGCTAGCACTAAGATTGCCGGTGGTCCTGAGTTGATGAGGAGCCTGAATCTTGTTCATGGTGCCTGGATTCGGTTGCTGGTTGTCTCTGACCTTGCTGAGTTGAACGAGGGAGATTGAGCAGTCACTCCTGTACCATGTTGTGTTATGTTATTGCGAGTAACATAAGCTGCCACTTGATGTAGGCTCTGCTTAAAGATGCTCCAGACGTGGAGATAAGTTTAACATATTTATTGAACGATTAACAATGCTCTTAAATGAGTTCGACACTCTACTAATCTGCCTCTAGTAACTCAGTCTATTCTGCTAACTATACAAGTTTGCTCTCAACCATGTGCTAGGGTGTGATATTGCTGATAATCAACCCTGTCTTGTTCGCTTGGTTTCTGACGGTGGAAGAGCCTGTGTGCCTTGTCTTTTTTATATGGGTCGTGGAGGGCCCCCTTGTGGTAATGCCACCTCTGAGTGTCCTGATTACCCATTGGTTGTGTCCTGTTCTAATGAACCATTGGTTGCGTGTCTGCATGTCATGACATCTCTGGTGCTCCCTCTAGTGGTTACTTAGTTGTACTGTATTTACATTAACACCTTGTGTATATGCAGTAATGCATATCACTACAACCAGAACTCCTCCTCCATACCCACTCCCAACTCTTCCTCCCACTTTGCCTTGATCCCTTTTAGTGGTGCCTTCTCCTCCAAAATAGCCCCATAAACCGCCGACACTACCCCCTTCTCCAGTCCCCCTGCCGTCGGCACCTCCTCCAGCAATGTGGAAGCCGGCTCTACTGGGAAGCTCTGTATCTCCTTTCTGGCAAAGTCTCGAACCTGCAAGGATCTAAATTTTTCCCCCTGCTCCAGCCCATACTTCGCTCCCAGCTCCTTCAATCCTGCAAAACGACCCCCAAGAAACAAACCTATTAGTGTCCTAATTCCTTTCTCCTCCCATCTCCGAAAATTTCCATCCCACTTCCCTGGCTCAAATCTAACCTGTGGAATTTATGACCACAGAAGGTTGTGAAGGTCAAGTCACAGAAGGAAATAGATAGATTTCTAGATTCTAAAGGCAGCAAGGGGTAGGGGGAGAAAGAAAGAGTAAGGCATTGAGATAGAGGATCAGTTTTTTGAATGGCAGAGCAGATCTGAAGGGGGAAATAACCCACTCCTGCCACTATTTTTTATGTTTCTTTGTTTCTAATCAGTTCTTCCTTGGACCAAAACCTACCTGCGTACCAGGTTTTGCTTAAATCCATCTAGTAGTTTTTGAGGTATTGTTCCCGGACAATCAGAAAAACAGATTAACAAACAGGGACAAAAACATTACCTCTGCCCACCTTCAATGCTGGAGAAAAAAAGAACCGGATCTAACACTATAAACGACAAGAGACAATCTCCTTGAATCGTACCTGATTATGTACCAATATTGTCGTGTTATTCACCCTGGGGTAACACGGACTGCAACACGATGCAGTTAAATGATCAAGCAAACACAAAACGTAGGCGTTGGTTCAATAAGATTTATTGAACTTCAGTAACGAAGCACACAGCTGCCTGTGGGTTGACTCTCTACTACTCTAAGTAAACTAACATTAACTATCTGGACCAGGCTGGCTCTGATCCACGTGTAGGAACTGCTAACTGATATATACACCCTGACTGTCACTACAGTTGTCACCAGTGGAAAGAGGCAGAGTGCTGATGCCTCATGTGTTTTATAGTTGGAAGCCCCCCTCTGGTGTTCTGTCTGGTGACTGGCCGTGTTCTGTTCTGTATGTTGATTGGCTCACCTGGGTGTCTGTCACTGCCTGCTTCTACCTCATGATGTGCATGGGTGCATATTATGACAAATATGAAAGCTGTTTAAGATTTCTTCTGTGACCTGTTCAGCTGTGGACTATTTTCGGAGCTGGAATTGCTTACTGCTTGTTTCCTGTTCTCCTGGGAACCAGCAAGGCAATGTGAATAGGATGCAGGACTGCCCAGGTCTCCGCAGCACAAGGACAGAACTTTATTAAAGCTTCAGACCACATCGTGAGGATCAGCTACAGTTCAGTGTTAGCACTCCTGTCTCTGAGTCAGAATACTGTGGATTCAAGATCCACTCAAGGGTTTTCTTTTTATTTGTTCATGGAATGTGAGTGTGTGGCAAGGCCAGGAATTATTGCCCATCCCTAATTGCCGTGAGCTGCCTTCTTGAATCCATGTGATGTAAGTATACCACAGTGCTGTTCGGGAGGAAGTAGCAGGATTTTGACCCAGCGTCATTGAAGGAACAGCGATATAATTCCAAATCAGGATGATTTGTAACTTGGAGGGGAACTTGCAGGTGATGGTGCTCACCTGCACCTTCTGCCCTTGCACATCAAGGTGGTAGTGGTCGTGGGTCTGTCAAAGAAACCTTGGTGAGAGGCAACACGGTGGCACAGTGGTTAGCATTGCTGCCTCATGGCGCCGAGGTCCCAGGTTCGATCCCGGCTCTGGGTCACTGTCCACGTGGACTTTGCACATTCTCCCCTTGTTTGTGTGGGTTTTGCCCCCACAACCCAAAGATGTGCTGGGTAGGTGGATTGGCCACGTTAAATTGCCCCTTAATTGGAAAAAATGAATTTGGTACTCTAAATATAAAAAAAAAGAAACCTTGGAGAGTTGCTGCAGAGCATCTTATAGATGGTACAGACTGCTGCCACTGCACAACAGTGGTGAAGGGAGTGACCCTTTAAGGTGGTGGATAGGGCTCCAATCAGGCGGGCTACTTTGTCCCAGATGGTGTTGAGCTTGGTGAGTGTTGTTGGAGCTGCACCTATCCAAGTACGTAGAGAATGTTCCATCGCACTCCTTTTTTTAAAACGATTTTTATTGGTTTTGCATTTATAACATAATAACATTGCAAGGGACATCACACAGTATTAACGAGATAATTACAGAGTGGGTATATGAGGCAGAAAGGAAAGAAGAAATTAGGAATATAAACAGGTATGTATACAAAGGTAATGTGTGTACAGATGCGGGGGCCTCACTTTGGGCTCCAGTGATCAGATGCCACAACCGAGCCGCATTAACCTTCTACATGTTGCCGCCTGGTATTAAGCCATACCAGTGCTGTGTTTGGTGCTGTCTGGGCCTACCTTGGTGCCGTTGCTGTGATCGCACCATATGTTTCCTTGCTCTTCGTTTCTCTGAGCTCCTCTGCCTTGCCTGCCCTGTATCCTGGTTGGTGTCCCCCCCCCCCACTTCCTTTTCTCTTTCCCCCCCCCCCCCCAGCCCTCTATTCTTCCTCCGTTGTCTGTTTTTGTCACAGCCTTCCCTCCGCCCTTCCCTTATTGGTTGCTGGTCACAAGCAGCTATCAATCTGGCAATCCTTTCCGTGTCCGGGCCGGGTGAGATTTCCCGTGTTGGGTCAAATTAAGCCACAGGCTCCACTCCTGGTGGTGCCTTTCCGTCAATTCCTTTAAGTTTCAGCTTTGCAACCATACTCCCCCGAAACCCAAAAACTCATGGGAATAACGCCGCGGGATCGCTAGTCGGAACAGGCTGGTGAATTGCTTCCACGTGTGGCGAGAGCCTTCCTCCAAACCCCGAATGGAAAATGTTATCCTTTCCAACTGAAGGAATTCCGTTAAAAGTCGGCGAGCCAGTCCGCAGCCTTGGGAGGCACTGCTGATCTTCAGCTGATCAGGAGTCTCCGGCGACCAATCAGGGAGGCGAAGGCTAGGGCGTCTTCCCCTCTCCCCATTCTGGCTGTTCGGATACCCCAAAGACCACCACTAGCGGGCATGGCTTCACCCCACAACCTTAGACAGGCCTCGAAAAAGGCGGTCCAGAACCCGACAAGTCTGGGACACGACCAGAACATGTGGGTGTGGTTGGCCGGATCTCCCTAGCACTGTTCACATTTGTGTTCCATCACACTGCCGGCTTGCACCCTGTAGATGGTGGAAGAACTTTGGGGGCATAATCTAGGCTGGTATTCGGGTATTGAGAGAATGCTGCACTGTCAGGTGCAGGACCTCAAATGCAACATTGAATTGAATTCCTTCCTACCTCCTCAGGTGGACATAAAAGATCCTCCGTGGGATTCACCCGAATCCCCGCGATGACCCGACGCCGGCGTAAAAAGCGACGCAAGCACTCCGGCGTCGAGCCGACCGGAAGTTGCGGAATCCTCCGCACTTCCGGGGGCTCGTCCGGCACCGGAGGGGTTGGCACCGCACCAACCGGCGCCAAAGGGCCGGCGCAACTTAGCACATGCGCAGAACCGCCGGCTTGGTTCCGCGCATGCGCAGACCAGTCGGCGTATTCTAGCGCATGCGCAGGGGGATGTCTTCTCCACGCTGGCCATGGCGGAGCCCAACAGGGGCCGGTGCGGAAGGAAGGAGTGTCCCCACGTCACAGGCCCGCCCGCAGATCGGTGGGCCCCGATTGCGGGCCAGGCCACCGTGGGGGGACCCCCCTGGGACCGGATCCCCCACTCTCCCCCGAGGGCCGCACCAGCCGGCCTACTAACCAGGTCCCGCCGTGTGGGACCATGTCCAATCCACTCCGGCGGGACTGGCTAGAAACTGACCGGCGCTCGGCCCATCTCGGCCCGGAGAATTGCCGACCGGCGCAGCGCGGCACGATCCCTGCCCCCGCCCGAAAACCAGCACCGGAGAATACGGCAGCCGGCGTCGGAGCGGTGAGGCGGGATTCACGCCGCCCCCCGGGGAGCCGATGTGGGTGCATATGCGGGGAGGATGCTGGGGAAGCTGCTCGGAGAGGATGCATTTGCATGGCCGTTGGAGGTGGACCGGGCGCACAGGGCGCTAATGTGGAAGCCCCAAGGCAATGAGCCGCCGAGGGCGATGGTGGTGCGGTTGCACCGTTCCTGGACAAGGAGTGAATTATGAAGTGGGCCGGGCAGACGAGGTGCTGCACCTGGGAGGGCAGTGAAATTCGAGTATTCCAGGACCTGGGTGCAGAGTTGGCCAAGAGGAGAGCAAGCTTTAACATAGAATTTACAGTGCAGAAGGAGGCCATTCGACCCATCGAGTCTGCACCGGCTCTTGGAAAGAGCACCCTACCCAAGCCCACACCTCCACCCTATCCCCATAACCCAGTAACCCCGCCCAACATTAAGGGAAATTTTGGACACAAAGGGCAATTTATCATGGCCAAACCACCTAACCTGCACAACTTTGGACTGTGGGAGGAAACCGGAGCACGCGGAGGAAACCCACGCAGACAAGGGGAGGATGTGCAGACTCCGCACAGACAGTGACCCAAGCCGGAATCGAACCTGGGACTCTGGAGCTGTGAAGCAATTGTACTATCCACAATGCTACCGTGCTGTCCAATAAGGTCTAGGCAGCCCTCTATACGAAGGGGGTGAAGTTTGGGCTACTGTACCCAGCACGTCTGTGGGTGACCTACGAAGGCCGGGAATTGTACTTTAAATCAGCGGAGGAGACAGTAGAATTTTCCAGAACCAATGGATTAGCAGAAGAAGGTGGACTGAACTTTGGTGGAGATGCTGTGATGCTGCTGTTAACTTGTGTTTGCGGCCATTTCTTTCATTTGCTGTTTCAGGTTTGCTCTTTGTTCTTTGTTAAGGGATGGGGGGGGGGGTTGATCTCTTTGTTTGGGCTTGGGGAGGGGTTGTTTTTGCTTGTCTGCACTAATGTTCGAGCGGGGGGAAGGGGAATCAGTGGGGGGTTAGGATGCTGGCGCCATGGGCGGGGCTGCCAGGCTAGCTGGGCGGGCTTGTTCACGGAAGCGCAATGGGGGATGAGTGGAAGGTCAGTGGGGGGATGGTGGCAGGGGTTGTTGTTGGGGGATTTGGTGGGGGGTTGAGGGGTAAGTACTGCTGACAGGTGTAGGGCTTTTAAAGTGGAAGGGGAGGAGGATCGATGACGGTGGGTGCCCGAGCGTGGGCCTGGGGGATGCAGGGCACGGGCCGGAGGCCGGCCCAAGAGGAGCTATGGTTGATCAGCCGGAGTGGGGGGGGGGGGTACCCCCCGACCAGGCTGGTCATGTGGAGGAGGGTACCCCCCGACCAGGCTGGTCATGTGGAACGTGTGAGGATTGAATTGGCCAGTCAAGAGGGCCCGTGTGTTCGCACATTTAAAGCGATTGAAGGCGGATGTGGCCATGCTACAAGAGATGCATCTGAAGGTCGGGGACCAGATTAGGCTGAGGAAGGGATGGGTTGGGCAAGTATTTCATTCAGGATTGGACTTTAAAATGAAGGGGGTGGCGATTTTGGTCAATAAGCGGGTGACGTTCGAGGTGGGAAATATAGTGGCTGACTCTGGGGTAAGGTATGTAATGGTAAGCGGGAAACTTGAGGGAATGTCGGTGGTGTTGGTAAACATCTATGCCCCGAACGGGGACGATGTTATAAGGCGGGTGCTGGGGAGGATTCCTGACCTGGACTCTCATCGGCTGATTATGGGGGGGGGGGGGAACTTTAATACGGTCCTGGATGCGAGACTGGGCCGGTCAAGCTCGAGGTCGGCTACAGCTCAGGATCTTCGTGGGTCCGTGGAGATTTGGGAGGCCAAGGGTGATAGAATTCTCACTTTACTCCCATGTGCACAAGGTGTAACCCCAAATAGATTTCTTTATGCTGGCAGTAGGGCAGTTGCGGTGGGTGAGAGGGTCAGTATATGAGTGTGGGGAGAAAGCGAGCAGGATGTTGGCACACCATTTGAGGAAGTAGGAGGCGGCGAGAGAGATTGGGAAGGTGAGGGACACAGGAGGGAACACGGTACTGGACCCGGGGTGGGTGAATGGGGAGCTCAGGGAGTTTTATCGTAAATTGTGTAAGTTGGAACTCCCAGCCGGGGGAGGGGGGAAGAGGCGGTTTCTGGAACGGTTGGAGTTCCCGAAGGTTGATGAGGCACTGGTGGAGGGTCTGGGGTCCCCAATTGGGCTGATAGAAGTAGCGGAGGGGTTGGAGGCGATGCGATCAGGTAAGGCCCCGGGACCGGACGGGTATCCAGTGGAATTTTATAAGAAGTTCTCGGGGGTGTTGGGCCCACTGTTAGTAAGGGCCTTCAATGAAGCAAAAGAGCTGGGAGTGCTAACCCCAACGTTGTCACAGGCGTCGATCTCCCTCATTTTAAAGTGGGATGAGGACCCGGAAAACTGTGGGTCATACAGACCGGTCTCCCTGTTAAATGTGGATGCCAAACTGTTGGCGAAAATCCTGGCCACAAGGATCCAAGACTGCGTCCCAGGGGTAATAGGGGAGGACCAGCCGGGGTTCGTTAAGGGGCGGCATCTGACGACCAACATTAGGAGGTTGCTTCATGTAATTATGATGCCTCCAGAGGGGCGCGAGGTTGAGGGGGTGGTGGCCATGTCGCAGAGAAGGCCTTTGATCGGGTGGAGTGGGAATACTTATGGGAGGTCCTGGGTCCTGGGACGGTTCGAGTTTGGTCCGGTTGCTATACCAGGCACCGGTGGCGAGTGTGCGGAGAATCGGGTAAGATCGGATTACTTCAGGTTACAACGGGGGACGAGGCAGGGATGTCCACTCTCCCCACTGTTGTTTGCCCTGGCTATAGAGCCATTGGCAATGGCATTGAGAGTGTTGAGGGACTGGCAGGGTATAGTAGGGGGGAGGATGGAGCACAGGGTCTCGCTTTACATGGATGATCTACCTCTGCACAGATCAGACCCGGAGGGATGATGGAGATTTTGAAGAATTCAGCCGGTTTTCAGGATACAAATTGAATATGGGTAAGAGTGAGGTCTTTGCGATCCAGGCAAGGGGGCAGGAGAAGAGATTGGGTGAGATGCTGTTTAAGGTGGTGGGAGCGAGCTTTCAATATTTGAGTCTTCAGCTGGCGCGGGAGTGGGAGCAGCTACATAAACTGATTTGGGTCGGTTGGTAGAACAGATGAGGGGGGACTTTCGGAGGTGGGATGCTCTCCCGTTGTCATTGGCGGGGCGGGTGCAGTCAGTGAAAATGACGGTCCTCCCGAGGTTTTTGTTTGTTTTTCAGAGTCTCCCAATATTTATCCCCAAGGCGTCCTTCAAAAAAGTGAATGCAGCGATCTCGGGATTTGTTTGGGCGGGTAAACCCCGCGGGTGCTGCTGGAGCGGGGGCGTGGGAGGGGGTTGCTGGCCCTTCCCAATTTCATCAATTACTACTGGGCGCAGAATATTGCGATAGTGAGGAAGTGGGTAGTGAGGGAGAGGTTGGTGTGGGAGCAGGTGGAGGCGCCATCATGTAAGGACATGGGTTTTGGGGCATTCTTACCGGCACCTCTGCCGTTCTCGCTGGCTCGGTACGCCACATGCCTGGTAGTAATGGCAGCCCTGATGAATTCAAGCATGAAGGGAAAGATAAATAAACTAACCCCTAAGCAGCTCTGGACCAACAAAACTGTCAATCACTGGCTAGCGCAATGTATTGCTGTGTGAAATTGAATGGAAGATTTGCATTTCAAAGGCTACCAAGGGATTTGAAACCCTTTGAAGTGTACTTGGCTTTTGAGGAAGCCTCTGACACTTGCAGCAGCTGCTGCTTTAAACATTTTTGTCTGAGGCAACAGATGTTAGGGTAGGGTGAGTGAAAATGCAGCAGAGACCAGGAGCGATTCTCCCCTGGCGGGAGCACTTAGGCTCCATAACAAAGAATCCAGGCCCTGGTCTCCATAATACAGAAAAGATATGGAGGCACTGGAGAAAGACCAAAAAATCTTCAGGTCGTTGCCCTGAAATGTTAACTCTGTTAACTTTGCTACTCTCTCCAAAGATGCTGTCTAACCTGTTGAGTACTTCCAGCATTTTCTGTTTTATTTTCAGCATCTGCAGTATTTTGCTTTAATGATATCAGAATTGAGTAGTAGGAAAGATTGAACAGGCTGGGCTCTTTGATTGAGGGTGACCTCGTAGGGATGTTTAAAGTATGAATTGGTTTGATGAAGAAAGAGGTAGGGAGAATGTTTCAATCTATGGGAGAGTCCAAAACTAGAGATCATAAAAGATACACAAGAGTCTCTTCATGGGAGCCTTCCTCTTTTCTATTGAGGATCTAACATGGAGGGTGCAGCATGCAGCAGTCCCTTACAACCATAGATTATAATGGTTCAGGGACTCATAGGACCATAAGCCGTAGGAGCAGAGGTAGGTCATTTGGCCCATCGAGTCTGCTCCGCAGATCAATGAGATCATGACTGATCTGATCTGATAATCCTCAACTCCACTTTCCTGCCTTATCCTCATAACCCTTGATTACCTTCTCGATTAAAAATCTGTCTCTCAGCCTTCAACATACTTAATGATCCAGCCTCTACAGCTCTCTGCAGTAAAGAAATCCACAGATTCACTCCCCACTGAGAGAAGAACTTCCTCCTCGTCTCTATCTTAAATGGGTATATATAAATGATTTGGAGGAAAATGTAACTGGTCTGATTAGTAAGTTTGCAGACGACACAAAGGTTGGTGGAATTGCAGATAGCGATGAGAACTGTCAGAGGATACAGCAGGATTTAGATTGATTGGCGACTTGGGCTGAGAGATGGCAGATGGAGTTTAATCCGGACAAATGTGAGGTAATGCATTTTGGAAGGTCTAATGCAGGTAGGGAATATACAGTGAATGGTAGAACCCTCAAGAGTATTGAAAGTCAGCGAGATCTAGGTGGACAGGTCCACAGGTCACTGAAAGGGGCAACACATGTGGAGAAGGTAGTCAAGAAGGCATACTGCATGCTTGCCTTCATTGGCCGGGGCATTGAGTATAAGAATTGGCAAGTCATGTTGCAGCTGTATAGAACCTTAGTTAGGCCACACTTGGAGTATAGTGTTCAATTCTGGTCGCCACACTACAGAAGGATGTGGAGGCTTTAGAGAGGGTACAGAAGAGATTTACCAGAATGTTGCCTGGTATGGAGGGCATTAGCTATGAGGAGCGGTTGAATAAACTCGGTTTGTTCTCACTGGAACGAAGGAGTTTGAGGGGTGACCTGATAGAGGTCTACAAAATTATGAGGGGCATAGACAGAGTGGATAGTCAGAGGCTTTTCCCCAGTGTAGAGGGGTCAATTACTAGGGGGTATAGGTTTAAGGTACGAGGGGCAATGTTTAGAGTAGATGTACGAGGCAATTTTTTTTTTTTTACACAGAGGGTAGTGGGTGCCTGGAACTCGCTACCGGAGGAGGTGGTGGAAGCAGGGACGATAGTGACATTTAAGGGGCATCTTGACAAATACATGAATAGGATGGGAATAGAGGGACCCAGGAAGTGTAGAAGATTGTAGTTTAGTCGGGCAGCATGGTCGGCACGGGTTTGGAGGGCCAAAGGGCCTGTTCCTGAGCTGTACTTTTCTTTGTTCTTGTTCTTTGGGTGACCCCTTACTCTGAGATTATTCCCTCTGATCTTAGACTCTCCAACAATGGGGAAACAACCTCTCATCATCTACCCGGTCAAGTCCTGTATATATATATCAATAATATTTTTCCCGAGCTGTCTGTATTTTCTACAGCCTTGAGGAGTCATCGATTGTGGGAGAATGCACTCCCTTTTTAATTATCTGAGGGAGTTGCTCCTTAAACCTTGGCACCTCAGCACACACTCCTGATCTTTGGCCATCCAGTGCGGAGGGGAGGGGGCCAGGCAGAGGGGATCCCCTTGTAAGCCTGCTCCTGGGCCTGGTCAAGTTGGCCATGAATGAATCCAGGCCGCAGGTGTTCAAGGTGGTGATCCGGCCCAACTGCTTGCCTCCTTTCCGTGACTACGTATGCGGCTGGGTGAAGTTGGAGAAGAAGATGTCCACTGCCACTCTCGAGGTCCTTCAAGAACGGTGGGCACCGCAGGAACGGGAGTGTATTAACGGCCTCCAAAACCAGATTTTGATATTCTTTGGTAAGGCTCCTTTACATTTTTTCCTTTCAGTGGAGATTTGATAAGCACATGAGAGAAAAAGAGAATGGAAGGATCTGCTGATAGGGTTGAATGTAGAGGGTTACGAGGCTGATCGTGTGGAGCATAGACCAGTTGGGCCAAAGGGCCTCTTTCTATACTGTACGCTGTATATAAAAATTGTTTGTAGCAAAAGCCTTTGTAGGGGATGCATCTGACAAAGCTTTAGCCTACAAGCAGAGCCACCACAGGGGGTGAAGGTGATGAACATCTGGTTTTACACTGCCCCACAAGTCTTGTTTTTTCTTGACCACTGACGAGACCCACCAGCCACCCATGTGATTTCAGTCGCACAGTGTCACCGCTGCTCAGTATAATGCAACGTAGAAGAGAAAAGAGAAAAAAAAAAACATCTATTTTACACACAGTTCGGAGAGAGCAGATGCATCCGCACTGATTCAATCACTGCCTCTGTCGGAAACCACATCAACGGCAGCTGCTCCTACTGTGCCAAAATGTTTCAAAGTTGAGGGCAGGTGAAGTGTTTTCACTTCAGAGAAGCAGGAGAAGCCCCATGGAGATTTGCCAACTTAATATTGAGAATTTAGGTGGAATGCGGGGAAACGCTGAGCTGAAAAGAAGAAAGATTGCATTTATCAAATGCCTTTCATGACCTCAGGTCATCCCAAAGTACTTAATTTACACCCAAAGAAACACTCACCAAGGCTCCTTCGACAGCACCTTCCAAACCTACGGTTTTTACCACCCACGACAAGGGCAGCAAATACTGAACAGTGAAGCTGTTCCTTCACTGTCTCCGGGTCAAAATCCTGGCACTCCCTCCCTAACAGCACCGTGGCTGGACCTACACCACATGGACTGCAGCGGTTCAAGAAGGCAGCTCAGCACCACTTTCCCGAGGGCAATTATGGATGGGCAGTAAGTGCCGGTCTAGCCAACGACACCCACATGCCAGGAATTAATGGCCCGTATGTCACTGGTGCGCCGCGCATGCGCGGCATGACGATCGGCAGTGCACGCGTTCAGGCTTGTACGCTAGAAGCGCACGGCACTTTAACTCCCAGCCAGATTTTCTTTGACTGCTTGAAGCACTGTGCTGCGCTGGAGAAGCTGGATGAAACATCCAGTTACTGCGCTAACTTGGACCATTTACCTGGCCTTTTTGGTGAGTTTTGCACCTTTTTATTTACACTGAGATTTTGCAATCTAGCAGAGGGCAGGAGACATCATGTGATTAGTACTTTTATATTATTAGAGTTTAGCATTTACAAAGATGTTTAAAATGCAAATAAAATGAAAGGAAGATTTATTTTAATTTTTTTTAAACTTTGGTTTGTCATGAGGAAGTTCATTCCATTAAATGGACTATAATGGATAGAAAGCGGTGCTCACCCGCAAGCGAGTTTGATTGTCCACCTAAAATACTCCGTGTTACTGGTCATGGTTTCTGTGGGTCCTTGTGTGGCTAATGAGCCCGATCCTAGAGCCACATCTTCAATCACTCGCTTGGCAGGAGTTTCCAAAAGGTGGGATCGGTCCTTGGATGCTAAGTCGCGGGTATTCCATTCTCAGGCTCCTTTTCCGGGCCTCCTCTTGCCATTGGGTGTTCTTGAAGAATTGTGACCCTTCAATCAGGAGGTTCCTCCAAGTAGGTCTCCTCTGAGCAAAGGTCTCACAGGCATTGACGTCTATGTTCCATTTCTTGAGGTAAGCCTACAAGGTGTCTTTGAAGAGCTTTCTTTGTCCTCCTCTTTTTTGAGATCCTTCCTTCAGCTATGTAAAGAAAATTTGCTTTGGCAGCCGGGCCTCTGACATCCTAAATATATGGGCAGCCCAGTGGAGTTGGTTTTGGATGCTCATGGCCTCGATACTGGTACTTTTAAGTCCTTCAAGGACACTAATGTTAACACGCCTGACCTCCCAGCTGATTCAGAGCTAAAGTACATTTGGAATTTGTACTGTATTTTGAGCTGAGTTGTTTACCAGTCTCCCTGATGTCATATTCATCCTTAGAAGCATCAGTGATTATTTAAAATGGTTTAACAAAGTTTAATGCCTTAGTTGGTATATGCAAACCTCCTGTAAGCAAATGTGAACTATCTGTCTGATAGGTATTACAGTGAATCAATCACCCATTCCTAACAATTTACTGCCAAAGGATATCGCAAAATGAGGTCAGGGGAGATGTGTGCCTGGAAACTGCACTTCAGACATTAAAATCATCAATTAACGATTGACATGTCAAAACCCTCCCCTTCCCTCCCTACCCTCTTTCCTCAGTCACTCCCATATTTAGTCCCTTCCTCCCCTTTACAAATAGACAGAGCCTTTGTGTTTAAGTAAGAAAATATATTTTATTGCAATACATTTTTAGAAGTTGAGGTCCTTTTATGTCATTGTTCAGCCGATAATGTTAAACGTTAAGTTAAATGTTAAATGGTTTCAAAGTTTTGTATTTATAAAATTATTTTTGTTAATAAATGTTTACACTGAACTTTACAAGCTTCTACAAATGTCTTACTGTTTCATCAGAACATTTAATTCTGAAATAATTATAAATGAATAAGATAATTGAAGTAAACAAGGCAGAAACATATTTAACACGGGTAACACGGGGGCACACTGGTTAGCACTGCTGCCTCACAACACCAGGAACTCGTGTTCAATTCAGACCGTGGGTGACTGTGTTGTGTTTGCACATTCTCCCTGTGTCTGCATGGGTTTCCTAGAACCATGGAACAGAACCATAGAATTCCTACAGTACAGAAGGAGGCCATTCGGCCTATCAAGTCTGCACCTACCCTTTGAAATAGTACTGGATTCACTCCCCTGCCCTATCCCCACAACCTAACTTAGTATACATCCCTGGACACCAAGAGGCAACTTAGCATGGCCAATACACCATCTTTGGACCTCGTGGGAGGAAACCAGAGCACCAGGAGGAAACCCACGCAGGCACAGGGAGAACATACAAAGTGCACACTGACAGTCACCCAAGGAATTGAACCCGGATCCCTGGCACTGTGAGGCAGCAGGGTTAACCACTGTGCCACCTTGCTGCCGCCATTTCTTCTGGGTGATTCGGTTTCCTCTCACAGTCCAAAGCTGTGAAGATTAGGAAGACTGGTCATGCTAAAATGGTCCTTAGTGTCCAAAGTTAGGTGGGGTTATGGGGATAGGGCGAGAGAGTGGACCTGGGTAGGGTGCTCTTTCAGAGTGTCGGTACAGAGTCGATGGGCCGAATGGTTTTCTTCTGCATTGCAGTGATTTTATGATTCTATAAACACTAATAAACAAATATCAGATGTTACAAGGACAGTGTCAGCAAAAAGCCCTGGGGTGCTTTTAAAATCTTCTGACCATAATCTAAATTAAAACATACAAACAATTTTAAGCATTCCACACGTATAGTTATATAATACTATAGTGCAGAATTAAATAGTTTCACAGATTTGAAACAAATAACCAAACATAAGTTTGTTTATAAATAATCACCTTTAATCATAAAAAATAAAATTTTAAAAATACTCCAAAAGAATCAGCAACAATAGTAATGCCTGTTTAAAAGAACGAGCAAAATAACTATTTAAAATACATCCACAAACCCTTAAAATGCTTGTTAAAATAGTTGCCTGTTTTTTTCTACCTGTTTAAATGCTTGGCCTCAATGGGCATCCCCAAGTTGATTGCGTCATAAGGGGTCCGGCTGCACTCCTCCTGCGCCACTTTGGAGCATGCGCAGACCCCGCTGGAGGCACGAGGCTGCTGAAGAGAAAGGAAGATTTTCCGCAACATTGGAGCGCAGGTAGGTGTGCAAATTTCTCTTTCAAAATCGGTGGCCCATGGCTTCCCACCGCTAGCCGGAAGTTACTCCCATTAAAGAAGAAATGTGATTTTGGTTCTAATGTAGAAAATATGGCAGCCAATTTGTGCACAGCAAGTTCTCACAAAAGCAATGGCCACAACCTGTTTTAGGAATGCAAGTTAAGGGGTATATACTAAGATATATGGAGATGTTTGTGAGGGCTAGATCCCCATGCCAAGCCACATACCCATATAAAAATGGGTGCGGGCAAGGGAAACCGCAACTCTCCAACTCACACTCATAACTCCATGTAGCTGGGTGTGCACACCAGCAGCCACCCTGGATCTCGAGTTGTCAGTTGTGTTAGACATAAGTGATGGACTCTTCAAGCTGGACCGGCGTGGTGTGGGAACATCACTCTTTCTAAATGCACAAAGACTTGAGGAAGGCGAATGAGGTAGAAGATCCTAACATGTTGGTTGAACAATAGCTCAGAAGGTGGAGACTAGCAAGGTGTGTGACGCATCCAGGGCACAGTCATGATGCTTAGCAAGGCAAGTGGCCACTTACCTGTGAAGAATCTTGGACTTCACACGGTGCAAGACCCATGGTTAGTGATGAAATGTCAGACATAACATGACAGTAAATCTCCTGCTAAGAGTAGCTACAAGCAGATCAGGATATGTTGAGGGATAAGCAATGGCAGAACACCAGAGAGAAGTCCCCAGTTCTTCTTCAAATACGCTCAGGGATCCTTTATGTCTATCTGCGAAGGCAGGCTTGGTTTAATTCTCATTTCAAAGACAGCACCTCTGACAGTGCAGCACACCTTCTGTCCTGTGCTGGAACATCAGCCCAGATTAAGTGCTCAAGACTCTGGAGTGGAGCTAAGTGTATTAAAGGATTTCATTTCAGTCCGTCTCGCATCAAGCCCTGGCACAGTTGTCACTTAGAAGGGACAATAAGAAAAGCAAACAACATGCACATAGTGTCAAAAAAAAAGGATGAAAGCCGCCCTGCCAATAAAAGTAAAGGAGAGAAAACTGAATGAAGAGCCCAAGCTGGAGATCATGAGGAATGGAATTTAAGAAAGAAGTTGGGGCGAGGGAGTGGGCCTAGGTCTCGTGCTCTTTCAGACCATAGGTGCAGACTCTATGGGTCAAATGGTCTCCTTCTGCACTGTAGGGATTCTATGAATTTGGCCAGAAGGTTCAGGCCTTTCCTGAAGCCTACTAGCATTTTCGCAATATCTCAACTTAATACACTGTATTGTTCTCAATATGCTTTCGAGGGATTCTTCTTTCTTAAGTTCCATTCCAATCCAATGGGGAGAAAGCATCGTGGGAACAATAGTTCTCAGTAGTGAGAACTTTCCAGCCAAATCCATAGACTTGACTGAACAACTCCATAGAATCCCTACTGTATATTCGGCCCATCGAGTTTGCAGCGACCCTTTGAAAGAGTACCCGAACAGAGCCCACAACACCGCCCTATCCCCACAACCTCATAACCCAGCCTTACCTGCACAACTTTGGAATGTGGGAGGAAACCGGAGCACCCGGAGGAAACCCACGCAGACACAGGGAGAACAGAACATACAAACTCCACAGTGTCACCCAAAGCCAGAATCGAACCCCGGTCTCTCGTGCTGTGAGGCAGTAGTGTTAACCACTGTGCCAGTGTGCTGCCAAATCAATTTGTGTTTTGAGGGGAAGAAGCAGAGATCTACATTGATCTGCTTTTCATAATTAGAAAGGAAAGTCAAGGGAGGAGTGTAACGGGTAGCTGAATAAATATTGTCTGCTTTACTACACTGTGGCTTGAAGTCAAGGTTACGTCCTCAGGAGTTGATGCAAATTTGGAAGTATGAAGCGAATTAATTCTTTAATATATAATCTGTCCTGATCCACTTTAAGACTAGACTTTAACAATTTTATTTCCTTTTATGATTGTAACAATACTTATTTTTATAGTCGCCTCTGATCATTTGCACTATATTAATACTTGAACATATTGACAGTAATTACATATAAATTCAATGGAGAATGGACAACGGTCATTTTCTATTTTGATTAAACAAGATAGCAGCCAACAGCTGCAGAAACTGATATTTGTCCATTACAATAGGACAAAGTGTTTCATTCAGGTTTAGAATCTGTAATTGAGCTGGATTAAAATATATATATTCACTCACAGATATTCAGCGCATTCTACCGCTCCCAAGCAATTCAGAAGCAAAACCAAGTGAATACAAGATAGACTGCATATGGCACTCCGCATGAGATTGGGAGATTACTCTTGGCAGACTGGCTCGTTTACATGATCTTTCTGCTAAAAATGGATGGAGGCCAGGTCACACGTTATGTCAGAAACTTATTATTGCTTCCAATCTCTTTGGGCTGTGTTGTTTTATTCATTCCAACATCCTAGCAATTGAGTGTCTTTTTCAGTACGCCTTAGATCCAATGTTTTCATGCTGGCTTTATATACAATTGCCTTATATGGATAGGCACAGCACATCATAATCTCTTAAAGAGATCTCGGCTGAGGTCAAGAACAAGCCTGAGATATTTCCAATATTCTAGAATGATTTTGAAGAACATCCAAGATTTTTTTTTCATTGTTTCCCTCTCCATTGTACTTACTAACTTCAGGCTAATGCTCATTTAGAACGTGAAACTGTTCAATCACTTTGGTTACGCACAACAACACACAAGGCGGTTAGCACCGTTGCTTCACAGCGCCAGAGTCCCAGGTTCGATCCCCGGCTTGGGTCACTGTCTGTGCGGCGTCTGCATGTTCTCCCCGTGTCTGCGTGGGTTTCCTCCGGGCGCTCCGGTTTCCTCCCACATGTCCTGAAAGACGTGCTTGTTAGGTGAACTGGACATTCTGAATTCTCCCTCTGTGTATCCGAACAGGCGCTAGACTGTGGTGACTGGGGGATTTTCACAGTAACTTCATTGCAGTGTTAATGTAAGCCTCCTTGTGACAATCATAAAAAATTATAAGGTTATTTGGAATGTTGCAATTGCATGAACTTGTCCCGGAAGTGTTTAAGGTCTGATAATGTGAGACAGCAATGACACTCAAAATAGCACCATAAAGTACCAATAGATTTCTTTCGGGAAAGGGTATCAAGGGATATGGAGCTAATGTGGCATTGAGGCACACAGTGATCAAGGCGTAACTGAATGGGGGAGCAGGCATGAGGGCCAAATAGCCTTCTCCTCTTTCAATGTTCCTGGTATTCCACCATTTCCAGAGACATCATCATTGAATTCAATTAAAATTATTCAGCAATGATAAATAAATAATCCAAATGCTGGTCTGTGATGAGATGGTCTGAGGTAAAAGCAGAAAAATGCATTAATTCCGGATCAGAAGGTTAAGTATTTTCCAGATCTTGAAGCAGAATCTGTGTAACAATAGGATTTAATTTTAGGAATGCTAAAAAATAAAAGAAACGAGGATCTTCCCAATAGGTTTTACGGGTTAAAGTGCCAACTGTTGCAATGCTAAGCCTGAGAGAGCAGAAAGATCACAAATTCAATTCTGAGCATGTACTAAATTAGCCTATCACATTTGGGTGGAGTTTCAGGAAGCTCAATCGGCCAAGAGATAGGAAGGGGAAAAAGCTGTCCAATACATGAACAATAGCCAAAACATTAAGTTATCACGAACAATTGCTGTACTCCAACAAGAATTAGTGGCTTCAAAAGAGCAGAAAACTACAGGGCACAAAAAATCTCAAAAGACAAACTTAGCGAACTATTTACAATTTGAAGCATGATCCAGCCAGCAAAAACTTGTATTTATATAGTGCCTTTAACACCGTAACAATTAAAATTAAAAACAGATACAAAGATTGGTTAATTCTTCATTAACAGTGATCATAACATGTATGGAAACAGAGATTTTGAAGAGATAGATCTTAGCTTGAAATGAAAAGAGTTTGCACTAAAATGGAAATAGTTGATGCTGCATTTGTAAGATCATGAATTTCTGGGGTATTTTATCCAATCAGTGTTGTACATAAGGTTATTTTCACTCTTTACAAGATTATTTCCATCTGAGCGGTATGATTCACTCCCTCGCCTCTTTGGTCACAGTCTCTGATGCAGAGAGAGTACATTCAATCTCAATGTATGATGAGCTGAGTAAAAGATCAGAAACAGCTATTTACCTTTTCTGACACTTGCTTATTTCAGAGCAAGTGTAACGTTAATTTTATATGACAGGCAATTTCTTATTGAGTGGCATCTCTCAGCCACTGCCGGTTGATAATACAGTTATACAGTTGCTGCGGTGCTGCCTTGGACAGATGATCTAATAATCCAATCTCAACTCATTTAGTTCCAGCAAACATAATGCCACCTGTTTGTTCTGGACTGGAGTGCTGGGAAACAAACCATAATCTCCAACAGAGAAACCAACACGGGGATTATTAAGACCACCGGATAGTATCCCAACTGGGTGATTTATAGAAATTATCCTTCAAAGAACTCACCCTGATTTCTTTGTACATGTTTTTTTTTCACCCCTGGGACCTGCATTTGAATGTAACCGGGACTGACAGTATAAGTCCCCATTCTTTGACAGCTGAAAGGGCCTGAATGTGAAAGTCACTTGACCAGCCTGAAACTGTTGGCTGGTTAGACATAAATCCACATTGTAAAATTACTCACAATTTGACGTGGATTGGCTAGAAATTGGTAGTCTCGCTCAGGAAAGCTAAATGATGGTGGTTGTGGAAACTGAAAATGTCATGTTGCTGTTAAGAGGCAGTGCTTTCTGTCATGATATGCAGACACACACAATGATATACAGACAAGCAGTTAATGGACACAGAGAACAGGACATGATCAATAAGCAGGCAGGACACTCAGGGGTGGGATCTGACTATAAAAGACACGAGGCACTCACACTCCGCCTCTTTCCACTGATGAACATCTAAAGAGTCAGTCGAGGGTGTTGTTACAATCTCACACCTCCACCACATGGGTAAGAGCTAGTCTGGTTCAGTCAGACAGAGTAACCACACTTAAGTTAGCAGAGAGTCAAACTCACAGAGAACTGTGCTATTAGTTCAATAAACCTGATTGAACTAACTTCAAGGTCTTGAGTATAGAGGTTATAGAGGTTATAGAGCATACAGTGCAGAAGGAGGCCATTCGGCCCATCGGGTCCGCACCCACCCACTTAAGCCCTCACTTCCACCCTATCCCCATAACCCAATAACTCCTCCTAACCTTTTTATTTGGTCACTATGGGCATTTTATCACGGCCAATCCACCTAACCTGCATGTCTTTGGACTGGGGGAGGAAACCGGAGCACCCGGAGGAAACCCACGCAGACACGGGGAAAACATGCAGACTCCGCACAGACAGTGACCCAGTGGGAAATCGAACCTGGGACCCTGGTGCTGTGAAGTCACAGTGCTAGCCACTTGTGCTTCCATGCTGCCCTCTAATCTAAACTGCATCCAGTTGCAGCCAGTGTACCTAACACAACACTTTCCTGAGACTGATCTGATGAAATAATACGAATTTAGCTTAACACTGTGTTCTATTATGGGCGCGGTGTTTTCAGAACCCCAAAATGTACCATGGAGTTCAACCAACCTCTCCCTTTAATGTATTTGTTGCTTTGCCTAGCACACGGCTTGTTCCCTAGGTGTGGGATTACAATTATGGACACGTGGGTTTTTAAACACAAATCACTGTTTATTCCATGAACTCAACGTAACATCTTAAATAAACATTGGATCTCTTAACACCCCTTACTTCAAAGATAACTCAGAAAATATTGCAACAGTAAATAATTCCTCAAAATGTTCCTTCAAACTTCCAAGAGACTTAACACCTTTAAACAGAATCTCATCAGGTTAAAGGCTTTACTATTATGAGTTTAAATCACCCAAATGATCCAGAGATAGTCTTTCATGGCAGATATCACAGCAAATCCAGCTCACTGCAAAACATAGACACACACCCAGCTCTTTTCCTCCAAACTGCAGCTCTCTGGAAACACACAGACACATACAAGTTGCTTTTTCAAACTGCAAAACTAAACTGCAAAATGGCTGACCTGACCTCAGCTCCACCCATTCTCTGACATCACTGTTTTCTTAAAGTTACATTGCTTAAACATCCATGTCTTAAAGGTACTCTCACATGACAGTTCCCTGATCTGAAAACCCACACTGGATGCAAAAACCCTTGTATTTTGCATCTCTCTTCACCAAGGGAAAAGATGCTGCGGAAATCGTAAGCGGAGGTGCTTGGGTCACTGAAAATTGATAAAGAGGGGGTATTAAGAAGGCTAGTTGTACTTAAAGTTAATAGGTCATCAGGACTGGATGAGATGCATTCTGGATGAGGATACTGAGGGAAGGTAGGCTGAGAGGTTTGAGGCACAATAGCCATAATCTTCCAATCCTTCTTCAGTACAGGGGTGGTGAGAGAACTGGAGATTTGTCAATGTCAGATCCTTGTTCAAAAAAAGGGCATAAGGTTAAACCCAGCAACCCACAGGCCAGTCAATGAGCAGAGAGCAAGGCAAACAAAGGTGGTCGATGGGAATGTGGAATTAGAAACACAAACAGATTGGCCATGATCTTATTGAATGGCGGAGCAGGTTCGAGAGGCCAAATGGCCTACTCCGGTTCCCATTTCCTACATTAGTATGCATTCTTAGAAATGATAACCCAGGTCAAAATGTACAGACACCTGAACAAGTGCAAGTTAATTAAAGAAAGCCAATACAGATTTGTTAAGAGCAAATCACGTTTAACCAACTTGATTGAACTTTTTAAGGGGGTAACAAAGAAGATTGATTAGGTTAGTGCAGTTAGTGTGATGTACATAGTCATCCAAAGATATTTGATAAAGTGACATAAGGGGATTTTCTCAGTAACTTCATTGCAGTGTTAATGTAAGCCTACTTGTGACAATAAAGATTATTATTCTTAAAATAGGCTTGCCAACAAAGTTGAAGCCCATGGAATTAAAGAGAGAATGGTCACATGGACACCAAGTGGGCTGAGTGACAGGAAACAGAGTAGTGGAGAACAGCTGTTTTTTAGACTGGAGGAAGGTAGACAGTCATGTAACCCAGGGTTGGTACCAGGAATACTGCTTTTCTATATGCTACTTGGGTGTTCATTCATTCAGTGTGCTGTGCCCGAAGGCAGGCTCTTTGTTCGGTGTCTGCTAATCCTTCATGCTGAGCCATTCTCACGGCAGTTTCTGTCAGTGTTGGGTGCCCACAGCTTTCCCCTTCCAGGGGGAGGACGAGATGGCAGGTCCCACGTCTACCTCAGCCAGAACAGGAATAAAATCCCTGCTGCTGGCATTATTCTGAACCACAACTTGCCAGCTAACCAACTGAGCTAGCCAACGCGGACTTCGATGTACTGACCACAATTTCAAAATATACTGGTGTCTCAAAATATGGTATTGTTATGAACTGTGAGAAGGTAGTGATAGACTTCAAGAGGACATAGGTATAGATGGACATATGCCAGGTGAAATTTAACACAAAGATGTATGAATTTATACATTTTGACAATGTAAACAAAAGTTTACAACTGGTTAGACTGGTTAGAACAAGGCATAGGTTTTTAGTTCAAGCTAATATCATGTTAACCCACAGTGAAAGTATGTTCAACAGTTTCTGACTTAATAAAACAGTGTTGCACTATTTTAAGTGTTGGTGGCCTGTATGTGTTCCACGGATCCAGAGCACCCAACACATCAGACGTGAGGCTCAACGTATTCCCGCACCTTCCATTTCACAACCGCGCACTCTCCACCCTCCTGTGTTTCTTTGCACAGTCCAGGTACTGTTTGAAGAACTTCATTGTCTTTCAATACAAGGAGCGATATGAAGGATATATAAACTATATAAGTGCATCACAGGATAGGGAGCAATTGAGTACAGATGCAGATCAGCTTTGATCTCATTGAATAACAAAGCAAGCTCGAGGACCTGAATGGTCTAATCTTATTGCTATTACAAGAGGGTCTCAATCTGGGTGCCAGATTGGGCCCTGACATCAGATTCAGGCACCATTTACACTATAACTGCAGAATCTGTGCAAAGCAGAATCACTTTGTACTGACACTAGAATTGGAGTTTGAATACACCTTAAAAGATTAATAGGATTTCCAATCTGCGAATCTCAAAACTGAACATTAAAAATGAAATGCAATTGCACAGCCGAAGTAGGTCAACCTAATTCTCATTCAGCCTTGAGACACCAAACTCTTTATTGTAATAGTGACTAAGGGGGCCTTTCGAATAAATAGCTTGCTGTGCGATTGTTCATTGCAATGAAGGTTTAATGGACAAATCATAGCAGAAGGGAATAAACCTCACAAAGCTGGTATGCTAAACAGCGAGCCTTGTGATATGCTGGGGTTGAGATTGTGATCAGAGAGCTGATGTTTAACTTGAGGGCTGCATATAAATGACACCACAAGTGCCAGCCAGAATAGAGATGATTGGTTCCTTTTCCCCATCAGTAGCAACTGGAGACCCATCCTGCTCAAAGTGACTGGAATTGATTTAATACACAGAGTTTGTATTCTGTAACCACCCTCTGCATACTGCATTTTATGGGAGCAATGACTCTTTTATCAGGATACGTTGTTGTAGGTTTGGTCACAGGTTCTGTTTGCAGTAGTTGCTAAATAGTTTGTTTAATTAGTCTCTACCTGCTGGGTCATTAGATTTTGTTTGCTGTAAAATAGACTGCTGTGAGTCTTGCTGTAGGTCCTGCCCCACCTCCCAACCCATTTGTTGGCCCAGTGGTGTCAATCGATACTCTGTCATTTCCAAGTTAAATGTCTATGTATTTGAAAGGTGTTGTTAATTTGCCATGAAATGTCATTCAAAAGCTGTGATGTGGAGATGCTGGCGTTGGACTGGGGGTGAGCACAGTAAGAAGTCTTACAACACCAGGTTAAAGTCCAACAGGTTTGTTTCAAATGATAGCTTTCGGAGCGCTGCTCCTTCCTCACCTGAGGAAGGAGCAGTGCGCTGCTCCTTCCTCACCTGAGGAAGGAGCAGTGCTCCGAAAGCTAGTGTTTGAAACAAACCTGTTGGACTTTAATCTGGTGTTGTAAGACTTCTTACTGTATTCAAAAGCTGGTATCGGTTATGGTGCTTTTATCAGCTCTGAAGTATAGATCTAAGCAGTACCTTCTTAAGACTGGGCTGATGTTTATGTTACACATTCAGCCCAGGTCTATCGGATTTGGGAATGCGGAACACTGTCACTGGGTCCCTGATTGCCATCTCAGACCTCGATGAGCAGGACAATTTACCAACCGAATAAAGCATTTTGTGAACAAGGACACTGACATCAGTGGTCTTCCCAAGCATTCTTTTGTACACGAATCTTATCTGCACTTATTGTATAATGTGGGTGTTTGCTAATTAATTCCTTTTGAAGTAAGAAAGATTTTGGCCCCAGTGTTAACACAGAACATACAGTGCAGAAGGAGGCCATTTGGCCCATCTAGACTGCACGGACCCACTAAAGCCCTCACTTCCACCCTATCCCCATTAACCCAACAACCCCTCCTAATCTTTTTGGTCACTAAGGGCAATTTATCATGGCCAATCCACCTAACCTGCACGTCTTTGGATGTGGGAGGAAACCGGAGCACTCAGAGGAAACCCACGCACACATGGGGAGAACGTGGAGACTCCGCACGTTCTCCCAGTGTGTGCGTGGGTTTCCTCCGGGTATATTTAAATAACAGTACATGTCAGAACGACATACTCATTGACGCATCTGTACTCTGCCCAAAAGCCTGTCTTCTTAGTAGCTTTTATCAGCGGTGGTTTGCATTGCCTTCCACTCTCAGGAGCAAAGTCCCAAGTCTACCTCAGGTAGAATGGGAATCGTACCTGCACTGATGGCATTATTCTGAAGCACACGCTAGCCGTCTGGCTAACTGAGCGAACTGGCCCCAAAAACACATGATTATTTAGGAAAACATCTCTGGAATAAAATTAATACAATGCCTTCTTAATTGACCACTGTAATAATCCACAGGAGGCAGGGGTACCGTCATTACACCAGTATTTATTTGCAATTACTATATCCAAGAGCAGCTCCAAACCGTGCTGCTAGCATTCCAGTCAACTTAAGACTGGTTCACAAAGCCTACACAGGTGCTTATATGGGTCCCCTCAATGAGCTATCATTGAGGGAGCTCATACTCCAATTGGCCAACCAATAATGCCAATTGGAGGTCATTACACCCCTCCCCCCTCAAGGTCCGAGGAATTCCTGCCAGCTGGCATTCCTCTGAGCTTCTTCCTGCTCCTCATGTCCGGGTCTGTCACCTCTGTGTCGTCCACCGGGTCGTTCTCCAACGTGGGTGGGGTGTACCTTATAGGTGTCCATCTTTTCCTTGACGACCTCCTTGGAAGTTGTACTTCCTCCTCCTCGGGGAGAGGTGTCGCGGCGGCCTCGTCGAACGTGTCCATCTCCGACTCTGACGACTGGATGACGGGGTCTGGGGAAATTTCTCGGGGCTGGGGTGTGGGTATCTTTTCCGTCTGGGCTATCCTCGCTGGAGGCGGTCCTGCTTCGCCTGCCTCCAGATGTGCGCTGCCCTTATTTAGTCTAGGTGTTTCTTCAGCACCTTACCTCCTATCGAAACTTCATAGGTTATGGGCCCTGTTTGGGACTCTACCGTGCCTTTGACCCACGTTGGTCCATTCCCATAATTCTTTACCCAAACCGGTGCCCCCACCTGGAAATGTCTCTGCTGCCGACTATTATCATGCCCCCTGCGTTGGACCTCCTGTTGTTTCTCCACTTTCCCCGTTAAATTTGGGAAAAGGAGACTCAGCCTCGTTCGCAGCCGCCTTCCAATTAAGAGTTCAGCTGGCGGTATGCCCGTTGTGGAATGCGGTGTGGTCCTGTAATCAAACAGCCAGCGGGAGAGCTATGTGTCCATTGATGCTGCCGGCTGCTTCTTGAGTCCCGCTTTTAGTGCCTGGACCGCTCTCTCTGCCAGGCCGTTGGACGCTGGATGGTAAGGGGCCGTTTTGATGTGGCGGACTCCGTTTCCCTTTAGGAATTTTCCAAATTCCCCACTTGTGAATGCCGTTCCGTTGTCCGACACCAATACCTCCGGAAGTCCATGTGTTGCAAACGAGGCCCTGAGCTTTTCAATTGTCGATGCTGTGCTTGCTGCGTTTACCTGGTGGACGTCCAACCATTTGGAGTGGGCGTCCACTATCACCAAAAACATTGAGCCCATGAAAGGGCCGGCGTGGTCAATATGCAGGCGGGTCCACGGTCTGCCTGGCCATTCCCACGGGTGCAATGGCGCAGCTGGTGGCACTCTTTGCCCCTGTTGGCACTCCTGGCACCGACGTACCAAGGCTGCTATGCCTGTGTCCAATCCTGGCCACAAAACGTAGCTTTGAGCTAGCATCTTCATTTTAGACACCCCTGGGTGTCCGTGATGTAACTCAGTTAAGATTTCCCGACGGCCCTGAGCTGGGACTATTACCCGGGATCCCCATAATAGGATACCGTCTTCTACGGTTGTTTGGTCCCTGCTGCTCCGGTATGGGTGCATCAGGGGCTCCACTGGTCTCTCCAGTTCCCCTGTTAGCAGTAAATGCTTCATCTTGGCTAAAACTGGGTCTTTTTGCATCCACAACCGAATATGTTGTGCGTCCACTGGTAGGGTGTCCAAAGAATTTTGAGTCATTACTGTCTCCTCTACTTTCGGTATTAGCGGCGGGGTGTCTGGGAGGGGAAGTCTGCTCAAAGCATCTGCATTTGCTACTCGCGTTCCCGGTCTGTGCTCCAGAATGTATCTATACGCCACCAGTAGCAACGCCCAGCGTTGGATTCTAGCTGATGCAATCGGGGGTATTGACTGGTCTTCTTTTAATAACCCTAATAACGGCTTATGGTCCGTCACGATGGTGAATTTCCGCCCGTACAGATATTGGGAATTTTTTTTACTGCAAATATCACCGCCAGTCCTTCCTTCTCGATTTGGGCGTACTTTCTCTCAGCCATCGCCAAGGTCCTCGAAGCATAGGCTATTGGCCGTTCATCCCCATTCCTTCCTCTATGAGCTAAGACGGCTCCTACCCCGTAAGGTGATGCATCACACGTGACCACCAACTCCTTCCTTGGGTCATAATGCTCTAGGACATTTTCGGATGACAGCTGTTCCTTAATGTCCCTAAATGCTTGGTTTTGGCGGGCGGGCCATTTCCATTCTTGTCCCTTTTTTAGTAGCTGGTGGAGGGGTTCTAGGATGGACGCCCTATTTTCAATAAATTTGCCATAGTAGGTTACCAACCCTAGAAATGATCATAGCTCCTGGACCGTGGTGGGAGCTGGGGCTTCTTTTATTGCCCTTACTCGGTCTTCCAATGGGTGTAAGCCTGACTCGTCTACTTTATATCCCAGGTACGTCACTTGTGGGGCCAGAAGAACACATTTTTCTCTTTTCAGCCATACGCCTGCCTTTGCGAAATGCCTGAGCACTTCCTCCAGGTTCCTTAAGTGTTTCCTGTTTGTCCTACCCGTGATTAAGACATCATCCAAATAAATCGCCACCTGTGGTAGTCCCTGCAGAATATTTTCCATCGTACGCTGGAATATAGCGCAGGCTGATGACACTCCGAAAGGTAGCCTAGTATAACGAAAAAGTCCCTTCAGGGTGTTGACCGTAGCGAACTTCTGGGAGTCCTTGTCCAGATTTAACTGCAGGTAGGCGTGGCTCATGTCCAGTTTCGTGAACAAAAGCCCACCTGCCAATTTGGCATATAGGTCGTCTATTTTCGGGATCGGGTATTTGTCCAGCAGTGCGTATTTGTTTACCGTCTGTTTGAAATCTCCACAGAGACGTATCGAGCCGTCTGGCTTCAAAATTGGTACCACCGGCGCTGCCCATTCCGAGAACTGTACTGGTCTGATAATGCCGTCGCGCCGTAACCTTTCTATTTCGACATCTACTTTCTTCCTTAATGCAAAAGGTACTGGCCTGGCCTTACAACATTTCCCCCAAACCTTCTTGGAAGACCTCCGGGTATTTTTGGAGTACTCCACTCAACTGTCCGCTTCCACTCTGGAAAATTTTCATTGAATCTAATTTTAGGCCTTTCAGCCAGTTCCGTCCTATTAAGTTTGGTCCGGAGCCCTCTACTATCGTCAAAGGTAATCTGAGCAATTGTTTATCATATTCCATGGGTACCTGAGTCGTGCCTAGAATTTCCAGGGGTTCCCCCGTGTAGGTTTTAAGTTTCGTCAATGTTTTTGTTAGGGTTAGTGGCTGGAGTACATCTTTGAGTTTTTTTCAATGCTCCACTCCCATTACTGCTACGGCCGCACCAGTGTCTATTTCCATTATTGTCGGCCGACCGTTCACCCGTGGGGTAATCTTAATAGGTTCTGCTTTCTTTGTCGCAATATTATATAACTGTTCCCCTTCGGAGGAGGATGGGGCATCTAGGTTGTGTACTTCCCTGCGTCCCCACCTGCTAGTCCTCTTTTGCCACCTCCTTCTAGGGTTTCTGTCGCTGTTACCTCATTCTGGTGCCAGAAACGGTCCTTCTCTGTTGGGGGAGCCTCAGCCGGTAGTTCCCTCTGTCTTCAGTTAGTCCTAGCAGACTTGGGGGCAGTTCTGGGGTTTTCCTTTGGCCCTCTATTCCTCAGGCTTTTCTTGAGGGCGGCTATCTGGTAGCTGGACCCGTTGTGGTAGTCCCTCTCACAGGTATCTACCTCCATTGGCGTGCCCTGTAGCTCCTGCGCCCCACTTGCTGCCTTTTCTAGGGACAGTGCGAGCTGTAACGCCCACCTGCAGTCTAGCTGCGTTTCCGCCAACAGGCGCTTCTGTATTGTAAGGTCATTTATGCCACACACTAACCGGTCCCGAAGCATTTCATTTAGCGTCGGGCCGAACTCACATTTTTCCGCCAGCCTTCTCAGGCAGGTCAAGAAATTTGTGACTGATTCTCTGTCTTCCCGCTTCATTGTGTAGAATCTGTACCTACGCAAAATGAGGGGTGGTTTTGGGCCATAGTGCTCTTCCACCACTTTCGTTAATTCTTGGAAAGGTATCGTGTCCGGCGTATCGGGATAAGTTAGACTACGTATAATGGCGAAGGCTGAGGGTCCGCACACCGACAGCAGTATAACCCGTTTCTTTTCGTCTTTCATTATCTCATTGGCCTGGAAGAAGTAACACATTCTCTCCACATACTGGGACCAGTCCTCAATAGTCGGGTCGAATGCATCTAACTTCCCAAAAAATGGCATTTTTGAAATAGCAAGGCTTACCCTCCGAGTGCGGCAGCTGGTTTCCGCAAGGTTCTTTGTTTACCTCGTCGCCACTGTAATAATCCACAGGAGGCAGGGGTACTGTCATTACACCAGTATTTATTTGCAATTACTATATCCAAGAGCAGCTCCAAACAGTGCTGCTAGCATTCCAGTCAACTTAAGACTGGTTCACAAAGCCTACACAGGTGCTTATATGGGCCCCCTCAATGAGCTATCATTGAGGGAGCTCATACTCCAATTGGCCAACCAATAATGCTAATTGGAGGTCATTACAGCCACGTTACTTTGAATTCTGTAGAACTGACAGCAGAGACTCAGGCCAGTGCTAATGCTCCAAATGGGCTTCCGTTGATTTCATTTTATCCTATCAACGCATCGTTCTCTCTCAAGCACTCATCAAACTTCTGCTTAAATTCACCTATGCTATTTGCCTTAACCACTTGATGTGGTCGCGGGTTCCATAGCCTCACTCATCTCTGAGTAAAGTAGCTTCTGTTAGGAAAATAAAGGTAGTTTTAAAGGATTTAACTTTGTATTGGGAAACATCAGAAATTAGATAGTGTCTTCAATGGGTTTCATTTTAATGTTTCAGTGCCTGGAAGGGTAAAACCTATAGTTAGATTCATGCAGATTGTGGGGGTTAATTTCAATTCTATTGTGCTTAGAGAGGGCTACAGTGTGAAGAATAAATAAACCAGCAGTGGTTGCTTAGCAACTGGGACCTTGTATGATAGAGAAGCTTCCAAGTTTTAGTTTAGCTAATTTGATTGCAGTTGGAGATAGGTAGTGGGAGAGAAGGCAGCTCACAGCCCTGCTAGAAACAGTTGGCTTTTGAAGGCTAAAGAGAGAATGTTGCTAGAAGAAAAGCCATACTATGGAGTAATGGTTAAGTAAATAGTTTCCAGGGATCTAAAGTCCAGCTAGTTGAGGACACTGGAGAAATTAAGAGACATTTCTAAGAAGTCTAGAGTTAATGGAAAAGAGGAAACTGGGAACCAGAATAGATTACTGTTCAGTAAAGTCACAGAGAGTTGAAACAGCATTGGACCATGAGAGGCCAGAAAGATACCTGCAGTAGTGCTGAAGTTTGTGTACATTACTACAGTTTGTTTTTTTGTTTGTTTGTTTTTTTGGGGGGTTTTTGAGTGGACGGAGCAAGCCCCTAGTCCATCTCCCTGCTCTAAAAATCAATTTAATATATGGTCCCCAGATAAGGGACATATCAGATATTAAACTGAAAAGAACAAAGACTATACTTGATCTTAGCCAAAAGGCCGAGAAGCGATTCACATTACTACAGTTTGAGAGACATAGGACACGATATACCGGCCGCATCCAGCCAGAATTGGGATGAGACGCAGCCAGCAGATCCCGGGAGAGAACTCTCCTGGGATTCCCGATGGTCATTAAGCCTCACGAGATCTCGTGAGACAGTGCAATCTGGAACGCGCCCACAATAGGCCTCGACGGGGAATACCCCGCTGAGGGTACACTTAGCCACATTTCCTGCACTGAGGGCTTTAAAAATTCACTTGACGTGGCCTTTGCAGGGGTGGCACGGTGGCACAGTGGTTAGGACTGCTGCCTCACGGCGCTGAGGACCCGGGTTCGATCCCAGCCCCGGGTCACTGTCCGTGTGGAGTTTGAACATTCTCCCCGTGTCTGAGTGGGTCTCACCCCCACAACCCAAAGATGTGCAGGGTAGGTCGATTGGCCATGTTAAATTGCCCCTTAATTGGAAAAAAAATTGGATACTCTAAATTTATTTTTTAAAACCCGGCCTTCGCCAAGTTGAACTGGCACCCAGGATCTACCGGCCTTGCCGAGGAGACCCCATCCAGGCACTGATTAGTACAGGTCCCCAAAAGCGGGGACCAGGCCTAGGGACACTGGGGGGAGGGTCTCCCAGGCAATCAGAGGCCCCTAGGTGACTGGTACATGAGCAGGATGGGCACCTTGGCTCTACTGATGCCACCCAGGCACCTTGGTCCTGCGAGCCTGGCAGTGTCAGATGGGTGCCAGCCTGGCATGCCCAGGTGGCACTGTCAGGCTGGCAAGGGCACTGCCAGGGTGCCAGATTGGCAGTGCCAAGGTGCTCAGGTGGAATTTTACCCACACCGGGGATTAGGCGCGGGAGTGCCCTGCCCGTTTGAGGTGAGGTGTGGGGGGCTCGAGGACACCCCACAAGATGAGTTGGGGAATTGCGGGGGGGTGGTCAGAGGGTCATGCCAGGTGATCAAGAGATCAGGGCACAATTTACAAATAGCACCAGGATCTCCTCCTGAACTGAGTGGGACTCCTCAGTGCAGGAAATGCAATCTTGGTGAGGCATTCCCCATTGAGAAAGAAAATAGTGCCCTTAGATAGTGGGGCTGTTCCCGGTTCTACAAATGTTGGGAACAACCCCTCTAACCCGCCCAGAATGGACTCTGGTATTTTTTGGTTAGATTACACACGTTATTTGAAATAATTGTGGAAACTGGTGGCTGGGCCCCAGAGTTTGTGTAAAAGCTTTTAAGACAAAGGAAACCTGAAGGGAAAGGTGTAAAACCTGAAGCGTGAAGCCTACGTGAAGCTGTAGAGGGAAAGCATAATTTAAAAGAAAATTTGAAAGTGTGACTTTTGAAAGCTGAATTTGAAATCACTCGTGTGGAAGCCGGAGTTCAGTGAGTCAAGGAGGCTCAGGATATAAGAATTATCTGGGGGGATTCAGAGGAGAAATCCACAAACATTCACTTGGGTTCAGAGCAGAGTGTGTATTTGACCACAGTCATCTTGTGTGCTTAAAGGGGACTGTGTGCTAATGAGACCACTATAGTTTATGGTGTACTTTTTAATCTTTATTAATCTTGAAATCTGTTTGCAATTGTTAAGAGAAGGAGGTTCTGAATTCTCCCTCCGTGTACCCGAACAGGCGCCGGAATGTGGCGACTCGGGGCTTTTCACAGTAACTTCATTGCAGTGTTCTTGTGACAATAAAGGTTTTTTTTTTAATTAAATGAGTTACGTATCATAATTGATTTTTTTCCTGTTCATTAAATGTTTTGTTCCTGTTGTTAAAGCTAATTAGCAGTCCTGTGACTCTGTTCCTCCACGTTTTATAAAAAAGGTAAAAATTAGTTTTTTGGACCAAGATTTCATCCCGGGATATTCCCGTCCAGTTACAACATCAACTGGGATCATAACACTTCTCCTGAATTCCGTATTAGCTTTCTTAGTGATTATATTTACATATCTGCGGTTCATGGTTTTTGAATCCCCCATAAGCGGAAGTATCTTCCCCGCCTCTACCTCATTGATCGTCTTCATAATTTTAAAAGCCTCTGTAATGTCATCCCTCAGTCTTCCCTTTTAAGGAATAGAACAGCAGCCTATTTGGTCTTTCCTAATAGTTATATCCTCACAGTTCTGCTTGCATCCATCTGTTTGAAACACATTTTTTGTAATTTAATAATGCAACATCAAAGAATTGTTTACAATGTCAGTGGAAATACAATGGGAGTCAAAGTGAGATAAGAGTCCAGAAGCCACTGAGGAAAATTAAATACTACAGGCTATCATGTTGGAGAATAAAATATAGCAGTCAAAAAACACATGCACATGAAGGGATAATTAAACACCAGCAAATAATATCAACCTATTTCAAAGGCTTTCCTAAATCAGGTTCTGTTGCTCAGAGCAACAAAAGTCATGGTCCAGATCTCTGAAAAATCTAAATCACCACAAAAGAGGGCCAGTGCTGACTCGATGGGCTGATTGGCCTCTTTCTACATTGTAGGGATTCTACGGATTCTATGGAAACAAAGCCATGTTCAGGGCTGACGAAAGCGGAGAAATCGAGGACATTTAAAAATGTGACCGAACAATCCAAAAAACATTTGTCTTTCAAAACTTGTCATTGAGGCAATGCTAATAAAATTGCCTTGTCCTGCATTATATCAGTTCACTTTAAGGAGCCACTTAGACACAGCCTGGTTAATGCTATTAATTTCTTTCCCCCGCACTGTGTGATTCTCCACAGGTGCTTACAAACCAGGAAATCTCAGGAAAATTACAGTCACCAGAGAAGTGGTACTGAGTAAATTGTTTGGGTTGGGTCCTGATGAAATGAAATGAAAATTGCTTATTGTCACAAGTAGGCTTCAAATGAAGTTACTGTGAAAAGCCACATTCCGGCGCCTGTTCGGGGAGGCTGATACGGGAATTGAACCGTGCTGCTGGCCTGCCTTGGTCTGCTTTCAAAGCCAGCGATTTTGGACTTCATCCTAGAGTCATAAGTGTCTAGTGAAACGATTGGTGCAATGGTTTTAATTTTCCAAAGCTCCCTAGATTTGGAGGAGGTTCCATTAGGTTGGAAAATAACAAATATAACTATTATTCAAAAAATGAGAAACTACAGGCCAGTTAGCCTAACATCTGTTGTACGGAAAATGTTAGATGCTATTATTAAATAAATTATAGCAGGGCATTTGGATCAGCTCAAGACAATCAGGCAGAGTCAACGTGGTTTAGTGAAAGGGAAACCATGTTTAACCAACTTCTTGGAGCTCTTTGAGAAAGTATCGTGTGCTGTATATTAAGGGGAACTGGTGGATGTACTTGTTCTTAGATTTCCCGAAGGCATTTGATAAGGTGCCACATCAAAGGTGATTGTGGAAAATAAAAGCTCATGCTATAGGAGATAACATATTGGCAAGGATGGAAGGCTGGCTGTCAAGAGGAAGCAGAGAGTAGACATAAATGGGTCTCTTTCAGGTGGGCAAGGCATGACAAGTGGTGTGCCACAGAGATCAATGCTGGGACTTCAATTGTTTACAAATTATATAAATGACTTAATAATAATAATCTTTATTGTCACAAGTAAGCTTACATTAACATTGCACTGAAGTTACTGTGAAAAGCCCCTAGTCGCCACATTCCGGTACCTGTTCGGGCACACAGGGAGAATTCAGAATGTCCAAATTACCTAACAGCATGTCTTTAGCACAGGGCTAAATCGCTGGCTTTGAAAGCAGACCAAGGCAGGCCAGCAGCACAGTTCAATTCCCGCACCAGCCTCCCTGAACAGGCGCCGGAATGTGGCGACTAGGGGCTTTTCACAGTAACTTCATTTGAAGCCTACTTGTGACAATAAGCGATTTTCATTTCATTTCATTTCATTTTTGGGACTTGTGGGAGGAAACCGGAGCACGCAGAGGAACCCCACGCAGACACAGGGAGAACATGCAGACTCCGCACAGACAGTGACCCAAGCTTGGAATCAAACCTGGGATCCTGGCGCTTTGATGCAAGAGTGCTAACCACTGTGCTACTGTGCCGCCCATAATGGATGAAGGGATTGAACAGGTGGTTGCCAAATTTGCTAATTACACAAGTAAGTTGCGAAGAGGACATAAGGAGACTACAAAAAGTCATACACATGTAAAGTGTATGGGCAAGTATCTAGCAAATGGAATATAATGAGGGAAAATGTGAAATTGTCCATTTTGGCAGGAAGAATAAAAGAGAAGCAGATTATCTAAATGGTGAGAGATTGCAGGAGCTCTGAAGTGCAGTGAGTCTGGGTGTCCTGGCGCATGAAACACAAAAGGTACACAGAGTAATTAAGAAAGCTAATAGAATGTTATCATTTATTGTGAGGGGATTTATATACAAAAGTAGGGAGGTTATACTTCAATTGTACAGAGCACTTGTGAGACCACTTTTGGAGTAATGTGTACAGTATTGATCACCTTATTTAAAGAAGGGTGTGAATGAGTTGGCAGCAGATTGGAGAAGGTTTCTCAAACTATTACTTGGAATGAGTGTGTTGTCTTTTGAGGAAAGGTTGGACAGGCTAGGCTTGTATCCACTGGAGTTTAGACAAGTAAGAGATGATTTGATTGAAATATATAAGATCCTGAGGGGTTTTGACAGGGTGGATGTGAAGAGGATGTTTCCTCTTGTGGGAGAATCGAGGGCTAGGGGGTCACTGTTTAAAAATAACGGGTCGCCCGTTTAAAACGGTGATGAGGGGAAATGTTTTCACTCTGGTGTTCGTGAGTTTTTGGAACTCTCTTTTTGGAAAGGTGGTGGAAGCAGAGCCTTTGAATATTTTTAAGGCAGAGGTGGATAGATTCTTGGTAAGCAAGGGGGTGAAAGGTTATCAGGGTGTAGGCAGGTTGTGGATTTGACATTTCTATCAGGTCAGCCGTGATCTCATTAATTGGCGGAGCAGACAGTGGAGGTAGGTATGTGATGGTGAGTAGTAAGCTGCAGGGGGTGCAGGTGGTATTAGTGAATGTATATGCCCCGAATTGGGACGATGCCGGATTTATGCGCCGCATTGTAGCCACCTGAGTTGGCCACTTCCCGACTTAAAATGGAGAACCGCAAAGGCTGAAGAGAAATTCAGCCAACACAGGCAAAGACTAGCAAATACAGAAATCATGTGTATTGAAACCTGTAAGGAACCAAACAGCATTAAAACCAGCAGCCGTCTGCATAGTAATACAGCAGCCACCTGCATGGTAATGAGTGATTCCAGGGCACAATCGCAACAGTTAAGGTGAATAAAGCCAAGCCAGACTCCTCGGCACCAGCAGGAGCCAAGACAAAGGAAGGCCAACGAACACTTAGGGACCGCCCAGCGATCAGGGAACCGCTCCAGCATTGGAAAAATCGATCCAAATGATCGGAACGCAGTCCACTCATTTGGAACCAGGTACGGGGTCCGCCCCGAAGGGCGGGAAGCCCCTGGGAACTATAAAGCCCCCAAGTTCAAATCGTCCTTATCATAGAATTTACAGTGCAGAAGGAGGCCATTCGGCCCATCGAGTCTGCACCGGCTCTTGGAAAGAGCACCCTACCCAAGGTCAACACCTCCACCCTATCCCTATAACCCAGTAACCCCGCCAAACACTAAGGGCAATTGTGGACACTAAGGGCAATTTATCATGGCCAATCCACCTAACCTGCACATCTTTGGACTGTGGGAGAAACCGGAGCACCCAGAGGAAACCCACGCACACACGGGGAGGATGTGCAGACTCCGCACAGACAGTGACCCAAGCCGGAATCGAACCTGGGACCCTGGAGCTGTGAAGCAATTGTGCTATCCACAATGCTACCGTGCTGCCCCCATCCTTCTTTGGCAGGGTCATTCAGCAACTTGAACCAACCCGTGAGAGTGACCTGTCTCAGCTGCCGCCAACCAAGTAAGTCTTAAGTCAATGCTTGCTACAAGATAGGCGCTCCTAGCTACCAGTCCATACTAGCTTTTGAATCCTGCAGACTCAGGACCTGAACGAAAGACCATTTGTTCCCTTGACCTGGTGGGCCAGTCCGAAGCTAAGTATAGGCCTTTTAGTGATAGGAATAGCCTAGAAAGTAGAGTTTATGCATGAGTAGTGATATACTGTGTATAATAAATGTGTTTTGATTTGAATCTTACTAATTGGTGTGTTGAGTTATTGATCAGTACTTGAACGTGAACCTCGTGGCGGTATCATCAAGATACCTGGCAACTCTAGAGCAAAGGTTAAACAAACAGAGCAAATTACGATTTAAGAGCCAACCAAAAGTTAGCAACAGCATGTTGGGCCGGATTCCGGACCTGGAGGCAGGGAGCTTGTTAATGGGGGGGGGACTTCAACACGGTACTGGATCCAGCATTGGACCGCTCCAGGTCCAGGATGGGTAAGAGGCCATCGGCGGCCAAGGTGCTGAGGGAGTTTATGGACCAGATGGGAGAAGTGGACCCATGGAGGTTTGTCAGGCTGGGGGGAAGGGAATTTTCTTTTTTTTCCTACGTCCATAAAGCCTACTCACGGATAGACTTCTTCGTTATGAGTAGGGCACTAATCCCGAGGGTGGAGGACAGGGAGTATTCGGCCATAGCCATCTCAGACCATGCCCCGCATTGGGTAGAGCTGGAGCTAGGGGAGGAGAGGAACCAGCGCCCGCTGTGGCGCCTGGATCTGGGCTTGCTGGCGGATGAAGAGGTGAGCGGGCTGATCCGGGGGTACATCGAAAGCTATCTAGAGGCTAACAATAATGGGGAGGTGCAGGTGGGGATGCTCTGGGAGGCGCTGAAGGCGGTGATTAGGGGCGAGCTAATCTCCACTAGGGCCCACAAGGAGAAGGAGAGGAGAGAGAGGGAGAGATTGGTGGGGGAGATTTTAAGGGTGGATAGGAGGTATGCAGAGGTCCCCGAGGAGGGAGTACTCAAGGAGCGACGAAGCCTCCAGGCCGAGTTCGACCTGTTGACCACCAAGAAGGCAAAGGTGCAGTGGAGGAAAGCGCAAGGGGCGGTGTATGAGTACGGGGAGAAGGCTAGCCGGATGTTGGCACACCAGCTTCGGAGGCGGGAGGCAACGAGGGAGATTGGGGGAGTTAGGGATAAAGGCGGGAACATTGTGCAGAGTGCGGTGGGAATAAATGGGGTATTTAGAGACTTTTATGAGGGGCTGTATAGGTCTGAGCGCCCGACGGAGGAGGGGGGGGATGCGTCAATTTTTGGATCGGCAGAGGTTCCCGAGGGTGGAGGAGGAGCAGGTGGCTGGGCTTGGGGCACCGGTAGGGCTGGAGGAGCTGACTAAGGGGCTGGGGAGTATGCAGGCGGGGAAGGCACCGGGGCCAGATGGGTTCCCGGTGGAATTTTACCGGAGGTACATGGATCTGCTGGGCCCTCTATTAGTGAGGACTTTCAATGAGGCGAGGGAGGGGGGCCCTACCCCCGACTGATGTCCAGGGCGCTGATCTCACTGATCTTGAAGCGGGACAAGGACCCATTACAGTGTGGGTCGTATAGGCCAATCTCTCTCCTCAACGTGGACGCGAAACTGTTAGCGAAGGTGTTGGCTACCAGAATTGAGGACTGTGTCCCAGGGGTGATTCACGAGGACCAGACGGGTTTTGTTCAGGGAAGGAAGCTGAATACCAATGTGCGGAGGCTCCTTAACGTAATCATGATGCCTGCAGTGGAGGGGGAAGCGGAGATAGTGGCGCCGATGGACGCGGAGAAGGCCTTCGATAGGGTGAGTGGGGGTACCTTTGGGAAGTGTTGAGGAGGTTTGGGTTCGGGGAGGGGTTCATTAGTTGGGTTAGGCTACTTTATGAAGCCCCAGTGGTGAGTGTGGCCACGAATCGGAGGAGGTCGGAATACCTTCGGCTGTACCGGGGGACGAGGCAGGGGTGCCCCCTATCCTCCTTGCTATTTGCATTGGCAATTGAGCCTTTGGCTATGGCTCTAAGGGAGTCCAGGAACTGGAGGGGGCTGGTCCTGGGGGGGGGGGGGGGGGGGGGGGACCCTGGGTATTGTTGTATGCCGATGACCTGTTACTGTATGTGGCGGACCCAGTGGGGGGGGGGATGCCAGAGGTGATGCGGATCCTCAGAGAGTTTGGGGACTTTTCAACGTGGGGAAGAGTGAGTTCTTCGTGGTACACCCAGGGGACCAGGGAAGGGGGATAGATGAGCTTCCACTTAAGTGGGCGGAAAGGAGTTTTCGGTACCTGGGGATCCAGGTGGCCAGGAGCTGGGGGGCCCTATGCAAGCTCAACTTGACGCGACTGGTGGAGCAGATGGAGGAGGAGTTTAAAAGGTGGGATATGCTGCCACTCTCCCTGGCGGGTAGGGTGCAGTCGGTGAAAATGACAGTGCTCCCGAGGTTCCTTTTTGTATTCCAGTGCCTCCCCATCCTGATCCCTAAGGCCTTTTTTAAGCGGGTCAGTAGAAGCATCATGGGATTTGTGTGGGCGACAAAGACCCCGAGGGTGAGAAGGGTGTTTCTGGAGCGGAATAGGGACAGAGGAGGGTTAGCGTTATCTAATCTGTGTGGGTATTACTGGGCTGCCAATGTGGCAATGATACGCAAGTGGGTAATGGAGGGGGAGGGGGCGGCGTGGAAGAGGCTGGAGATGGCATCCTGTGTGGGTACGAGTCTGGGAGCGCTGGTGACAGCACCGCTGCCGCTCCCGCCGACTAGGTACACCACGAGTCCGGTGGTGGCAGCGACTTTGAAAATTTGGGGGCAGTGGAGATGCCACAGGGGTGAGGTAGAGGCTTTGGTTTGGTCCCCGATCCGGGAGAACCATCAGTTCGTCCCGGGGAGAATGGATGGAGGGTTCCTGAGCTGGCACAGGGCAGGAATTAGAAGGATGGGGGACCTGTTTTTAGATGGGACGTTTGCGAGCCTTGGGGCGCTGAAGGAAAAATTTGGGCTTCCCCCCAGAAATGCCGTCAGGTACATGCAGGTAAGGGCGTTTGTTCGACGGCAGGTGAGGGAGTTCCCGCTGCTTCCAGCACTCAGGATCCAGGATAGGGTGCTCTCGGGGGTGTGGGTTGGAGAGGGCAGGGTCTCGGCAATCTACCAGGAGATGCAGGAGGAGGAGACCTTGGTGGGGGAGCTAAAGGGTAAATGGAAGGAGGAGCTTGGGGAGGAGATAGATGAGGGTGCGTGGGCGGACGCCCTGGGTAGAGTTAATTCTTCCTCCTCTTGCGCCAGGCTTAGCCTGATACAATTTAAGGTTCTTCACAGAGCGCATATGACAGCAGCGAGGCTGAGCAGGTTCTTTGGGGTGGAAGACAGGTGTGGGAGGTGCTTGAGGAGCCCAGCAAATCACACCCACATGTTCTGGGCGTGCCCGGCGCTGGATGGGTTCTGGAGGGGTATCGTGAGGACGGTGTCTAAGGTGGTGAACACCCGGGTTAAGCCGAGCTGGGGGTTAACACTATTTGGGGTATCGGACGAGCTGGGAGTGCAGGAGGCGAAAGAGGCCGGTATTCTGGCCTTTGCGTCCCTGGTAGCCCGGCGGAGGATTCTGCTACAGTGGAAAGATGCCAGGCCCCCAAGCGTGGAAGCCTGGATCAGCGACATGGCAGGATTCTTAAATTGGAGGGTAAAATTTGCCTTGAGAGAGTCTGTGCAAGGGTTCTTCAGGCGGTGGCAACCGTTCCTAGACTTTCTAGCGGAGCGTTAGGAGGTGGTCAGCAGCAGCAGCAACCCAGAGGGGGGCGGAGGGGGGGTGTACTTTGTGTTTTCTACTGTGTTTATTATTGCTTAATGGGGGGTCTATATATTGGGTGAATTTGTGATGTAGTTGTAAGAGGTTTATTTATGTGTTCTTTGTTTTACTTTTTTCTGTAGGGGGGGTTGTTGAAAATATGTAAAAATTTGAATAAAAATATTTCTTAAAAAATTAATTGGCGGAGCAGGCTCGAAGGGCTCAATTGCCTGTTCCTTGTTTGTATGGTCGTACAAACCTATCTTCTTGCAGTTGGTAACACTTTTGCTTCCAGTGAGAAAGTTGTGGGCTCAAGTCTTGCTCGAGGCCTAGGTGAAAACCTACCCTGAAGTGCAGTACTGAGGGACTGCTGCACTGCCGGAGGTGCCATCTTATGGGTGAGGCATTGAACAAGGGTCGATCTGCCCTCTCCAGTGGGCATAAAAGATCCCACAGGAAGGGAGTTTCCCAGGATCCTGACTTAAATTGCTCCCTCAAACCTCATCACTAAACAAATGATCTGGTCATAATCACATTATTGGTTGCGGGGATTGACTTTGCATTGGAGTGTATTATTCATTGCTCCAAATATTTGTTGTGTTACAGCACCTTTTAATGTCCTCGTTGATTGCTTGTTCAAACGATTATACTGCTGCTGATAGCTTCACCTTTCCTGATTTGGCTTTCATCTATGAAACTAGAATCCCAACCTTCTCATTGATAACAACGCACCTGTGTACATTTCCAGATGAGTGGCATTTGGAATGAAATGATGTCGCTGAGCGTACAGTGGCTAACCGAGCACATAAATATACAAAGACACAAAGTCCTTGGCACAATAGCATTAAACCACAACAACTTATATAGTGCCTTTTACATAGAAAAATGTCTCAAGGCACTTCAGAGCTGGAATCAGACAAAAGAAAATGCCAGCCACACAATGCCAGCCTCAGGAGACCGATATGTGCATTTTAAATGAAGCCCACACAATCTTGTTTTTGTCTATCCTGAATGCTGTGATAGAAATATGAACAGCAGTTAATACAAATTACCTATGGGTAAGTTAGGTAGAAAATACATGCTAGTTGTTATCGAGACAACACAATCCACAATAGAAAGCATCATTGTTGAAAACATTATATATCCAAAGGCTCCACGGGATTCTCAGGCTCATCCTATTGGTTTCAGTTTAATAGAACCTCATACTGTCAAACCACACAGAAGAGGAGAGTAGTTGAATAATAAATGATGTGCACTGAAGGCTGGGGATTCCTAGCAGCTTATTGAAAAGGTCTGGTACAAATCAACAGAAAGAACACATATGAGTCTTAGAAAAGTCCATCATTGCCCTCTTGTGGTTTCAGAGAGGAATGTTCTTCCATTTCGTTGAATTTACCACAGAATTTAGCACTATAACTAATTAGTTGCAATGTTTTCGCACATGAAAGTTTTCATTATTGATAGCTCTTGTAGAATTATTTTCATCCATTTTACGTTTTATTTTCCCTCTTCTACAGGGTTTCCTGATGGGAAGGATACATTCTAATCCAGAAAACCAGGTGGTGAACGATAGAACTGGAGTCAATTTTTATTCACTTTAAAAGCATTTATTTACAGAGACAGTGTAAACATGCACCTTCTCATCCAACCACTGTGTCAGACTGTGTCTATTGATAGTGAATCTGAAGTTAATACCCACCATCTGCATACAATTAAACACTAATTAACAATTAATAGGCGGTGCCCAAGGTCAACTTTCCCTCTCAGCCAGTTTTGCCTTGGCCATTTATGGGTATGCATGATTTGACCTCCAATCCCTTCAGTCTCGAATTGTCCATTCTTTTGGCATCTCTCCCTGCTGCCAGACACATGTAGGAAATCATTACATAGGAAATTAAAGGGCAAATCTACGTTCTGAGAGTGCATGAGGGTTCTAAATGTTGGTTGAACCCTTCTTGGAGTTTTCATCACAGGACTAGCTGCCTCCAACTATCAAACCCTCTGCATTTGCACTGTCGGTGCGCCGGACATCTCCATCCTCATGGTGCATTATTTTCTGTGCCAATTGGAAAGTGATTTTTTAATTTCTTGACCAGATGATTCTTCACTGCCATCAATGGTCTGGATTCCCAAGTCCACTATCTTGATAACTAATAAATATGGTTTCAAAGAGAAAACATTTTTAAACCTTTTCTCTTTATTGCTCATGTGTTTTTTCGTCTGGGTTGCTGGCAGCAGTGTCCTAAAAATTAGTCTTTAATCCCGGGAGACTCCAGGGAAATCAGGAAGATTGGCGACCACACAGCACACTGGAACAACATAGCTGTGTCATGACTGTGCTTCCCATCATAAACTAATCTCAACTTACAAGCAGTCAAAAACTCACCACCCACCTTTTCTAGAATTGTGCCTAAAGCAGCCTATGAATAATTCTAAAAGTACAGATTTTACTTGTGTCAGGAAACAGGGGTAGTTGTATTTTGGGGTACTAGAAATAAGGTATCTCTTTGAGCGAGTTCAATTTTGTGTTTCTCTGGTTGCGTGCTGAGAAAGGGTTAAAGCTTTAGTTAGATTCATGTTAAACAAAGGGTTTACATGTGTGCGGGTTTGGTTTCATTTCAAACTGTGTCTGCATTATGATTTAAAGGTTTACGATGTGAAAGTAATCAAGTATTAAAAAAAGACCCGGCAGTTGCTTAGCAACCAGGAGCTACCTTTAGGTTAGAAACAATTTTTGAGTTTACTTGTAAGTTGGACCCAGGAGCAGCTGGACAGGACAAGGGGGCTGCAACAAGCAGACTTCCCAAAAAGAGCAGCAGAAGCTAAAGAACAGATAGTTCCAGAAACCAGAAAATGAAGAAGCCCCAGGAAGGCAGAAGTTAAAGGGACAAAAAAAATCTGGAAATTGAAAAAGGTACTGTTCACTCAAGTTAAAGAAAGGGATAGAGAAAGGGTCCCAGTTAAAGATAGAGCTGAAAGGTGCAGATCTGGTGAAGCTGGCTAGCAAGAAGCCAGGTATCTGAAATAATACTAAGGTTGGTGACCTTAATACAGCCTGTAAAGAAGTGGTGTTCTGTTGACATGGCTGGATACCTGAGAGATTGTGTAAAAGCCTGAACGCATGTGGCAATTCAAGGCAGAGGAATACTGAAAGGAGAGATTGAAATCCTGGATCTGTGGTGAATGCACCTAAAAGCAAGCACCTTTGGGGCAAGATTCGAAGCAGTGTCTTTTCGAGAGTGGAGTTTGAAACACTGGGTGTGGAAATTAAGTTCCAGTGGGGGAGCGGGGGGACATGGTAGCACAGTTGCTTCACAGCTCCAGGGTCCCTAGTTCGATTCCAGGGTTCCTGGATCACTGCATGTACAGAGTTTGCACTTTATCCCCGCGTCTGTGTGGGTTTTCTCCGGGTGCTCCAGTTTCCTCCCACAGTCCAAAGATGTGCAGGTTAGGTGAATTGGCTATGCTAAATTGCCCTTAGTGTCCAAAAGGTTGGGTGGGGTTACTGGGTTATGGGGATAGGGTGGACGTGTGGGCTTAGGTAGGGTGCTCTTTCCAAGGGCCGGTGCAGACTTGATGGGCCGAATGGCCTCCTTCTGCACTGTAAATGCTATGAGACCAATTGGTTCACAGTACAATAATCATCTGGGTGGATTTGATGATAAATCCACACAAAGTGTATTGGGTGACACCTGCCACTTGATTTCAGAGTGGGATGTGTCTGACCAAGTTGGCCTGTTGGTTTACACGGTCTGTATATTTACTGACAACTTAATATAAGATATATTCTGTAACTTGTGTTATCCTTAAAGATCTGTGTACATTGGCGAAGATATAGGTGGGTAAAGGAGTATTGCATTAGTCAATCTTTTCATGTTTAATATTTTCTTTTGTAAGAAACTAATTATTAGTCCAGTGACTCTGTTCATCCACTTTTCTGAAACAAAAAGTAAACGTCACGAGCCAGTGTTCCATTCTGGGACCTTCTCGTCCAGTAGTAACATCAGCTGGGATTGGAGCACTTGGCACCCAGCTGCAGAAAGGAACAAACCTCACCTCAGGTGACTATGTTTAGCATTAATTAAATTCCGGTCTGGATTTAGCTCCATTAATTAGAACACTATCATTCAGCTTCAATGATTTACACATTTTTATAAATGGAACTAAACTGCCAAAGAGAATGCTGAAATGTCCCCAATCTCACAATTCTCAACAGAAAAAACATTTTCAAAATCTAGACATACGAAGGCAGAACAAAAATGCAAACCTTTAGCAGTGTAACCGTAACATTGGTCAAGGAAGAAGGGAGGAAAGGACTTACATTTATATTACACTATCAACTCTCTCAGAAAGCTCACGTATTTTGAAGTTCAGATACATTGGCAATTGGAGTGGACATTTTGCAAACAGCAATGTTCAACAAAAAGCAATGAGATTAATTACTGATCAATCTGTTTTGGATGGTGTAGACTGATGGAGAGCTGGGTGAGTGGAGCACAACTCAATACATGTTGTATAAAAACGCAGATGAAGCGTGCAGTTTTGTGCTTGCCTCAGCGAATGATTAGTGGGCCAGAGCAGTGCCTCAACACCCCAATTAATATATGTGACAGCTCAATATGGCAACACAATTGCTCATGTATTCCATCTGGAAGTGCAATGCTTATAAATTATCTATCATGCAAGTTCCTTCTTGCCACAGATAGTGCCTCTGTGGAATATTTCATACTTGAGTGCCTTATGACTAATAATGATTTGCAAGTACAAGGAGATTTGATGCAGTAGTACACAGGCACTATACGCAATAGCTGTCTTGAGTCATCTTTACAAACTTAACGTAGCAGAATCAGTGCTTTATTCTTCCATATAGTCTGCATTGCAACTTCAGGTGAACCTAAAATATATGATATAGTGTCCAACAGCACAGCTGGTTAGAAAAGACAACATTAAAATAGCAAGTGTCAACAGTATGATGTTGACTAAAATAGTGTTTACATTCAGAATGAGGTCTGGTGCATGGGGGCTACAGCAAAATGGCACAGCATGTATGCGCCTGTGCATGATCAGTGGAGATGTTTAATGAAAGCAGTGTTCAACTTGTTGTCACAGTGGATAAGGGGAATATATACTTTAAAACAAAATCTCAGACATTGTATCTGGATAGCCCTGGAGTTGTTCCATTATTTTCTCTGCATCATTTACAGTACGGAGAATATTGATGTGGAGTTTACGAAGGCCCACATAGACATTATCAATCCTTCCCTACCGTTCTGTAAACACAATACTGAAGCAAGATCATATTACAATCTTAGCATCCACAGAGATTTGAGCCATGTGAGTATAACAGCAATGTTGCAAAATTTTACATTCAGGGACGGCGATTGCCTCAGGCCACATTTTCTATTGTTAAAAAACATTCATAGATGGTAGCAGGTAGAAGATCGGTATCTTAATTGTAACATTCTTAAAGCTAGCCTGCAGCTTTTATGAGAAAATGATTAGTAACCATGTCCACATAAAAGGATGAAACAACGCATTTACCTTTAATTGCTCCTCATAATAGTCTTATGTCGCCCGCTACACAGAAATCTGTGCCAGGCATGGGACCTCAGAGCATTTCCACTCTCACTATTTAGGTGTATGTATAAAAAATTAGCACTATTCTGCATCAGGCGGTGGAGGACCAACGAACATGAAGTTAAAGTGTTCAAATAAGGAGAAAATACCGTCAGAAGTGGTAAGAAAACCCCAAACAATATCGGTCTGTGTTTTGCAAAAGTGAAACCTTTAAGGGGAGAGGAATCGTTCAGTCCTGCTCGTTGACAGATCAATGGCACAACTGTCCACCATCCTGTACGATTGACCACAAGTATTACAGATTCAGTGTCCTCAGATGGTCAAGACCGAAGTCAATACAGTAATATGAAACATATGAACAAGGAACAGGAATAGGCCATTCAGCCTCTCGACCCCTCTCCATTCAATAAGATTGTGGCTGATCTGATAGGAACCTCAAAACTGCATCCCGCCTACCCCAATAATCAATCACCCCCTTGCTTACCAAGACACTGTCCACCTCTGCCTAAAGACTCTGCTTCCACCACCTTTTCAGGAAGAGAGTTCCAAAGACTCACGGCCCTCTGAGTGAACAAATTTCCGCTCGTCTGTTTTAAATGGGCAACCCCTTATTTTTAGACAGTTCAAGATTCTCCCACAAGGTGTAACATCCTCTCCACGTCCACCCTGTCAAGACCCCTCAGGATCCTATGTTTCAATTAAGTCACCTCTTACTCTTCTAAACTCCAGCAGATACAAGCCTAGGCTCTCCAACCTTTCCTCAGAAGACCCATTCCAGGTATTAGTGTGGTAAGCCTTCTCTGAACTGCTACCAACTCATTTGCATCCTTCCTCACATAAGATGATCATCACTGTACATCATCATCAATTACTTAAGTGTAAAGACAGAAAGATTCAGTTTAAGAAGTTAATGGATGCCTTTTCCCTGCAACCATAGAAAAGGTGAGTGAGCAATCAGATGACCACTCACAATGGTCACTTGGTAGTACTAAACTTGAGTATTGCTGAAAAATTACAGCACAAAAACTTGATAACAATACTGAACTTCAAAGTCCTCAGGTTCAAATGGGCAAACAACAAATCATAATATTCGAAAAACTGAACTAGTTGAGAAATCATTAAATTAATCTCAGGCTTTGACCAAAGAACCAAAAAGTAAACATTAAAATACAAATGCAGGGGATTACTGGAGCACCAATGGCCTTCTATGTCGTGTCATTGGAATTTTCGGACATATGGAGGTAACATAATGGTCCACATTCCTGAACACAGTGGAGGGGAGGAAGGCACGAATAGAGACCAACATCTCTCCAAAATGCAGTGAGAGGAAAGTGTGACAAGACAATCGGGACTACATTCTTGTGCCCAAGTGCTCAGTTACAGAGTGGCATCGGCAGAACAGACTGCTCAACCTACTTAGAAATGCATTAAAATTACAGCACCCGTGTTAATGCTCCACACGTACCTCTTTCGCTCTATCAACTTCATCTCACTCAGTCATGTTCCTTTCTCCCTCACATTCTTGCCTAAATGCGCCTTAAATGCAACAGCGAGTTCCACATTCTCACCACCCCGAGTAAAGGTTTTCCTGAATTTCTTATTGAATTTCTGAAAGATTATTTTATATTTATGGACTCCAAGTTTTGGACTCCACCCACTCAACCCCCACCCCCACCCCCCAGCCCACATGTAGAAACATTGTCCCAACACCCATCACATCTAACCAACCTTTATCAGATCACCTTTCAGACTTATCTTTTCCAGAGAAACCAGCTCCAGCCTGTAGTCTTTCCGAGTAGTTGTGTCCTCCTCCTGGTTTATTTTATATTGCACTTTAATCAATGTTTCCCTATATTTTGTAATGTGGAGATCTAAACTCTGCACAATGATTGAAGTGTTGGATAACCAAGGTATCACATAAGTTTAACGTAATGCCTCTGGTTTTGAATTCTACTCTGTAAATAGCTTAAATATCTCCACACAGTATTCAAATGTTGAGAAACTTGGGGCATATGTGTAAAACCTGAATCCGACAGCAGTCTTACATGACTTCCAAAAATGCTCTGGGGATGGAAGTCAAAGTCAAATCAAAGTCGAACTAAAATAAATCGTCTTTATAAGATTAATTAAACATTCTTATCTCTCTATACACCGCATATTAATAATCAGTGCTGTTCCACAAACTGTGAGGTATAGGACAAGCTTTTCTACTCATTTATTCATGTTTGCTCTACCCAAAAGCAAATCCTTGGCTCATTGTCTTCTGACGCTTCACCCAGAGTTAGTTTTCTTGGCAGTTTTATGTCAGCGATGGTTTGCCGTTGCTTTCCAATGCCAGGGGCAGGGCAGAGGAGGAAGATCCCAAGTCAACCTCAGCGTGAACGGGGATCAAACCAGTTCTGTTGGCACTATACTGAATCACACACCAGCCATCTTGCCAACTGAGCTAACCGGCCCCCAAGCATTTCTATAACAAGTTGGATTTAGCATAGCAATTGGTGCAATAACTAGAAAATATTTACACATTCAACAAGAGCAAGGAAATGACAAATCTGGGGGCATTGGGCATCTTCACAAAAATAATCCAGAAGAAAAACTTGAAAAGCAAGAAACATAAGAAAACTTTAAAAGAAAAAATCATGGAGACAATTCAGAACTAAACCAGATACAGACAGACACGATGTTCTTTTGAACTACAACAGATAGATTTTCGAAATGACACTCGGCAACACAAATATATTTTGTGTTAATTCATTCTGCTGGTTTGGTGCTTTCACAACATTTTAAAAGCATATTTTGTGTTCGTGAAAAACACCATAGTTTTTGGCAAAACTTACATTTGACACATTGGTTGACAGAATAAAGAGAAATGAGCCTCAAATTTGTGACCCGCTTTGCGCATATAACTGATTAAAATGATTTGTGACCTTACTTTGTATCGCGATCAAAGTTGGCAGTCGTTTTCTTTTAAATGAGAAATGACCCTACTCCAAACAAAGTTTTGGGCAGAAGTAGAGACAGTTGAAATAGTCCACAGTGAGTGTGTGTGTGTCTGTGTGTGGTTGGGGGGGGGGGGGGGGTCCTCTGTATATGCTACATTTTCCACTCATGGTTTTTCTTCTCTGCCACCAAGTGAACCCCCAGCATAGGCCACTTTCAGGAGGTCAAAGTGCTGAACAAAATGAGCAGCTTCACCGTTTTGTTTTGTCGTGGGGGGCTCAAATAAATAAATGAGTGCATCACATGGAAGATTGGGGCTTCTTGCCCATAATTTTGCTCTCTGCTGTTAACAACATGCTTCTAATGTAATTGTCAAAGATTTATTAAAAAGTGCATGCTAAATAGAATAGTCATCGCTTAAGAGACTGTAAACATATAAAAACATTCCGGGGGATTGCTCAGTTAACGCCACACCCTTCTGCTGTGTCTCAAATTAACTCGCAACTCAAGATTCAAGAATTCTCTGAACCACATAAAAAACTTATCAGTTTATTTGTATCATAAACTGTCTGGGACAAGATGGCTGGTAAATACCGTCCTGATAACATCCAATGCATTCAGCAAATAAAAAATAAATGAGATTGGGCATATTTTATGATTAAATTCAATTATGTACTTGTGTTTTATCAGGAATTCTATGTAATGGGGGTAATCAAGAAATTACGTCTAAGCAGATACTGGAGATCTTTTCTTTATTTGGAGTCAGCTGCAAAATATTAAGCCAGTTTTAAATACAACATAATCTTCCATTTAAGGTAAGTCACATAAAAGCATATTACAGTGAGCATTTTTGGTGGCATTCCACCCAAAAAGGAATCATAACCAATGCATATTGTGGAATATTTGAGTGTTCTGGTGAAAGGCTAGAAAGCATTCTTGTCTCAGTATTTATCATTCAGAAATTAGGAAGTAGTATGTATTAGCATCATAAATTCAAAGCATTTTGCATAGACCTGAAATCAATTAAAAATGCATTTTATGAGCTATACCCTTCCTTCAAAGCACTTGTCAAAGGAGAAATGTAACACTTTGTTCTTTTAGTCTGGAACTTGGATTTGAATGCAGTTCAAATCGAATGGATCTTTCTTGTCCCAATAAACGATGTAGGATCACAAGCATAAGATTGGGGTGAACAGGCTTGTTGTATTCTGAATGGTTAGAGTTGTTACATTGATAAAATAGGTCAACACACTTCAGTGTTTAAGGGTCAACATATTACCCATTCAACACTCGACAGAGAATCGTGGCCAGTGTTTGGGTTCCTTTTGTCTCTCCTTCTGGGTTTCTTGTGTCCTTTCTTTCCTTGTGCAGTTCCCTTTATATTTTGTTTCTTGGGGGCTTGCACCACCACTGCCAGGAACTCTGTTACTCTTCCCTCCTTTCCAGAACCCATCTTACTTCTTTTCGGACAATCTTCTACCATCTTTTTATTTTGGTATTGCGTGATCTCTGGTCCAGACAGTCAGGCCGTTTAACAGTCTCAAAACCACAGTGTTTGACTTTTCTAAACTCTATAGTTGGGATTGAGGTTGGAGGATAACATAGTCCAATGTTGGCCGGTGTATACACACAAAGTTAAGACATTGTGCGTAATACAAAAAGGCTTGTGCAAAAACCAAACGTCTGCAAAAAAACAATATGCTTTGGCAGGAAATAACATGTGGAAATTAACAAAATAAAAGTTGACCCTTTACACAACATAAAACTAATATAAATTCGTGTTTCTCTTTTTATGTTTGAAATGAGTCAATGTGGCAATGGGCAGCACAGTGGTTAGCACGGCTGCTTCACAACACCAGGGACCCGTGTTCAATTGCGGCCTTGGGTGACTGTGGAATTTGCACTTTCTCCCAGTGTCTGCGTGGGTTTCTTCCGAGTGCTCCAGTTTCCTCCCACAGTCCAAAGATGTGCAGGTTAAGTGAATAGGACATGTTAATTGCCTTTTAGTGTCCAAAGGTTACAGGATAGGACAGGGGAGTGGACCTAGAAAGGGTACTCTTTCAGAGGGTCAGTGTAGACTCAATGGGCCAAATGGCCTCCTTCTGCACTGCCAGGATTCTATGAATGAGAGATAATAGTGCTGAAGCTGTACTCCCAGGTCAGGTTTAAAAGATGCAAAACTTCTTCTCAACTCTGTCCCACTGTCCATCAGCCCCATTTTGAAATCCAACAACAGTGACTGCATTTATGTGAAATGTTTTGAGATGTTCTGAGATTGCGAAATGAGCTATGTATTCAAAAGATGATTTTTCGTTCTGCATCAGTGTAGCTTTTTATCCCTATCAGAGTAAGCAATTGCCAACTAGTAACAATTTAGAGTCTGTGTCCACTGCTAAATTTAATTAGACAGTAGTCAAAAGCTTTGCAAGACAAAGGCGACTTTCATTCTTTCAACATGGGTTGGATTTAAACCCAGGAAAAATGTCACGACACCCCGGCCTAATGCGCGGTCAATTCCATCCCCATTTAACCCGGAGCCGCAATATAGGGGAAATTAGATTTTATATTAATAACTTTGGCTTTGGTTGAGTTAAATCGACTGCAGTCACCAAGTTTGTTTAATTTAAACACAAGTAACCTTTCATTATTAACAGTTATTCTAATTAAATTGGCAAAAAAAATACAACTGGTTATCCACTATCTCAGGCTTGTTGTATTCTGAATGATTAGAGTTGTTACATTGATAAAATAGGTCAACACACTTCACTGTTTAAGGGTCAACATATTACCCATTCAACACTCAAACTCCCTGCACACACAAGCAAAACAGAGGGAAACAGAGGTAAAGAGAATATAATAAAATGAAAGGATAAAGTATCTTTGATGCAGATGAATGTCTTCCAGTTAGTTCCTTTCTCAAGTATAGGCCTTCAGTTGGGTACTTTCTTTTCCTTCAGCTTGTAATGATCTTCACTGCAGACTCACAGAGACAGTGGGCAAGCAGCAGCAGAGAGAGAGAAGAGAGAAAAGAGAGAATGTTTTCTCTTCGTTCCAAAGTATATCACTTCTGCGAAGTTCTCTCAGAAAGCATCATGCAGGATCCAATCACTGAGTGTTGTCAGGCAGAACACTGTCCCTGGCCAACCCACCGGTTGCCAGTTGGTCAATCGAACTACCTTCCTCCAAAACCAGTTCCTAAGATTCACTCGCTGCCGCCAAGTCTGCTTCTCCTCTCCAAAATACAAAACCCAGGAACACACTGTCCTGGCAAGCTCTCTTCTGCTTAAAGGCACATTCCGATTATGGGTCCACAGACCAAAAATAATAAAATAAAATAAATGGGAACAAAGGAAATAAACAGGAAGGAGTCTTACAATGAAAAGCCATGTCAATCATACAAACTGTGCTCAATGCCTGTAAACTTAGTCGGAGCAGCCACATAGGTGATTCGCTCGGAGCAGCCACATAGGTGATTCGCTCGGAGCAGCCACATAGGTGATTCGCGTGAGTGGGGGGGGGAACACTAAGGAACAGTATTGGGGCAGAATAGAAGGCATCTCACTCTCCATCTGGCTACATTGTATGTCTAGCTAAGGGTGCATAATGCTGGCTCGGTGCCGAAGAAGAGAAACATCTACATTGCAATTCGCTGGCATCCTTTCATATTGATGAAAACCATGCTCACAGCAATTTGTTGTTAATTATATAGGTCTTGATTTATTCAGCAAGGGTACAGTTAAAGGAGAATTATTTTTGCCTCTAATATAAATAACAGCATGCTTCCAATCATTGTGAAAGGGCCTGAATAATAGACTATCCATTTTAAAATATCACATCCATAGTATGCTACCTCCTAAATTAAATCAATCTGAGATGTCAAAATATTTTCAGGGCAGCAGGAAAAGAGTCAACGTGGAAGTGTTGCGGCTGAGATTTAATCTTCACTGCGTACTGTATCTGGAGCACTTGGGCAAGAATATTTTTCAAATCATCACCTCATGCTGTGATATTTAAATGCTGCAAGGCAAACAGCTCCAAAAACTTTGCCACATGCTGTTCAGAAGGTAACATAAGACATTGCTGAACTATGCTTAAATTGCCAGAATACTAATTTTAATAACTGGAAGACACTTATGATATGTAATCAACGCAACAGTTCAGGACAGGTTGCAAAGGGATTCAAAAGCAGGCGCATAGCCCATAGTTGCATGTAAACAGACTGTAGTAAAAAATATGCAAGTAATGTACACTTAGTCAATATAAGTCAATTAACCTATAACCTGGATCTGTGAATGACAAAGAATTTTACATGAACTTTCCTTTTGCATGAGGGAGGGATTAGCACTAGGGAATTAATCTTCCTCCTTAAGGCCTTCAATGGTGTTGCTCCAGTTTCTCAGGCATTAAATGGGTGCCTCAGTGTGTTCACGTTTATCGCTTGTTATAATTTGTATCACGCCATATTGGTAAAAGCAGAAAGAGATGGCCAATGTGCATCTCCAGAAACTGGCTTTAGCCCTTTCCACTGTCGTAGCCTGAAAACTGCGCCATGTAACCGGAGAAAAGGTGGGTGGTGGGGGTGATTACGAGAACAAAAATAGATAACTGTAGAACGGTAGGTGAGGCATGAAAGGTTAAATTGTGAGAGCTCATAACATAAACTTACCTTGTATTCTCTGGAGCTCAGGTGTTACCTAATTGACGTCTTTAGAATAATAAAGGGACTAAATAATAGAAAAGCTATTTAATAGGGAATGGAATACAAAGATACTGAAGGACATGGATGAACAGAGACCCAGGAGTTCCATAATTAATTCCATAAAATACAATTGAAGGAAGAAAAGCAATAGCCTTCATTTACATTGCACTTTTACTGTAGTAAGACATCCCAAGCTGCTTCACAGGTATGTAATCAGACAAAATTTGACAGAGCCACACAAGGGAATATTACGACAGGAGACCCAAGGCAGGTTTTGAGAAGTACCTTGAGGAGGAGAGTGGTAAGAAAGGCAGAGAGGTTTAGGGAGGGAATTCCAGAACTTAAGACCTCGATGGCTGATGGCATAGATGGCAAAAGGAAATGTGGGGTGTAGAAAAGGCCACAATTAGAGGAACGCAGAGATTGTAACATGGTTACCGAGATAGGAAGGGGTGAAGCTATAGGGGTGAGGTTTTACTCAAGGATGAGAATTTTAAAATTCAAGGCATTACTGGACTGCGGCCAATGCAGGTCCCTGCACGTCATTAAAGGTAACTATCCAGCCCAAATGGGGAGAACCTGGCTGGAGAGAATCAAACTAAACTGGGCCGAGGTGAATCTCACGTCAGAGTCCGAAGCAGACCTGCCATAGATTTTAAAGAAACTTTAATGGAGAGGTGGGAAGCATGAAAGAAATCTCAGTCAAGCTAAAGATTGAGGAGGAAAGCCAAGCAAGCTGCGTAAAGGCTAGGTCAGTGCGGTCAGGTGTAAGGTCAAAGCTGAATTAGAGAGGCTGGTCAAGATGATGGGGGTCCTCGAACCCATTAATGTAAGTGATTGGGCCACGCCGATAGTGCCTGTAATGAAGAAAGATGGTTAGGTATGCAATGTGGCCATTTTAAAGTCACTATCAATCCAGTACACTGTGGAGAGCAGTACCCTCTGCCTTTTAATTGATGATTTATTTGCTGGGTTGACTGGAGGCCAGATTTTCCAGTAAGGCTGACGTCAGTCAAGCTTATCTCCAAATAAATGTAGATCTAGATTGACAACAATATTTGACAATCATGACACACAAAGGGCGATTCAGACATAAACAACTTCCATATGGCATCATGTCGGCACCGGTGTTGTTCCATGGATCAAATTCGAAGCAGACAAGAAGGAGTCCTGTGCCACTGACACAATATCTTAGTTACGGAAAAGAACGAAGAAGAGCATCTTCAAAATTTAGATGCTACCTTCCAGAGACTAGAAGATTACAGACGTGTATGAAAAGATAAATGTGAATTCTTCAAATCTTCTATTGAATACCTGAGGCAAGTCATAGGTGCAAAGTGGCTGAACAAATCGCCTTCAAAAGTCAAAGCCATAACTGAGGCACCTGCACCTGAAAACGTAAATTAACTTCGATCATTTTGGGGTTTCTTAAACTATTATGGAAGGTTTCTCTCAAATTCTCAAGCAACAATTCTCAAGCGTTTACACAACTCATTGTGTCAAAACAGGAAATGAAAATGGATGGATCAGTGCGAGAAGGCCTTCATACAAGCTAAGGAGGCACTACAGAAGTCCTGACACACTTTGATCCGATGTTAGCATTGCAACTGGCTTGCGATGCATCCCCTTATGGTGTGGGAGCAGTGGTTTCTCACATAATGCCCAATGGTGAAGAGGCACCAATAGCATTTACATCAAGGTCCTTGAACTAGGCAGAAATGAACTATGCACAGATAGAGAAGGAAGCTCTAGGCATCATTTTCAGAACCAAACGTTTTTACCAATACCTATAAGGGCAGAAATTTACTTCACTAATCGATTGTCAACCATTAACAACACTGGGGCCGTCTCTAGCAGTGATGGGAGTTGTTGTTGTCAGCACATACATATAGAATAAAATATCATCAATTAAATTTCCATGGGAACACTGATGGACTCTCCAGATTATCTTTTCCTAACGAGTTATCAATGAATAGTTTGAGTAGTAATGTTTTGTAGTTCAAAGACGCTGATAACACTCTCGCAACCACAGTACAGTTAAGAAGTGTGCCAGAAATAATTCTCTACTGTCAGACGTTATGGGCATGGTACTTTGTGGCAAGACCACAAGATCAAATCTGGAGTTGAAGCCATGTTACCAGAAGACGTGAACTATCCTTACAGGCTGGTTGTCTCCTTTGGGAAATGAAGGTCATCGTTCCACCATTGTTACGGTCCTGAACCAAATTCATGAAGATCATTGTGGGATACTAAGGAGGTAGCCAGAAGCTATTTTTGGTGGCCAGGGCTCAATAGCGAAATCGAGGAGAAGCCGGGCATGTGCAAACATTCGAAACCTGCCAACACAAGTGCCTTTAAACCCATGGGAATGGCCAGAAGGACCATGGCAAAGTGTGCATATAGAATATGCCAGACCAGTCGAAGGATTGATGTTTTTCATTGTGGTAGGTGCGCACTCGAAATGGCCTGAAGTCATTATTATGAAGACTACGCCCTCCGAGAGAACAATAGAAAGACCGGATAAGATTTTCTGTAACATTTGGTTACCCTGAACAACGCATTCGGGACAATGGGCACAGCTCATTTTGAAATAATTCACAAGTTATCTAAAGGAAAACAGAATCCAGCTCATTGATCATCTCCTTATCATCCTGCCACAAATGGGCTGGCAGAAAGGTTTGTTTAGACAATGAAACATTAATTGAAGGTGACTCGTGAACAAGGAACATGGTCAAAATGACTAAACCGATTCCTTTTTTTTGAATAAATTTAGAGTACCCAATTACTTTTTTCCAATTAAGGGGCAATTTAGTGTGGCCAATCCACCTAACCTGCACATCTTTGGGTTGTGGCAGATCCATGGAGACACATAGAGAACATGCAAACTCCACACCGACATTGACCCAGGGCCGGGATTGAACCCGGGTCCTCGGCGCCGTGAGGCAGCAGTGCCAACCACTAACACCATGCGCCCCAACAAAGCCGATTCCTGATGACATACAGATATACAACACATTCGACAACCCAAAGTTCTCCAGCATTATTCATGGTAAAACGTCAGCGACGCACAGTGTTTGCTCTGCTGAAGCCGCCTAAGACAAGAAAAATTGATGAGGAGAAATCGCAGTCAGGTATTGTGGGTTTGGATTTATTTTCACGTGTACTGAGGAACAGTGAAAAGTATTGTTCTGCGTGCAGTCCAGACAGATCATTCCATACATGAAAAACATAGGACATACGACAAATATACAAAGTACAGACCATCAGGTGAAGCCTACAGTGTGCAGTACTACTTAGCAGAGAAGATGTGTGGAGAGGTCAGTTCATTTCATAAGAGGGTCATTCAGGAGTCTGGTAACAGCGGGGAAGCGGTTTTTGAATCTGTTAGTGCGTGTTCTCAAACTTTTATATCTCCTCCCCGATGGAAGAGGTAGGAAGAGAAAATAACCCGGGTGGGAGGAAATTGCTGCTCAATTCCCCAAGGCAGCAGGAGGTGTAGACAGAGGCAATAGATGGGAGGCGGGTTCGCTTGATAGACTGGGCTGTGTTCATGACTCTCTGTAGTTTCTTAGTCTTGGGCCAAGCAGTTGCCATACCAAGCCGTCATGCAGCCAGATAAGATGCTTTCTGTGACGCATCTGTAAAAATTGGTAAGAGTCAATGTGGACATGCCGAATTTCCTTAGTTTCCTGAAGAAGTATAGGCGCTGTTGTGCTTTCTTGGTCGTATCGCCGACGTGGGTGGACCAGGACAGATGTTGGTGATGTGCACACCTAGGAATGTGAAGTGGTCAACCATCTCCACCTCGGCCCCGTTGATGCAGACAGGGGTGTGTACGATACTTCGCTTCCTAAAGTCAATGGCCAGCTCCTTTGATTTTGCTGACGTTGAGGGAGATTGTTGCCGTTACACCACACTACCAGGTTCTCTATCTCCCTCCTGTACGCTGAGTCATCGCTGTTTGAGATCCGACCCATGACAGCCGTGTCATCAGCAAACTTGTAGATGGAATTGGAGCCAAATTTTGCCACACAGTCGTGTGTGTTTAAGGAGTATAGTAGGGGGCTAAGTACGCCCGGTATTGAGGACAAGCGTGGAGGAGGTTTTGTTTATCCTTATTGATTGTGGTCCGATTGTGACAGGAGAACAGAGCTAAACGCTGTGTTTTTCAGCAATGTCGGGAAGTATTGGAAAGGAACTATACCACCAGTGAGAAGTGGATACCTGCCATTGTCTTAGCACAGACAGGCCTAGTCTCCTACACTGTTCAAACTCAGGACGATGTAGTGTGGAGGAGATACACTGATCAACTATTAGAAACTAGAACAAGTTTACCAGAGATAGGATCAACGAAGAGTCCGCAACAAACTGTGCCAAGTGAAGAGCTAGACATTGCTAAAAGCCTGACAATACCAGAAACAACTGTGGATGACAGTACCCCAGTTGAGGATACTTCAACACCAAAGCAACCTGCAAGAACGATGTAGACTCCGATTGAGACAATTCTGGCCAAACTAAACCAAAAACACGAGGTTACAGTCAACACGAAAAAGTAGACACCCGAGATTCGCTGACAACCACACAGAAATTGACGTCTTCCGAAATGTCCATTAAGAAGCACGCTGATGTTATCTGTAAAGGTATCCCAACGTGGCACACCAGTTCAAGGGGGTGTAGAGTTTTGTTTTATTTTGGTGTGAGGAGCCAAGTGAAACCCCAAGGAAAATAAACAGCTCTGTCCATGTGTAACAATTATTAAAGACTATTTATTAATGTAAAGACAATTACACTTGAACAGTACTGCTCGACTCTCATGCAATCAAGATGCACAAATTGCTGAACATGTAGTTTATATAGAATGTACCCCTTGTTCTAAAATATATCTACAATACCTAAAATCCATAAGACTTCCCAGTTTCCCCAAACATCCAAATTAAATAACCAGCATATAGTTACCGCACAGAACAGGGGTGATACTCAAGTCTGGGAAACGTGTTTTCCTGGTCTAGTGAAGATATTTAAAACGGCTATTCTGAAGGTTTTCTGCACAGACTTAGAGGCCTGTTTCGTGTAAATTTGACCTCCAGGCTGCTAGCTGGAAAACTAGCTTTCAGACTTGGTGGCTGTAAACTGGTTTGTCTGCTTTCTGAGACTGCTAAATGTTGACTTCTGATCGTCAGGCCAATTATACCTTTGTTCCTCAATGATTATGCTTTCTGTGTATTTGGCTGTCTGCCCCCATCTGTTAAGTAATGGGTTAAGAGACATTGCAATTCGTTGTCTCATTTATGTTAGGTATCCATTAATTGACAGATATGTAAAGGGGCTTCAGGTGGCCTCTGTCAGGTGATGTATAGTTAAGAGTTTTGTGCAAAGGCCGATGGAATGAAATAAATGTGTGTTTGTGAAAAAGGAACAGAACTTTAGACTCTTCATATCACAGCAACTAAAACGTCTAACAATTGGTAGCAGAGGATGGTTGCTCTGTAAATGTGAAGGGTTGAAAGATACAACTTTTCCAGATCAAACCAAGGAGTGAGTGAGAGAAAAAAAGGGATATATGGCTGAACCGAGGATAAAGATGGCTGGATATGACTATCCTCCCTTATTTTCTGAAAGGGAATTGTACGACCAATGGAGAAGTGCAGTAGTTATGTGGACTAAGGTAACTGCTTTGGGAAAGAGAAAACAAGGTATGGCATTGGCTCTTTCTCTACCATATGGCGGGTAAAATCCGAAACAAAGTGCTTTCTGAGCTGGAATTGGAAGAGTTAGACTCAGAAGAAGGTCTGGAGACTTTATTACATTATATGGATAAGATTTATAAGAAAGATGACTTGTTAAGTGCGTATGAAGCATGGTCGGATTTTGAGAAGTTCCGGAAAATGGAGGATATCTCCATGGAAGACTATATAATGGAATTTGGCAGACTATATAAAAGGCTGCAGAAACACAACCTGGAATTTCCAGTCTGTGTTGGCTTTTAAATTACTTGACTGTGCTAAAGTGAGCAACATGGATAGGCTCCTGGTTTTGACAGGAGTTCAGTTTACTGATAAGGATACCTTATTCGAACAGATGACAAAAGCTTTACAAAAGTTTCTGGGGAAACATTCGATTCCGATGGCTCTGATGACTCAAATAGGTCAGCCTGCAATAAGGCAGAATATGGAAGATACACTCCTAACAGATGGCGAAATCGTATGGCTACGAACAGGGCTCAAGACTATAGAAGGAGACCGAGACAAGGAAACTATGAAGACAGAAACCCAGTTAGAACCTACAATAGGAAGATGAACCCCAGAAATGCATGGGGCATGATAAATCGATGTTTTCGATGTGACTCTCAATACTTTCAACTGTCCAACTCGTTATGATAGAGTGTTTGAAGCGACACATGACACGGAAGAGTCAGAAGAGGAAAAAGATAGTGACCAGAAAGAAGGCACTGTCCTATTGACAAGCAGTTTTACGCGGGTAATGAGGGTGTTGGTTGCAGAATCCTTCAACTGTGCTATATTGGACAGTTGCTGCGCATCTACTGTATGTAGAATTGACTGGTTAAAATGTTACCTGGACTCTTTGAATGCTGAAAATCGCAACAAGGTTAAGGAATTTGAAAGTTCCACAAGTTTCGGGTTTGGGGATGATAATACTCTGAAGTCGCTGAAAAGAGTGGTGATCCCTTGCAATATTGCCGGAGTGAATCATTTCATTAGCACGGATGTTGTATCAAGTGAGATACCTTTGCTTCTGAGCAGACCGTCGATGAAGAAAGCACACATGAAACTGGATATGGAACAGGATAAGGCAACAGTTTTTGGAAAGACGGTGGACTTAAATTTTACACAGTCGGGCTGTATTCCATTACTGACAAATAATATTTCCAGTAGAGTGGTTAAGGATGTGTTAATGGCAGTTGAAAATGGGACTTTAGCTGATAAAAAGCTTGTGGTATTAAAACTGCATAGGCAATTTGCACATCCGTCTCCTCGGAGGCTGAAAAATGTATTAAAGGATGCAGGGGTAAGGGATGACGACTATACTAAACTGATAGAACAGGTTAGTAACCGCTGTGAAGTTTGTAGGAAGTACAGAAGGACACCAGCACGACCGACAGTAACCCTACCCTTGGCCAGGGATTTTAACGACATTGTGGCCATGGACCTTAAGATCTGGGATAAAGCAAATAATATATTTATTTTGCATTTTGTAGATTTAGCAACCAGATTTAGTCAATCAACGATTGTACGAAGTAAAGAAAAGAGAGCGATTCTGGATCAAATCATGGAAAAATGGATAGGGACAGGAATGGGTCCACCGGCAAAATTCCTTACGGACAATGAGGGAGAATTTGCTAATGATGAGTTTAGGGACATGTGTGAAAACATGAATATCAGAGTTATGAACACGGCTGCAGAAAGCCCATTTAGTAATGGTGTCTGTGAAAGAAATCATGCTCTCATCGATGACATGCTTCGGAAAATTAAGGCAGATCGACCAAATTGCAGGCTAAATTCAGCTTTAGCATGGGCAGTACATGCAAATAATTCATTGCAGATAGTTGGGGGCTATAATCCTTATCAATTAGTGTTTGGTAGAAATCCTAAAATTCCATCCATTTTGGATGACCAGCCTCCAGCTTGGGAGGGAACTACAGTTAGCTCTGGTTTTGCTGAACATTTAAATGCATTACATAGCAGTAGAAAACTTTTTTGGAAGAAGTCTCTGAAAGAATTCGCAGAGCTTCAAGACATAACGTACGGCCATCAGATGCCGTTTTTCAGCAAGGAGGCATGGTATACTATAAGAGAGACAATTCTAATGAATGGAAAGGCCCAGGGAAGATCATAGGCATAGATGGCAAAACAATTATTTTGCAACATGGTAATCAAACTGTTAGGGTACATTCATCAAGGATAATGGGTACAGATTACAAATTTTCAAATTTAGACAGAGCAGACAGACATGACGAGGAACTGGAGTCATCTGGTACGCATGTGTGACAGAACTATGAGGACCAATTAACTGATATAGACAGGGTTTCTGTGGAGGAACACAACACTTCTGATGAATTAGAACAGGCCATTTTTCCGAAAGGGCAACTGCCAAAAGTTGGTACAAAAGTGACATACTTGCCTGAAGGGTCTAGTCAATGGAAGGATGCAACTGTTATTAGTAGAGCAGGGAAGGCCACTGGAAAGTATAAACATTGGTTGAATGTACAGCATTCAGGGGAAGGAGTCAAGACAATGGATTGGGAAAACGAAGTTCAAAAATGGAGGGCACAGAAACGCAGTGCCAGTTCAGATAGTATATCGGATAGTGAACAGGTCCGTAGGAAAAGGTCGAGAACTATTGAAAGGACATCCCACAGCAGAAGGGAAAGATCAAGCAGTAGCAGTACAGAATGAGATACCAGGCGGGAGAGGGGACATAGTTTATCAAGATCTCGGAACATGAGTAAGACTACGAATACTAATAGGAGTAGAACCCCACATGCACGTGAGATTTTGGTGGCTTCAAATAAATTAGATGAAAAAGTTAACAAAGAAGCTAAACAGCAAGAATTGCATAGTTGGAGTGAATTTGGGGTATACACGGAAGTATCGGATAGGGGACAAAGAGCTCTATCCCACAGATGGATTTGCACGGAAAAGGCTTTTCCGGATGGAACTTATAAGGCAAAGGCCAGGCTTGTGGCAAGGGGATTTGAAGAAAACTTAGAAGATCAGGATTTAAGGGTAGATTCACCTACAGCAGGAAAGGTTATTTTAAAGATCTTCTTGGCTCTGTTAGCCACAAAGGCATGAGAATGCAAATCTTTAGATATAAAAGCTGTCTTTTTGCAGGGGCATCAGCTCCAGAGAGACATTTTTCTCCGTCCTTCTAAAGAAGCAGCCAACACAGAAGGGGTACTCTGGAAGTTGAACAAATGTGTATATGGATTAAATGATGCATCTAGAGTCTGGTATTTTTCGGTAAGGTCAATTTTGTTAAAGTTAGGCTGTTGCCAGTTGAAAGCAGATCCTGCAATGTTTTACTGGCACTATAAAGGAAATCTTTCTGGCATTTTTATGATACATGTCGATGATTTTTTGTGGGGTGGGACTAGTGATTTTGAAGCTATTGTAATCTCTGGTTTGAGGAAAGAATTCAGGGTTGGAAGTCAGGCTTCCGGTGCATTTAAATATATTGGACTGGAAATTGTACAAACTAAGTTAGGGGCAACTTTACGTCAACAATCTTATTTGGAAAGCATCAGCCCAATAGCAATTAGTCGTGGCCGAGTTTCACAAAAAGACTCAATGGTTTCAAAGATAGAAAAAGAGCAACTGCGAAATTTAATTGGGCAACTGAACTGGTTAGGTAGACAGACTAGACCGGACGTGCGTTTTTATGTCTTATAGTTGAATACAAAGTGAATGATCCCAAATGGAAGACATAATAAGAGCAAATAAAGCATTGGCCAAACTAAAAATGCAGGAGTGTGTTTTGAAGTTCCCGGTTTTAGGTGACCTTAGGCACTTGAAACTCATAGTTCATAGTGACGCGTCCTACGCAAATTTATGTGATGGGGTTTCAAGCGCAGGAGGTTTTATAATTTCCCTTTTGGGGAACAATGGTAAATGTTGCCCGCTTGTGTGGGAAACAAAGAAAATAAGGAGAGTGGTAAAAAGCACTTTGGCTGCTGAGACGTTAAGCCTTGTAGAGGCGGTGGATATGGCCTTGTATACAAGTATGATATTGACAGAAATTTTGGGATTAGGGGATTTGGGTAATATACCTATTGACTGTCACATTGACAATAAATCCCTGTGGGAAAATGTGCACTCGACAAAAAGTGTCAATGAAAAGAGGTTACGGATAGACATCGCAAGTTTGAAGCAGATGTTGGACAGAGGGGAAATAACAAAAATTAAAGGTTCGACAGGAGCTATCAGCTGTCAGACTGTTTTACGAAAAGAGGGGTGAGTTCACAGAAACTTTTGGATATTGTTAATGAAGGGCGCTTGTTTCTGTGACTGTTTTGTTTTTCTTTCTCGTCCAAACAAAAAAAAGGGGGGGGGGGAATCATGTGTGTGTTTTTGAGTTTCTTGAAATTTTGTTTTTGCCTAATTATTTTTTTTCTCCAAGGAAGTGGAGGCTGTTAAGTAATGGGTTAAGAGACATTGCAATTAGTTGTCTCATTTATGTTAAGTATCCATTAATTGACACTGATATGTAAAGGGGCTTCAGGTGGCCTCTGTCAGGTGATGTATATTTAGAGTTTTGTGCAAAGGCTGTTGGAATGAAATAAATGTGTGTTTGTGAAAAAGGAACAGAACTTTAGACTCTTCATATCACAGCAACTAAAATGTCTAATACCATCAATTTACTTGACTATGCATTGACATATGTATACCTCATGGAACTTCTCAAACGTATATAAACTGTTTCTCCTCAAGCTATTCACACATGATTATTATCTAATGGCGTTCTAATCTCATTACTGGGAGAAACAGACATCAATGAGCTTTTTGAATGGCTGTCTCTAGGCAGATTTCTACTTGTTGTTGGACATATCGTATCCTATGTTTTGTTAAATTCATTTACTGCAGTTGCGAGGCAGATTCATGACACTAGCTATTGTCTGTTGTGTTTATTAATTGTTCATACTGTAAATTTTGATTGTTATATTGTGTTTCTTTGCAGGAACCTCTAATGTTAAGTGGGAGGAAATATTCATATTTGTTCCTAGGAATAAGGTCACTTTAAGAGTCTGCTCACGTGACGTATTGATGATGTCATCAGCTGTTTGCGTGGGCAAACGGGTAGTCTATCTTTACAGTCCGTTGAGTAAACACTTTGCCAATAAAGCTGGTTTGTTTGTACATTCGTGGTCTGCAAGCCTATCCTTTAAAAATACCACAGAACCAGTTGACAGGGGTCCCACCCAGCTGGACGACAGGAGAGGTATTGAATGAGGATAGCGTGGTCAACCACATCAAGAAGCTAAAGCATATTCTGGTGCATCACTGCTGTACACTGGCAACAATTTAATCAACAAACACGGATTATTTACGTACTGATTTTTCAAGGAGCAGGTAAACATTTTAGAAGATGACGATTTGGACAGTGTTCTGTAAAAACAAAAAATCTCACTGAACCTGAGCAACACCAGGTAACTTACTTCCAAAGAACAAAGAAAAGTACAGCACAGGAACAGGCCCTTCGGCCCTCCAAGTCCGTGCCACCATGCTGCCCGACTAAACTACAATCTTTCTACACCTCCTGGGTCCGTAACCCTCTATTCCCTACCTATTCATGTATTTGTCAAGATGCCCCTTAAATGTCACTATCGTCCCTGCTTCCACCACCTCCTCTGGCAGCGAGTTCCAGGCACCCACTACCCTCTGTGTAAAAAACTTGCCTCGTACATCTATTCTAAACCTTGCCCCTCGCACCTTAAATCTATGCCCCCTAGTAATTGACCCCTCTACCCTGGGGAAAAGCCTCTGACTATTCACTCTGTCTATGCCCCTCATAATTTTGTAGACCTCCATCAGGTTGCCCCTCAACCTCCGTCGTTCCAGTGAGAACAACCCAAGTTTATTCAGCCGCTCCTCATAGCTAATGCCCTCCCATACCAGGCAACATTATGGTAAATCTCTTCTGCACCCTCTCTAAAGTCTCCACATCATTCTGGTAGTGTGGCGACCAGAATTGAACACTATACTCCAAGTGTGGCCTAACTAAGGTTCTATACAGCTGCAACATGACTTGCCAATTCTTATACTCAATGCCCCGGCCATTGAAGGCAAGCATGCCGTGTGCCTTCTTGACTACCTTCTCCACCTGTGTTGCCCCTTTCAGTGACCTGTGGACCTGTACACCTAGATCTCTTTGACTTTCAATACTCTTGAGGGTTCTACCATTCACTGTATATTCCCTACCTGCATTAGACCTTCCAAAATGCATTACCTCACATTTGTCTGGATTAAACTCCATCTGCCATCTCTCCGCCCAAGTCTCCAAACAATCTAAATCCTGCTGTATCCTCTGACAGTTCTCATCGCTATCCGCAATTACACCAACCTTTGTGTCGTCTGCAAACTTACTAATCAGACCAGTTACATTTTCCTCCAAATCATTTATATATACTACAAACAGCAAAGGTCCCAGCACTGATCCCTGCGGAACACCACTAGTCACAGCCCTCCAATTAGAAAAGCATCCTTCCATTGCTATTCTCTGCCTTCTATGACCTAGCCAGTTCTGTATCCACCTTGCCAGCTCACAACTAATCCCGTGTGACTTCACCTTTTGTATTAGTCTACCATGAGGGACCTTGTCAAAGGCCTTACTGATGTTCATATAGACAACATCCACTACCCTACCTGCATCAATCATCTTAGTGACCTCTTCGAAAAACTCTATCAAGTTAGTGAGACACGACCTCCCCTTCACAAAACCATGCTGCCTCACTAATACATCCATTTGCTTCCAAATGGGAGTAGATCCTGTCTCGAAGAATTCTCTCCAGTAATTTCCCTACCACTGACGTAAGGCCTGTAGTTCCCTGGATTATCCTTGCGTTTTCTTTCAAGGGCAGCATGGTGGCAGTGGTTAGCACTGTGCCGAGGACCCAGGTTGGATCCCGATCCACTGTCTGTGTGGAGTTTGCACATTCTCCCCATGTCTGCGTGTCCCAGCCAGTAAAGCTGTTTCTGGATCTTAGCTTGTGTTTTCTTTATTCCTAGATATCCGAAAATAGGGGATCTGATCCTATATATCGGGGTTCGAGCGCGATAGGCTCTCCTTCTCCATTTTCTTAGACGCAAAGTCTGCACGATGCAGCAGAGTATTGCTAATACTAGTAAGGTTTCTATTACATAGGACAGGGAGTACCAGGTTATAAACCTGGCACACCAAGATGATGTGGTGTCGCTGGTGACTGGGCTCTGCGTACTGCGGGGAAGTGAAACATTAACGGCTGGGGGGCTTGAAGTCATGGGGTTCGCGTTCACGCGCAACCAAATGTCCATAAAGATGATGATCCATGTGAAGGAAGTCCTCATGGCTCTTCTCTTTCCTTTTCCTTTCTTTTCTTCTCCGGTCCTGGAGCTTCTGGAGTTCTGTGGAAACAAGCATAGTGTCTGTAACTATCTTTGTTTAACATCTCGTACGATAGTCTGTCTGTCCTTTGGTGCCAATTATTCCCTTTATAATTGGTCACTATGTGTGATTCCCTCATTTTTTTTTTTCAAAAATCAAATTTTAGGACAAGACACACTTTCCAAATAATGAACCAGTGCTGATTTACCATCCAAATTTTCCAGGATGTAAATAGCATATGGTCGGCAACCTAAGGTTTACCGGAAACAAGACAAAACCTTTTGAACTAAAATTTCCAAAATGAGGTGCGTATGGGCCGCAACGGGTAAGACTTGGATGGAGTCCCCGGGTAGGACGGCTACCAATGCCGTGTCTCTCCTACCCAAGCGTAGTTGACCAGAGGGGGGGTTCCCAGGCAGGGCGGGTCCCAAGCCGTTTCTCCACTGCCTGAGCAACCGACAAGAAAGGGCAAAAAATGTAGTCATCGTGGTGGGGTTGCCGTAGTGGTTCTTTCCTTCGAACCAGAAGGGCAGTTAGTGCCTGCAGACAAGCTAGTTCCGCTGAACTAGCGTCTGGCAATAGTGAGTCTCTGTGGGCAAGTCCACAGAGGTTTCGGCCGAAAAGGGGTGGGGCCGTGAAAAAAATTTCCTGTCTGACATACAACATTTGACAAACTTACAAACAACATAAAACATGCTGCAGGTTCCATCAGAAAGGACACCACTTCTCCCAAGCGGTTCCTTTAAAACATCATCTGGACACCTCAGTTCTGTGTTGCGAACAGGGTCGCAAAGGGTTCTTGGTGTGGGAGTCAGACCCAAGGTCGTCATCTTCTCCCGGGTGCCAAACTCTTGAGTGTATCAGGGTTGAAAGGGCTGCATGGTGTGAGGTGGGGTCGCTCTCGTGTTGCGGACGAGTCGGAACGAGTTATCTCGGTGCCAATAGTTGGTGTCTAGCTGTGTGGGGACAGAATCGGGGTCGTCAGTGTAGTTCGGTGGTCGGTGGTGGGGTTTGTTCAGGAAAGTGATCATGAAGGGATCACTTGGATCGTAGTCGGAATCGCTGGGTGTGGGTCCTGTTGCATGGGGATAGTAGGGAGGCTATCGTCCGAGTCACAGTCGCTGTCTCTGCTGCTGCACGGTGGGCGTTCCAGGGCGGAGTGTATATTTCGGGGGTGGAGTCGAGGTCGAGTCCGTGGCTGGGCTGGACGTGTTGGGGGATAGTAGGGTTACGTTGGCCCTGGGTGGGGCGTGGTGTGCTGCGTCGACCATGACGTGGTGTGAGTGGTTCGACTGTGTTCCATATGCCTTCAGCTGGTTGATATGGAACCACGCAGTCTTACCATCGGGACACTTTATTTTATATACGGAGGGGCTTACTTTGTCCGCAATGGAGTAGGGACCCGAGTATTTTGGTGACAGGAATGTGCTGGGGTTATATACGGAGAGCATAACTTGCTGTCCTATACTGTACTCAGTCGCATGCACTGTCTTGTCGAAACAAGCCTTGCTCTGTTTCTTTCTGGTGCCCAATTTTACTGCGGCTGCTAGCTGAGCCGTTTTAACCTTTTCAACTAATTGCTCCACTGCTTTCTCGTGTGTGAGGGCCGTCACTTCGGGGCTGGTCAAGTCTAAGCCTAATAAAAATTCTGTGCCTTTCATGGGGCGTCCGGTCATGAGAGTGTGTGGGGTGTAACCTGTGGAAGTAGAAATTGTGTTACGCAAAAACATCAGTGCAAAAGGGAGGACTGAGTCCCAAGTGGTGTTGTTCTGCTGGACCATTTTTCTGAGGGTGGATTTTAGGGTCCGATTCATGCGCTCCACGATACCACTCGACTGTGGGTGGTATGCTATGTGGAATTTTTGGGTGATGCCAAATATCGTGAGGACGTTCTGCATGACACGTCCCGTAAAATGGGAGCCTTGGTCGGATTCAATGCTGCGGGGGAGTCCCCATCTTGTAAAGATGTGGTGGGTCAGAATCTTGGCTGTGGTTTTTTGCAGTGTTTGTGCGGGCTGGGAATGCTTCCACCCATTTCGTAAATGTGTCAATTACCACAAGTACATATTTATAGCCATTCCTGCAAGGGGGAAATGGTCCTATAAAATCAATCTGCAGGTTAGTCCAGGGGCCATTAACGGGTTGGGTGTGGCTGAGTTGAGCCTTTTTGGCATATCTGTCTGGATTATTCTAGGCGCAGATAAGACAATTCTCGATGCAGTGATTGACATCTTCCTTTACATTCGGCCACCGACAAAGCTGCTTGAGATGGGCTGTAGTGGGATCGATTCCCTGATGTCCATGACCGTCATGGAACAAACAAATCAGTTGATTCCTGTCCTGTTCAGGAACCACATAAAGGGTGTCTTTTAACACCACACCGTCATGTGTGGTCTGTGCATTTTTGAACCTCTCATAGGGAGCTGGATATTTTCCTTTTACAATCTCCCTGAGATTGCTGTCCTGCTTCTGGGCCTCCACTAGATCCTCGAACTTTGTCTGTGAGACCTGAACTGCACTCACTGGTGCGCTTTCGGGGGGTGTCCAAAGGTATCCATGTCTGCAACCTGCCTAAGCCAGTGCGTCGGCTTTCACATTTCCAAGGGGGGGGGGGGGGGGGGGGGGGGGGGGAACGATGGTGACTGCGAACTTTGATTCTCCCAAAAGTCCTGTTCTGGGCTCTCTGTAAAATATGATGGAGCAATGGGGCTGAGGGGAGGAGTTTTCCGTCTGCGGCAACAAATCCTCTTGCTTTCCACAGGGGCAGAAATTCCGTGAGGCTGTTGCAGCCATAGAGGCTGTCCGAGTATATGTCTGCTGGGCTGGGGAAGGAATCTGGGTGTTTCACTATATATGCGATGGCCGCGAGCTCTGCTGCCTGCGCGCCAGGTGGCCTGGACGTTTTAGCGATATTTCCTCAAGGGGCCGTCCCTACGCGTCCTCGACATATATACCGCAACCTGTTATGCGCTTCCCATCCAAGACTGTGGAAGATCCGTCCACATAGATCTTTATGGGCTCACTAGTGTCTGTGTGCTGGGGGCTCTGGGTTGAACTACCTTTCTTTGTGGGGGGTGTTTTAGCGATAAAGGGGCCTGTGTTGTGGTGTGGAGAGATAATTTTGCATTCATGGGGGGTTCCAGGGTACTGTAAGTTGTCGGCGAAAAAGGTGTGCGTCTTTGTCCGTTTCACAGTGATGTCCCGACCTTGCAAGAGAAGGGTCCATCTCGCTGCTTTAATCTGGCTTACTGTACCGTCCTTGAGTCGTCCGTCCAGTAAAAGTTGGGTGGGGGTGTGTTCGGTGAGAATTGTAATGGGGTTCAGTCTGGTAATATATGAAAAATACTGCACTGCCCAAAATACTGCGAGCAGGTGCCTCTCACAGGTTGAAAATCCCTGCTCCAGACTTCCGGGTGCTGTGATGACCAGCTGAGTCGCACGTTTCGGCAGCTCCCTGTGAAACGGACTTTTGGGCTCTTGATAGGAGCCCCAACGGCAATTTTAACGGCTGAAAACACCGTGCGGTAAACCAGAAGGGTGTTCCCCCTGGACACGGATGGAAAAAGGAGGGGAAAGTGGCCGGATTGCAGCGGATCCTTTGGAACAACGGCAAGGAAGGCAAGCAGAAACCAAGATGGCGTCGGAAGGTGGCAGTTTCATATGGGGCCCTGAACAACAAGAGTTTTTGAAACGCTGCGTGGAGGAGATAAAAAAGGAAATGAAGAAAGAGTTGTTGGCCCCGATATTACAGGCGATTGAAGGGCTGAAAGAGGAACAAAAGACCCAGGAGCAGGAGCTTCGGGTCGTGAAGGCGAAAGCAGCAGAGAATGAAAACGATATACAGGGTCTGGTGGTGAAGTCGGAGATACAGGAGGCACACCAGAAACGATCTGTGGAGAGGTTGGAGGCACTGGAAAATAACGCAAGGAGGAACAACTTGAGGATTCTTGGCCTTCCTGAAGGTGTGGAGGGGGCGGACGTCGGGGCATATGTGAGCACGATGCTGCACTCGTTAATGGGAGTGGAGGCCCCGACGGGTCCGTTGGAGGTGGAGGGAGCATACCGAGTTATGGTGCGAGGATCGAGAGCAGGAGAAGCTCCCAGAGCCATAGTGGTGAGATTTCTCCGTTTTAAGGATAGAGAAATGGTCCTTAGATGGGCGAAGAAAACTCGGTGTAGTAAATGGGAGAACGCGGTGATCCGCGTCTATCAAGATTGGAGTGCGGAGGTGGCGAGAAGGAGGGCGAGCTTTAATCGGGCCAAAGCGGTACTTCACAAAAAAAAAAGATAAAGTTTGGAATGCTGCAACCGGCAAGACTGTGGGTCACATATCAAGGGAGGCACCACTACTTTGAGACGGCGGATGAAGCGTGGACTTTTATTGTAGAAGAAGAATTGGAATGATTGGACTACGAAAATGAACGTTTGGACAAAGTGGTGGGACGAGTGGGGGGGGGGGGGGGGGGGCGAAGAGGGATTGTATGATTAATCCTGCGGTATGGTAACTTTTCTTTCTCCCACAGGTGGTGATGGGGGGAGGTGGGGAGGGAGAGGAGATGGGGCGTTGGCCATGGGAGGCGGGGCCGAGGGAGAGGCACGGGCTTGGTTCCCGCGCTATGATAATTATGGCGGGAATAGAGAAGCAGGAAGGAGGGGGCGCCGCACGGGGCGAGCCGTGATCACGGGGGGAAGCCGAGGTCAGCCAGAGTTTGCTGACTTCTGGGAGCAACATGGGGGGAGTAATTACGCTAGCGGGGGGTCTAGCGGGGGCGGGGGGGGGAAGGGGGGAATTACTGGGTTGCTGCTGCTGGGGAAAGGGGGGAGTGGGTACGGGAAAGGATGGGCGGGGGGGCACCGTCTGGGAGAAATACAGCTGCGTGGGAACTGGGCGAGAAGCTGGAAAAAGATGATGGCTAACCGGCAAGGGGGGGGGGGGGGGTGGTGGGAAGCCCCCCAACTCAGCTGATCACGTGGAACGTGAGGGGGCTTAACGGGCCGATAAAGAGGGCACGAGTACTCGCACACCTTAAGAAACTTAAAGCAGATGTGGTCATGTTACAGGAAACGCACCTGAAACTGATAGATCAGGTTAGGTTGCGCAAAGGATGGGTAGGGCAGGTGTTCCATTCGGGGCTGGATGCGAAAAACAGGGGGGTGGCTATATTAGTGGGGAAGCGGGTAATGTTCGAGGCAAAGACTATAGTGGCGGATAACGGGGCCAGATACGTGATGGTGAGTGGCAAATTACAGGGAGAGATGGTGGTGTTGGTAAACGTGTATGCCCCGAATTGGGACGATGCCAATTTTATGAGGCGAATGCTAGGACGCATCCCAGACCTAGAGACCGGAAAGCTGATAATGGGGGGAGACTTTAACACGGTGTTGGAACCAAGGCTGGATAGGTCGAAGTCCAGGACTGGTAGGAGGCCGGCAGCAGCCAAGGTGCTTAAGGATTTTATGGAGCAGATGGGAGGGGTGGACCCGTGGAGATTCAGTAGACCTAGGAGTAAGGAGTTCTCGTTTTTCTCCTATGTCCATAAAGTCTATTCACGCATAGACTTTTTTGTGTTGGGTAGGGCATTGATCCCGAGGGTGAGGGGAACGGAATATACGGCTATAGCCATTTCGGATCATGCCCCACACTGGGTAGACTTGGAGATAGGGGAGGAAACAAGAGGGCGTCCACCCTGGAGAATGGACATGGGACTAATGGCGGATGAGGGGGTGTGCTTAAGGGTGAGGGGATGCATTGAAAAGTACTTGGAACTCAATGACAATGGGGAGGTTCAGGTGGGAGTGGTCTGGGAGGCGTTGAAGGCGGTGGTTAGGGGGGAGCTGATATCAATAAGGACACATAAAGGGAAGCAGGAGAGTAAGGAACGGGAGCGGTTGTTGCAAGAACTTTTGAGGGTGGACAGACAGTATGCGGAAGCACCGGAGGAGGGACTGTATAGGGAAAGGCAAAGGCTGCATGTGGAATTTGACTTGCTGACCACAGGCACTGCAGAGGCACAATGGAGGAAGGCGCAGGGTGGACAGTATGAATATGGAGAGAAGGCGAGCAGATTGCTGGCACACCAATTGAGGAAAAGGGGAGCAGCGAGGGAAATAGGGGGGGTGAGAGACGAAGATGGAGAGACGGAGCGGGGAGCGGAGAGAGTGAATGAAGTGTTTAAGACATTCTATAAAAAATTGTATGAAGCTCAACCCCCGGATGGGAGTGAGAGAATGATGGAGTTTTTGGATCGGCTGGAAATTCCCAAGGTGGAAGAGCAGGAAAGGATGGGATTGGGAGCACAGATCACGGTAGAAGAAGTGGTGAAAGGAATTAGGAACATGCAGACGGGAAAGGCCCCGGGACCGGACGGATTCCCAGTTGAATTTTACAGAAAATATTTGGACTTGCTCGCCCCGCTACTGACGAGGACCTTTAACAAGGCAAAGGAAAGGGGACAACTGCCCCCGACTATGTCAGAAGCAACGATATCGCTTCTTTTAAAGAAGGAAAAGGATCCGCTACAATGCGGGTCCTACAGACCAATCTCCCTCCTCAATGTAGATGCCAAGGTCTTGGCCAAGGTAATGGCAATGAGAATAGAGGAATGTGTCCCGGGGGTGGTTCATGAGGACCAAACTGGGTTTGTGAAGGGGAGACAGTTGAACACGAACATACGGAGGTTGTTAGGGGTAATGATGATGGCCCCACCAGAGGGTGAAACGGAGATAGTAGTGGCGATGGATGCCGAGAAAGCATTTGATAGAGTGGAGTGGGATTATCTGTGGGAGGTGTTGAGGAGATTTGGGTTCGGAGAGGGGTATGTTAGATGGGTGCAGCTGTTGTATAGGGCCCCAGTGGCGAGTGTGGTCACGAATGGACGGGGATCGGCATATTTTCGGCTCCATAGAGGGACAAGGCAGGGATGTCCTCTGTCCCCATTACTGTTTGCACTGGCGATTGAGCCCCTGGCGATAGCGCTGAGAGGTTCCAAGGGATGGAGGGGAATACTTAGGGGAGGAGAAGAACACCGGGTATCTTTATATGCGGATGATCTGCTACTATATGTGGCGGATCCAGCGGAGGGAATGCCAGAAATAATGCGGATACTTGGGGAGTTTGGGGATTTTTCAGGGTATAAATTGAACATGGGGAAGAGTGAGCTGTTTGTGGTGCATCCAGGGGAGCAGAGTAGAGAAATAGAAGACCTACCGTTGAGGAAGGTAACAAGAGACTTTCGTTACCTGGGGGGGATCCAGATAGCTAAGAATTGGGGCACATTGCACAGGCTAAATTTGACGCGGTTGGTGGAACAGATGGAGGAAGATTTCAAGAGATGGGATATGGTAGCATTGTCAATGGCAGGGAGGGTGCAGGCGGTTAAGATGGTGGTCCTCCCGAGATTCCTCTTTGTGTTTCAGTGTCTCCCGGTGGTGATCACGAAGGCTTTTTTCAAAAGGATAGAAAAGAGTATCATGGGTTTTGTTTGGGCCGGGAAGACTCCGAGAGTGAGGAAGGGATTCTTACAGCGTAGTAGGGATAGGGGGGGGCTGGCACTACCGAGCCTAAGTGAGTATTATTGGGCCGCTAATATTTCAATGGTGAGTAAGTGGATGGAGAGGAGGAAGGAGCGGCGTGGAAGAGATTAGAGAGGGTGTCCTGTAGGGGGACCAGCCTGCAGGGCTATGGTGACAGCCCCATTGCCGTTCTCACCAAGGAACTATACCACGAGTCCGGTGGTGGTAGCTACACTGAAGATTTGGGGACAGTGGAGACGACATAGGGGAAAGACCGGAGCATTGGGGGGGTCCCCGATAAGAAACAACCATAGGTTTGCCCCGGGGGGAATGGATGGGGGATATGGAATGTGGCAAAGAGCAGGTATAACGCAATTGAAAGATCTATTTGTGGATGGGAAGTTTGCGAGTCTGGGAGCGCTGACCGAGAAATATGGGTTGCCCCAAGGGAATGCATTCAGGTACATGCAATTTGAGGGCTTTTGCGAGGCAACAGGTGAGGGAATTCCCGCAGCTCCCGACACAAGAGGTGCAGGACAGAGTCATCTCAAAGAAATGGGTGGGGGACGGTAAGGTGTCGGATATATATAGGGAAATGAGAGACGAAGGGGAGACTATGATGGACGAACTAAAAGGGAAATGGGAAGAAGAGCTAGGGGAGGAGATTGAGGAGGGGATGTGGGCAGATGCCCTAAACAGGGTAAACTCGTCGTCCTCGTGCGCCAGGCTAAGCCCTGATTCAGTTTAAGGTATTACACAGGGCACATATGACTGGAACACGGCTCAGTAAATTTTTTGGGGTGGAGGATAGGTGTGCGAGTGTGCTCGAGAAGCCCAGCGAATCATACCCATATGTTTTGGTCATGGCCTACAGGGGTTTTGGATGGGGGTGACAAAGGTGCTTTCGAAAGTAGTAGGAGTCCGGGTCGAACCAAGCTGGGGGTTGGCTATATTTGGGGTTGTGCACAAGAGCCGGGAGTGCAGGAGGCGAAAGAGGCCGATGTTTTGGGCCTTTGGTCCCTAGTAGCCCGGCGCAGAATATTGCTAATGTGGAAGAAGCCAAGCCCCGGGGGTGGAGACTGGCTAAATGATAGAGAAGGCGAAGGCGCAAGGGCCGCGCCGGGGGGGGTGGAGGAGCCGGAGGGGGGATAGGGGAGATGGGGGGGAGAGGGGCGGGGGGGCATAGGTAGGAGGCGGATTAGAGTCGTCTAGGGGGTCGGCTCAGGGGGTTAGGGGAGGGGGGGGAGGGGGGGGGGTGAGGGGGGGGGGGGAGGAGGGGGAGGGGACGAGGGGGGGGGCAGGGAGGGGGGGAGGGGAGGGGGGGCGGGGGGGGGGGGGGAGGCGGGGGGAGGGGGAGGGGAGGGGGGAGGGGGAAGGGGGGGAGGGAACGAGGAGGCGGAGGGGGGGGGGAGAAGGGGGGGGGGGGGGGGGGAGGGGGGGGGGGGGGGGAGGGGGGGGGGGGGGGAGGGGGGGGGGGGAGGGGGGAGGGGGGGGGATGGGGGCGCGGGGAGGGGGCGGGGGGAGGGAGCGGGAGGGGGGGGGGGGGGGGGGGGAGGGGGCGGATGGGGGGGAGGAGGGGGAGGGGATGCCGCAGGGGGGCCTGGGGAATGGGGGGGGGGGGGGGGGGGGGGGAGGGGCGGGGGGGGGGGGAAGGGGGAGGGGGGGGGGGGGGGGGGGGGGAGGGGAGGGGGGGGGAAGGGGGGAAGGCGGGGGGGGGGGGATGGGGAGGCGGGGCGGGGGGGGGAGGGGAGGGGGGGGGAGGGGGAGAGGGGGGGGAGGGGGGGGGACGGGGAGATGGCAGGGGGGAGGGGCTCGGGCGGGGCGGGGGGGAGGGGGGGGGGAAGGGCGGCAGGGGAGGCGGAGGGGAAGGGGGATGGGGGGGGGGGCGCGCCGGAGGGGGGCGGGGCGGGGGGGAAGGGGGGGGGGGGGGGGGGGGGGGGGGGGGGGGGGATGGGGGGGGGGGGGGGGGGGGGGGGGGGGGGGGGGTGGCCTGAGACAAGGCAGTTGCCAATTAGGGCTAGTTTTTATTTTTTGTTATTTAATATTTATTTATTTGTTGTTGTTTTTGTTTAAATTTAAAAAGGTCATTATTATCTGTATTGTTACAATGTTGTGTAAAGGATGCACAATGTACTGTGATGGTTGACCAAAAATTTTCAATAAAATATTATTTAAATAAAAAAAAAGAAAATCCCTGCTCCACAGCATCTAAAATTCTGGAGGCGTAAGCTACGGGCCTTAACTGGTCGTGCCGTTCCTGCAGGAGCACGGCCGAAAGGGGTGCGGTCTGTGGTCGCTACCTCTATGGCGTAAGGAGAAAGCGGGGTCTGGAACTTGTAGTGCGGAGGCTGCTATGAGTGCCTGTTTTAAAGAGTCCACAGCATCCATATACTGCGGAAGCCATTCCCAGGGGGCTCCTTTCTTTAGGAGGTCTGAGAGGGGTGCTGCCTTGCTGGCGAAACCATCAATGTGGTTTTGGCAGTAGCCAACCAGTCCTAAAAACAACCGGAGGGCGAAAACGTTCTGGGGAAGGGGCAATTTAGCAATCGAGTCAATCCTTTTATGCTCGATCTCGCGTTTACCATGTGTGATAATTGTTCCCAAATATATCACTTTATCTTCCAAAATCTGGGCCTTTTTGGGGTTGACTTTACAACCGATTGAGTGTAAGAGTTCCAGGAGTTCGGACAGAAGCTCAATGTGCTCTTCCTTGGTGTCTGTCTGCAGTAGTAGGTCGCCTACATACTGTACCAGACATTCGGGGCAAGAAAATTTGACTAAACCATTTGTCAGCTGTCGGTGGAAAATGGAGGGGGAGTTGTGGAATCCTTGTGGCAGGCATGTCCACGTGTACTGCTGTGTTTTAAAGGTGAAGGCAAATTTGTGCTGGCACGCCTTTGCCAATGGAATGGACCAGAATCCATTACTGACATCCAAAACCGTAAAGAATTTGGAATAGAGTCCCTGCTTGAGCATGGTCTCGGGACTTGTGGCTACTGTGGGGGGCTGCTGCGGGGGTGACTTTGTTGAGTTCCCGGTAATTGATGGTCAGTCGCCATGATCCATCGGGTTTTCTCACTGGCCAAATCGGGGGTATTATTAGTGGAGGCTACTGATCTAAGTACGCCCTGCTCTAATAAGCTTTCTATCACCTTTAGGATTTCTCCCTCTGCCTCTAGGGGAAATCCATACTGCTTTTGGGGTCGAGGGTCAGGTCCTGTTATTTGTACGGAGCCAGTCATCCATCCACAGTAGTGCTTGTGGGTCGCGAATGCTGCCCTGTTCTTTTGCAGAACTGCCCTAACCTGCTTGTCCGTACTAAGCGTGGTCGGGTTGAACCAAAATTCGCCTACTGCGCTAATTTTGTTCGCATACTCTCCTATGTTGAGCGTTGCGGGGGCTCGTGCGGATTTTGCCATCTTCCAGACACACTGGTTGACTGGATTAAATGAAAGATTGTGGGAATTCATGAAATCGATTCCCAGAATGTGTTCTGCTGTGTGGGCAGGTCAACTAAAACTACGGGGTGCTTGGTGGTGATGTTACCGATTCGAATGGGTACAGGAGCTGTGATGTGTCCCTGCTGTGAGTGGCCTGTAAAGCCGCTGAGGGTGATAGTGGGCCACGTGTCTTTTTGAAACAGGGTGGGGGAATTTATTGTGGTGCGGGACCCTCCTGTGTCACAGAGAAATTCGATGGGCTGTCCCCCGAATTTTTGCTGCAACTACCGGTCGTCCGGACCTATCCCAAAGGGGTGTCGCAGACCCAGCTGGGGAAGCCCGTACACCGTCAGTCCGTTCCGGTCAAGTCAGTCTGATCTGAACGGGCGCTAACGCTATGAATGGGCTCGGTCTTCTTCTTACTCAGAGTGCCTGTTTGCTGGGCTCTCTGTGGCTTTTTAGGGGCCTTGCACTCTCTTGCGAAGTGTCCCAACTGTCCGCAGTTGTAACACTCCTGTGACTTGGGTGGGGGGGCTGTTCTTTCCCTCATTCACCCATGCGGGGTTCGGGTGTGTTTTTACTGCCTGCAGATCTGCGGCGGACTGCTTTTCCTCGGGATTCTTGACTGCGGGTTTGCTTTGTATAGATTGCTCCCAAGTGCGGGACAATCTTTTCACTACCCACTTCTCGTTATGGGCCTCCTCTGAGGGATCATAACTCGTGCAGGCTTTCTGTCCTGTTTCTGTGGCATGGGAGATAAGGGTGCAGGTCCATTTGGCCATGTTGGCTGGGGAAAAAATGGGCGCGGTCCAAGTCTCCAAAGACTGCTGCAAATTGGATCCACAGGCGTCCAGCAAACGCTGTGGGGTGCTCGGATCTCTTTTGCCTACATTTGTTGAGGCCGTCTACGGGGTCACCCCGGGTATACCCGATCGCATCCAGGATCGCGGTATGCATTTCTGCAAGGGTGCCTCCTCCTACATTGTGGGTCGGTAAGGGCTGCTGCTACTGAAGGGTCTAGACTTAAAACGGTGAGCTTTACATGCTCTCACTCATCCAGGCCGTACATGGTTGCCTGATGCTTAACTGTGGCAAAGAAATGGTGGGGGTCTGAGGTGGGGAGGAACGGTGTGATCGTCTCGCACGTGTCCCGTAATTGGGTCACTGTTAAGGGGGTGGTTACTGGGTTCATAGATTATCATAGAATTTACAGTGCTGAAGGGAGGCCATTCGGCCCATCGAGTCTGCACCGCTCTTGGAAAGAGCACCCTACCCAAGGTCAACACCTCCACCCTATCCCCATAACCCGTAGTGACCCCACCCAACATTAAGGGCAATTGTGGTTACGAAGGGCAATTTATCATGGCCAATCCTCCTAACCTGCACATCTTTGGACTGTGGGAGGAAACCGGAGCACCCGGAGGAAACCCACGCACACACGGGGAGGCTATGCAGACTCCGCACAGACAGTGACCCAAGCTGGAATCGAACCTGGGACCCTGGAGCTGTGAAGCAATTGTGCTATCCACAAAGCTACCGTGCTGCCCCTTGATTCATTGGAGCTTGAACTATCTGCTGTGTGGGGGGCTGGGGCGCTTTCCTTTTTTGTGGCTTTCCCTGCGCACATGTTCCCTGACCATATCTCTGCGCTGTTTCGTTCAATTCTTCCCAACCAGGGCCGTCTTCCTGATCTAATTTTTCCCCAAAAGTTTCCTGGAAACCTTTCTGAACTGAAAGCAGAGATTGCAGCTCTGCAATCTGCTTCCGGCACTTTGCATGATCTAGCGTGCTTTGTCTTTGTTCTGTGGTGGCAGCATGCAGTGCTCCTAATGCTGCCTTGAGGTCACTACACTGCCTCTGTAATGCTTCTACCTGTTTTTCTGTTTCTTCTCGTACCAGGACTGCACATTGCATGTCCTGATAGGCCTTTTCATATTGGGACTGGAAGCTGCTTAAGTGCGCCAGACAAGACTGGTGTGCCCTTTTGGCATCCTCCACCGCTACATCTTTTGCTGCCAATTTCCTTCTCAAGTCTAAATTCTCCTTTTCTACCTTGCTTACATCGACCTTACTCATTCGATGTATGCCCTCTACCTCTTTCCGGAGCGTCCTAACGACCTCCTCTGTGCCTCGCAATTGTGCCAAGCAGGACACGATTGCCATCGGCTTGCGAGCTTTCCCTAAGCTCTTTTTGTGGATCTCGCTCAGGTTCTCCCACCAAGTATGTCCTATACTCCCGGGACCTGATTCCTCGTTGTCACAGAATCCCTTCCAATGCGGCCATCCTTTCCTTTGAGATATTTCCTGATCTCTTCCTCCCATATGGGACATTATCCCACTCTACTGCTGCTGGTCGCTGCGACCGCAAATTCCTCTGGGTTCATGAGGCGCTGCATTGCCTGCATTGCCATCTTTCCTATCCGAATGCTGCTCTTCAAATTTGGGACAGGGGTTTTAATCCGAATGCCGCTCTTCAAATTTGGGACAGGGGTATTAAGGCGGTGCTGTAAATACGGGTACGGCTTTCGCTACTTTCCGATATACAAACTTCCGACAGTTTTGTCGCAACAAAAAATCTATCAGTTTTACCTTATCGCCCTGTTAGTTACGCATGCATACACACGCTTCCGAATTATGAGTATTGATCAGAACTGCTTGAACACTTGTGGTTTTCGGTTTCCAATTGAATCTCTAATTCAAATTCTTGGGTTCTCCCGGAGTGGTTTTCTAGATCGGGTCCAGTCAGGATGTCGCCAAATAATGTTGCTAACTTTGCCTTAGTTCAATTGCTCGGTTTTATTACCTTTGCTCTTGAGTCGCCAGGTATCTGTATGATACCGCCACGTGGTTCAAGTCCGAGTAATGATCAATAATCCAATACACCGATTAGTAAGATTTGAATCAAAGCACATTTATTATACACAGTAATCGCTACTCATGCACAAATTCTACGTTTAAGCTACTTTTACAACTAACAGGCCTATACTTAACTTGGAACTGGCCCACCAGGTCAGGGAAACAAATGGCCTTTCGTTCGGGTTCTGAGCCTGCAGGATTCGAAGTTGGTACAGGTTGGTAGCTAGGAGCGCCTATCTCGTAGCGAGTGTTGAAATAAGACTTACAGGTTCGCTCGGCTGCTGAAGAGTGAAGAGCTGGAGAAGAGCGGTGGAGAAGAGAGCGACTTGAACTTGGGGCTCAATTCTTATAGTTCCCTGGGGCTTCCCGCCTTTCGGGGCGGACCCTATACCTGGTCCCAAGTGATTGGACTTTGTCCCAATCGCTTGGTTTGATTTTCTCCAATACTGGAGCGATTCCCTGATCGATGGGCGGTCTTGAGGTGCTCGTTCACCACTTTTGTGTAGGCTCCTGCTGGCGCCGAAGAGTCTGGTTTTGTTTTATGTGTCTAAATGTTGCTCATTGTTCCCGGGAATTGCTCATTAATATGCAGATGGCTGTTGTTTTGTTATGCTGATGGTTGCTGGTATCGATCTTGTCTGGCCTTTCTGGAGGTAAATACACAGCCAACCTGCAGCTGCTCGTTTTTGTCTTGTTGGCTGACTTTCCCACCAGCCTTTGCCGTTCGCCATTTTGAATCGGGAGCTGGCCATTTTAAGTGGCTACACTTTCTCATCGTGTGTTCTTTACATTTTCATTTTTTT